>NC_069500.1:1126223397-1126539397 GCF_027579735.1 Bombina bombina
AATTATTTTGTTTTCGATGGGAAATTTTATTTACAGTCGTGCGGTACGGTGATGGGGACATCATGTGCCCCCACGTACGCAAATATATACCTGGGCTGGTGGGAGGAAACTGTTGTATCACCCACTGGTCCAGGTATATAGATGATATCTTTTTTGTATGGGAGGGGTCTATTAAAATGTTGAATGAGTTAATTTTATTACTTAATAATAATCCCTTTGGACTTCATCTAACCATGACACATGATGATACAAAGGTGGAATTTTTAGATCTAATTATTAAGAAAGTTAATGACCATCTGGAAACTGACACTTTCAGAAAACCTACGGCAACAAACAATATCTTAAGTGCAAGTAGTTATCATCACCCAAATACGATTAAAAGTCTGCCAATGGGTGAATATTTAAGAATCCGTAGGAATAGCTCATCACTGGAATCTTTCTAGGAGGCTGCAAATGATCTGAGAAGCAGGTTGCTACAACGAGGGTACTCCAATAAGTCTTTAAAAAGGGCCTATCAGAGGGCTTTAAACAAAAACAGACAGGAACTTTTAAAACCAAAAAACAAAGATGGGAATACTAATCCCTTAAGATTCATCTCAACATACTGTAGTCAAAGTAACCAGGTATCTAACGTGTTATTAAAACACTGGCACATCTTACAATCGGATGAGCATCTTAAATCTATACTCCCTATGAAACCAATGTTCACCTATAGACGAGCCTGCAACCTTAGTGACCAGTTAACAGTTAGTCATTTCGATAGAAATGCCAAAAAAAACCCTTTGTATAAGGGTTCAATTGCCTGCGGCAACTGCAAAATATGTACACATATGGTTAAAAAGAAAACTATGTTAGATAGGTTCAAGAGGAAATGGACTATCCAAAAACATATTTCTTGTAAAACCATGAATGTAATATATTGTTTGACCTGCAGTTGTAATTTATTCTACGTGGGCATGACAACCAGAGCAATGGGCACAAGAATGACTGAACATCTCAGCAACATTAGAAATGCTGCTAAAGATGTTGAAAATGTTAAGCAAATTACCATTGTTGCAAGGCATTTTTTACAACACCATAATGGAAAAACTAGTACGTTTAGGTGTTGGGGATTAGAAACACTACGACCTGGTATCCGTGGTGGAGACGCCTTATTAAAAAAGGAAGCAAAATGGATCTTCAATTTGAACTCTGTAATGCCTAATGGCATGAATGAGGACAATAATTTTTGGGTGTTCCTATAAATAAATGTTTTCAATCGAATATTAAAAGTATGTACTCTCTAATAGTCTGCAGAGTTTTTTCCCATCTTTTGGCATGCACCCAGAAGCCATTACAACAAAAATTATTTTGTTTGACTTAATAAACAAAAGAAATTTTGTGTATAAATGCTATTATTATTGCATCCATAAATAATAGTCCAAACATATTACTTTTAACCAGTGAATTAGGTTAAACTCCATTACTTAAAGTTTTAACTATTGTAGAAATTTTCAGACATCATGTCAAATTTATCAAAATAATAGGAGCTACATATTACAACATCTTTATAAAAAATAAAATTGGTTATTAACCCTATAGGTGCATAGGTATATCACAAAATTGCAAAAATGGGGAATACACCATGATACCAATATATATAGCAGTCATTACACACCAAAAATTCCTTTATTTTGCAGATATATTTTTTGAAGTTTCTCTACTGTAAATATATTATAATCTTTTAAATTACAGAGATATGTCTGAAATAATTTCTATTGTAACAGTTTAATTACATCCTGTGATTTAAGTACTACATAATTTATTCTAATAATATGTGGTTCACAATGATTATCACAATGTATACTGTGTAAGAAGCTTTAACAATCATTTTACGGCTATTATTGACACATTTTAGGGATAGCAATTTTTGTTTCACGCACATAACTTACGAAAGTAATAATTATTAATATAATTTGATGTAACCCTAATATGCACATCATATAATAATAAAAACTTTCATTTGGGTTATACAGAGCGGCGTACACATCCGCTTCCTAAAGTGCACGCAAAGCTTGGGAAATAAATTTGAGGTATTTGGCAAGGACTTAAATATGATGATCGTGGTATAGCAGCGATCAGGTTGCATGTAAACAAAACCATAAGTGTTGCGCTTTGGATTGGTCAAGGTATATTATACCAGCAGCCTATTGACACATACGTTCATGCACGACACCCTCTCTCCTCCCTGTGACATCACATCGCATATGATTCGCTCAATGATGGGAGTTAACGACACAGGCGATCTGATTGGTTCTTGGGGAATAACACAGGGTATTTAAGGACCTTCCCACATACGACTCGTCTTGTCAATTTTTTTAAAAAGCACATTGAGAAAGTCCGCTACTCGGCCGAAATGCGTTTGTGCGATGGTGTGAATGGTTGTTGTTTTTAAAAATCAATTATATTAGCAGTCTCCGTAATTTCTAGTTTGCGGCTATCTAAGGAACTCAGTGTCCTTGGCCATCCCTGTCACCTGAAGCCGGGGTATCCTGATACCGGGGGGTGGTTGCACTGTGTTTTCCTCTTTCTCTCTATAGTGTGCCGCATTATTTGGTTTTTGGGAGACTATACCTAATATATTAGGATCTACCTACTGGTGGTTATATTAATTACATTTTAATAAGTGTACAATAAAATTAAATTTTTTAAATTACCTAAACTCTATAGTTGAAATACTTCTGATACTTCTGGTATTTAAGAAGCATACTCACCAAACCATAACATAGTCTTGAGAAAGGCCCACTCCCAGGGCCGAAACGCGTTGACACATTTATGGTGAGCTCTTTCCTAATCATTCAATTGTATATTTTAGCTGTATTGCACTATGTACTGTTTTTATTTATAGGTTTACAGGACACAGTTATCTGAGGAAACCTCTGGATTATAACTGATTCCTCTTCACGCACCATGAGCACAGCTTCACTTTGGAACATTTTATTCAGTACATTTGAGGCTATTGTGACTTTATTGCGTTAACTTGGATTAATACCAGTATCTTTTAATCCATTTTTTCATTTTTTATTTTCCCATCACATTTTTTTGAGACATTTGTTTGTGCACCCTCCACAACTTTTTTGTGCACCCACAGGACCCACTTTGTTATTACCTGTTTTGACATTTTGATTTTCACTCCTTTTTATTGACACTTTTTATTGACTTTTTTGACACTTTATTGACACTGCCCACCTACCCGTATATTTGTTATTCATTATTTCCTCGTGCCTTTATAGGCTAATTTGATTTATGCCTGTTTAGCAGCATTTTAACATATGCTAGCGTTTGAACCACCACCTGATTTTAATTTCCTTTCCATTTTCATGTATTCAAATTGTTCGTATACTCTATTGTTATTGTTTTTATCATGGATCCATGATTTTTAGCATTGTATAAACTTGTATATTTATCATTGCCAATTAAATATCTATCTCTGTCTATTTTGGCACTCCTTGAACCCACTTCCATTACATATATTTCCTTTGAGGGTTTAGCTAAGGACCCTTTTGCTTTTTGAGGAGTTGTAGATAGCAACTTCAGTCTAGCGCTGATAGAACTTTCTAATATAGACAGATAAAACACAATTACTGCTTTTTGGTAAAGACCATCATTCAGAAAAAGAAAGGAGGCTTTTTAAAAAAAAAAAGAATACAGTCCCTACAGCCAAACATGGTCGAGGTTCACTGATGTTTTGGGTTGTTTTGCTGCTTCAGGAACTGGATGTCTTGACTGTGTCCATGGCATTATGAAATCTGAAGACTACCAAATAATTATGTGGTGCAATGTAGGGCCCAGTGTCAGAAAGTTTTGTCTCTGTCAGAGGTCATGGGTCTTACATCAGGACAATGACCCAAAGCACACTTCAAAAAGCACCCAGAAATGGTTTAAGACAAAGCACTGGAGAGGACTGAACTGGCCAGCAATGAGTCCAGATCTAAGCAATGAGCCCAGATCTCAATCCCATAAAGCACCTGTGGAGAGATCTCAAAACAGCAGTTGAGCAAAGGAACCCTTCAAATCTGAGAGATCTGGAGCAGTTGACGAAAGAAGAGTAGTCCGAAATTCCAGTAGAGGGGTGTAAGAAATTCATTAAGTACTTTATTTCAGTTATTTTTTCCAAGGGGTGTGCTACCAAATATTAAATTGAGGGTGCCAATAATGTTGTCCAGTCCATTTTTAGTGTTGTGCATGGAATGTGTCAGTTTTGGCTTCTTTTCTCCACTTTTTTGTGTCATACTAATACAAACAAAAGAAATAACTATGAAAATGCCTAAACATTTGTAATTGCAACAATTTTCTGGGCGAAGTGGGGCATTATCTGACAGAAATGCAAGGGTACATATACAGTTGTGCTCAAAAGTTTGCAAACCCTGGTATAAATTGTGACATTTTGGCATTAATTTTGAAGATATGACTGATCATGCCAAAAAAATGTCTTTTATTTAAGGATAGTGATCATATAAAGCCATTTATTACCACATAGCTGTTTGGCTCCTTTTTAAATATAATAATTATAACAGAAATCACTCAAATGGCCCTGATCAAAAGTGTACATAGCTTTGAATGTTTGGCCTTATTACAGACACACAAGGTGACACACACATGTTAAAATGGCTAATTTCACACATCTGGGTTTTTTTAAATTGCAATTAGTGTCTGTGTATAAATAGTCAATGATTGTGTTAGCTCTCACGTGGATGCACTGAGCAGGCTAGAAACTGAGCCATGGGGAGCAGAAAAGAACTGTCAAAAGACCTGCGTAACAAGGTAATTAAACTTTATAAAGATGGAAAAGGGTATAAAAAGATGTCCAAAGCCTTGAAAATGCCAGTCAGTACTGTTCAATCACTTATAAAGAAGTAGAAAATTCAGGGGTCTCCTTATACCAAGTCAAGGTCAGGTAGACCAAGAAAGGTTTCAGCCACAACTTCAAGAAGAATTGTTTGGGATACACAGAAACCCCACAGGTAACCTCAGGAGAAATACAGGCTGCTCTGGAAAAAGATTATGTGGTTGTTTCAAGGAGCACAATACGACGATACTTGAACAAAAATTAGCTGCGCCAATGCCACAAAAAAGTCCGGTTACAATATGCACAACAACACCTTGACACGCCTCACAGCTTCTGGCAAACTGTAATTTGGAGTGACGAAACCAAAATAGAGCTTTATGGTCACAACCATTAATACTATCGGCTAGATTTAGAGTTTGGCGGCCAAAGGGGTGCGTTAGCTACGCGTGCTTTTTTTCCACCGCACCTTTTAAATACCGCTGGTATTTAGAGTTCACAGAATGGCTGGGTTTTCAGTGCGTTAGGCTCCAAAAAGGGAGCGTAGAGCATAATTTAACGCCACTGCAACTCTAAATTCCAGCGGTGCTTACGGACGCGGCCAGCTTCAAAAATGTGTTCGTGCACGATTCCCCCATAGAAAACAATGGGGCCATTTGAGCTGAAAAAAAACCTAACACCTGCAAAAAAGCAGCGTTCAGCTCCTAACGCAGCCCCATTGTTTTCTATGGGGAAACACTTCCTAAGTCTGCACCTAACACCCTAACATGTACCCCGAGTCTAAACACCCCTAACCTTACACTTATTAACCCCTAATCTGCCGCCCCCGCTATCGCTGACACCTGCAAATTTTTTTTAACCCCAAATCTGCCGCTCCATAAACCTCCGCTACCTACATTATCCCTGTGTACCCCTAATCTGCTGCCCCTAACACCGCCGACCCCTATATTATATTTATTAACC
This sequence comes from Bombina bombina, assembly GCF_027579735.1. NCBI lineage: Eukaryota > Metazoa > Chordata > Amphibia > Anura > Bombinatoridae > Bombina > Bombina bombina. The sequence goes on from NC_069500.1 coordinate 1,126,229,186, forward strand.
CCTAATCTGCCCCCCTCAACGTTGCCTCCACCTGCCTACACTTATTAACCCCTAATCCGCCTCACTCCTGCCTCAATAACCCTATAATAAATAGTACTAACCCCTAATCTGCCCTCCCTAACATCGCCGACACCTAACTTCAATTATTAACCCCTAATCTGCCGACCGAATCTTGCCGCTACTGTAATAAATGGATTAACCCCTAAAGCTAAGTCTAACCCTAACACTAACACCCCCCTAAGTTAAATATAATTTTTATCTAACAAAATAAATTAACTCTTATTAAATAAATTATTCCTATTTAAAGCTAAATACATACCTGTAAAATAAACCCTAATATAGCTACAATATAAATTATAATTATATTGTAGCTATTTTAGGATTAATATTTATTTTACAGGCAATTTTGTATTTATTTTAACCAGGTACAATAGCTATTAAATAGTTAAGAACTATTTAATAGTTACCTAGTTAAAATAATTACAAAATTACTTGTAAAATAAATCCTAACCTAAGTTACAATTAAACCTAACACTACACTATCAATAAATTAATTAAATAAATTACCTACAATTATCTACAATTAAACCTAACACTACACTATCAATAAATTAATTAAATAAAATACCTACAATTATCTACAATTAAACCTAACACTACATTATCAATAAATTAATTAAATACAATATCTACAAATAAATACAATGAAATAAACTAACTAAAGTATAAAAAATAAAAAAGAACTAAGTTACAAAAAATAAAAAAATATTTACAAACATTAGAAAAATATTACAACAATTTTAAACTAATTACACCTACTCTAAGCCCCCTAATAAAATAACAAAGCCCCCCAAAATAAAAAAATGCCCTACCCTATTCTAAATTAAAAAAGTTCAAAGCTCTTTTACCTTACCAGCCCTGAAAAGGGCCCTTTGCGGGGCATGCCCCAAAGAATTCAGCTCTTTTGCATGTAAAAAAAACACATACAATACCCCCCCCCCAACATTACAACCCACCACCCACATACCCCTAATCTAACCCAAACCCCCCTTAAATAAACCTAACACTAAGCCCCTGAAGATCTCCCTACCTTGTCTCACCTCACCGGGTCCCGATCTGTCCAGAAGAGCCTCCGATGTCTTGATCCAAGCCCAAGCGGGGGGCTGAAGAGTGACGTCCATCCTCGGGCTGAAGTCTGGATCCAAGCGGCGGCTGAAGAAATCCATCATCGGGCTGAAGTCGGAAGTCCATCATCGGGATGAAGTCTTCTATCAAGCAGCATCTTCAATCTTCTTTCTTCCGGAGCGGAGTGGAGCCATCTTCTTCCCACCCGACGCGGATCCATCCTCTTCTAACGACGCCTACTAGCCGAATGACGGTTCCTTTAAATGATGTCATCCAAGATGGCGTCCGTCGAATTCCGATTGGCTCATAGGATTCTATCAGCCAATCGGAATTAAGGTAGGAAAATTCTGATTGGCTGATGGAATTAGCCAATCAGATTGAGCTTGCATTCTATTGGCTGATCGGAACAGCCAATAGAATGCGAGCTCAATCTCATTGGCTGATCGGATCAGCCAATCGGATTGAACTTGAATCTGATTGGCTGATTCCATCAGCCAATCAGAATTTTCCTACCTTAATTCCGATTGGCTGATAGAATCCTATCAGCCAATCGGAATTTGACGGACGCTATCTTGGATGACGTCATTTAAAGGAACCGTCATTCGGCTAGTAGGTGTCATTAGAAGAGGATGGATCCGCGTCGGCTGGGAAGAAGATGGCTCCACTCCGGAAGAAAGAAGATTGAAGATGCTGCTTGATAGAAGACTTCATCCCGATGATGGACTTCCGACTTCAGCCCGATGATGGATTTCTTCAGCCGCCGCTTGGATCCAGACTTCAGCCCGAGGATGGACGTCACTCTTCAGCCCCCCGCTTGGGCTTGGATCAACACTTCTGAGGCTTGGATCAAGACTTCCGAGGACGGATCGGTGAACCTGGCATGGTGAAGATAAGGTAGGAAGATCTTCAGGGGCTTAGTGTTAGGTTTATTTAAGGGGGGTTTGGGTTAGATTAGGGCTATGTGGGTGGTGGGTTGTAATGTTGGGGGGGGTATTGTATGTGTTTTTTTTTACAGGCAAAAGAGCTGAATTCTTTGGGACATGCCCCGCAAAGGGCCCTGTTCAGGGCTGGTAAGGTAAAAGAGCTTTGAACTTTTTTAATTTAGAATAGGGTAGGGCATTTTTTTATTTTGGGGGGCTTTGTTATTTTATTAGGGGGCTTAGAGTAGGTGTAATTAGTTTAAAATTGTTGTAATATTTTTCTAATGTTTGTAAATATTTTTTTATTTTTTGTAACTTAGTTCATTTTTATTTTTTGTACTTTAGTTAGTTTATTTAATTGTAGTTATTTGTAGGTATTTTATTTAATTAATTTATTGATAGTGTAGTGTTAGGTTTAATTGTAACTTAGGTTAGGATTTATTTTACAGGTAATTTTGTAATTATTTTAACTAGGTAACTATTAAATAGTTCTTAACTATTTAATAGCTATTGTACCTTGTTAAAATAAATACAAAGTTGCCTGTAAAATAAATATAAATCCTAAAATAGTTACAATATAATTATTATTTATATTGTAGCTATATTAGGGTTTATTTTATAGGTAAGTATTTAGATTTAAATAGGAATAATTTATTTAATAAGAGTTAATTTATTTTGTTAGAATAAAATTATATTTAATTTAGGGGGGTGTTAGGGTTAGGGTTAGAATTAGCTTTAGGGGTTAAACAATTTATTAGAGTAGCGGTGAGCTCCGATCGGCAGATTAGGGGTTAATACTTGAAGTTAGGTGTCGGCGATGTTAGGGAGGGCAGATTAGGGGTTAATACTATTTATTATAGGGTTATTGAGGCGGGAGTGAGGCGGATTAGGGGTTAATAACTTTATTATAGTAGCGGTGCGGTCCGCTCGGCAGATTAGGGGTTAATAAGTGTAGGCAGGTGGAGGCGACGTTGAGGGGGCAGATTAGGGGTTAATAAATATAATATAGGGGTCGGCGGTGTTAGGGGCAGCAGATTAGGGGTTCATAGGGATAATGTAGGTGGCAGCGGTGTGCGGTCGGCAGATTAGGGGTTAAAACATTTTAATAGAGTGGCGGCGATGTGGGGGGACCTCGGTTTAGGGGTACATAGGTAGTTTATGGGTGTTAGTGTACTTTAGAGCACAGTAGTTAAGAGCTCTATAAACCGGCGTTAGCCCAGAAAGCTCTTAACTACTGTTTTTTTTTCTGCGGCTGGAGTTTTTTCGTTAGATTTCTAACGCTCACTTCAGACACGACTCTAAATACCGGCGTTAGAAAGATCCCATTGAAAAGATAGGATACGCAATTGACGTAAGGGGATCTGCGGTATGGAAAAGTCGCGGCTGGAAAGTGAGCGTTAGACCCTTTAATGACTGGCTCCAAATACCAGAGGGCGGTAAAAACCAGCGTTAGTAGCCTCTAACGCTGGTTTTGACGGCTACCGCCCAACTCTAAATCTAGGCCTATGTTTGGAGAGGGGTCAACAATAGAATAGAAAAATAAGATATATAAGGGAGTGCTAAAACACCTTTTTCTAAACAAATTTATTTGCAATCAAATACTATGTACAATAAAATATAAGGTAAATTTATGAACTAATTTTATATTCAGTGAATTAAAAAATCAATAGTTTATTTGTATAAACACATAGAAACAGACACACGTTAAAAACATTGGATATGGCCAATCCTACAAATTATAATATGTCTCATAAATACGAATTATTAAATTATAGGATGCACATAAGATATCCATATATTAAAAAACAAAATCAGTAGTAGAGCTCTTAAGATTATAAAGCAATAAAAGCAAAATGGAGCTAGATCCAATGATTTGTATATGTAGCGGTCTAAAAATTAAGAGGAGAACCATAAGCGCTATGTTTAGAAAAGGGTCAACAAGGCTTATAGCAAAAATAATACCATCCCCACTGTGAAGCATGGTGGTGGCTCGCTGAAATTTTGGGTGTGTGTGTGAGCTCTAAAGGCATGAGAAATCTTGTGAAAATTGCTGGCAACTAGCAAGATGAATGCAGCCTGTTATCTGAAAATACTGGCAGACAATTTGCATTCTTCGACATAAACGCTGCAAATGAGATGCCCTTGGATTTTCCAGCATGACAATGACCCTAAGCACAAGGCCAAGTTGACCCTCCTGTGGTTACAGCAGAAAAAGGTCAAGGTTCTGGAGTAGCCATCATAGTCTCCTGACCGTAATATCATTGAGCCACTTTGGGGAGATCTCAAATGTGTGGTTCATGCAAGATTACCTGAAGGCATTTTGCCAAGATACATGGGCAGCTATACCATCTGCAAGAATCTGGGGCTTTGTAGACAACTATTGCAAAAAACTGCACACTGTCATTGATGCTAAAGAGGGCAATACACGGTATTAAGAACTAAGGTTAAGCAGACATTTGAACAGAGGTCATTTCATTTTTTTTATTTGTTGCCATGTTTTATTTTATGATTGTGTCATTCTGTTATGACCTAAAGTTGAAGATGAATTCCATAAGAAATAAAAAAATATGTTTTGTGTGTTCAATCATGTTTTCTTTAAAAATTGTGCATATATTGCCAATTCTCCAAGGGTATGCAAACTTTTGATCACAACTCTACATTTACAGTACATAAATTATTATTATTGGTTATTTGTAGAGCGCCAACAGATTCTGCAGCGCTATATATAAATATATATGCACATATGTTTACATATACTGTATATAGTGAAACTTGCTAAAATATTTTAACAAAGATCTTAACACATTTCATTTTGGTTAACAGCTAACTGTTTTTTTTTTAAGTTTGCATTTCATTGGAGATATATAAAAAATATATAATTTTGAATTTATATATTTTAAAGAAAAAAATATTAAATTAAGTAACACGGTTACCAAACATTCAGCTAGATTACGAGTTTTGAGCGCTATAGGGAAATTAACGACCGCCACAAAAGCGGTGGTATTTAACCTCCCTATAGCGCTGCTATTGCAAGTTTACAAAAAGCAGGCTTGCGCAGGCGATATGGTGGTGTTGAGCTCCATGCTTCACCCAAATACAATCGCTGCTTTGACGTGCTCATGCACGATTTCCCCATAGACATCAATAGGGAGAGCCAGCAAAAAAAAAGCCTAACACTTGCGATCGCAAAAATAAAAGCTCCGTAACGCAGCCCCATTAAAGTCTATGGGGAAAGAAAAAGTTATGTTTAAACACCCTAACATAAAAACCACGTCTAAACACCCCTAATCTGCCACTCCTAACATCGCCACCACCTACATAAAACTATTAACCACTAATCTGCCACTCCCGATATCGCCGCCACCTAAATACACTTATTAACCCATAATCTGCCTCCCTTAATATCGCCGCCACCTACATTACAGTTATTAAGCCCTAATCTGCCGTCCCTAATGTCACCGCCACTATACTAAAGTTATTAACCCCTAAACCTCTGGCCTAAATAAATATATTAACCCCTAAACCTAACCTTAACCCTAACGTAACCCTGAACCTAACATCCCCTAACTTAAATATAATTAAAATCAATCTAAATAAAACGTACAATTATTAACTAAATAATTCCTATTTAAAAATAAATACAAACTTACCTGTAAAATAAAACCTAAGCTAGCTACAAAATAACTAATAGTTATATTGTAGCTAGCTTAGGTTTTATTTTTATTTCACAGGTAACTTTGTATTTATTTTAAACTAGGTAGACTAGTTAGTAAATAGTTATTAACTATTTACTAGCTACCTAGTTAAGATAAATACTAACTTACCTGTAAAATAAAACCTAACCACCAGATGGATGAAGATAGAAGATGCCGTCTGGATGAAGACTTCTGCCTGCCTGGATGAAGACTTCTGCCGGCTTCGATGAGGATGGATGTCCGGTCTGCGAAAACTGTAATCGGATCGTTGGGGGTTAGTGGTAGGTTTTTTTAAGGGTTTATGGTGTGGTTTTTATTTTTAGCTTAGGGTTTGGGCAGTAAAATAGCTAAGTGCTCTTTTAAGGGCAATGCCCATCCAAATGCCCTTTTCAGGTCAATGGTTAGCTTAGGTTTATTTAGATAGAATTTTATTTGGGGGGTTTGGTTGTGTGGGTGGTGGGTTTTACTGTTGGGGGTTGTTTGTATTTTTTTTACAGGTAAAAGAGCTGATTTCTTTGGGGCAATGCCCTGCAAAAGGCCCTTTTAAGGGCCATTGGCAGTTTAGTGTAGGCTAGGTTTTTTTTTATTTGGTTGGGCTTTTTTATTTTGATAGGGCTATTAGATTAGGAGTAATTAATTTTTATTTTTGATAATTTGGTTTTTTATTTTGTGTAATTTAGTGTTTATTTTTTGGTAATTTAGATAATTGTATTTGATTAATTTAATTTATTTAATTTTATTGTAATGTTAGGTTTTAGTGTGAGGCAGGTTAGGTTTTATTTTACAGGTATTAGTATTTATTTTAACTAGGTAGCTAGTAAATAGTTAATAACTATTTACTAACTAGTCTACCTAGTTAAAATAAATACAAACTTACTTGTGAAATAAAAATAAAACCTAATATAGCTACGATATTATAACTATTAGTTATTTTGTAGCTATCTTAGGTTTTATTTTATAGGTAAGTATTTATTTTTAAATATGAATAATTTAGGTAATAATTTAAAGTTTTATTTAGATTTATTTTAATTATATAGTTAGGGGGTGTAAGGCTTAGGGTTACGTTAGGGTTAGGGTTACGTAAGGGTTAGGTTTTAGGGGTTAATATATTTATGTAGTGATGTGGGAGGCCAGAGGTTTAGGGGTTAATAGATTATGATAGTATATTTTGTTGTGGGGGGCTTGCGGTTTAGTGGTTAATAGGTTTATTATAGCGGCAGTGTTTGGGCAGACGGCAGATTAGGGGTTATTAATATTTAAATAGTGTTTGCATGGTGGGAGTGCGGCAGTTTAGGGGTTAATCATTTTATATTATTTATATTTATAGTGGCGGCGATGTCGGGAAGCGGCGGAATAGGAGTTAATATTTTTTTAAAGTGGCAGCGATATCGGGAGCAGCAGATTAGGGGTTAATAAATTTATTATAGTGTTTGCAACGTGACTTTAGATGGCGGTACAGATCTTGTCATTTTAGGCTGCACCGCTCACTTTTTGGCCTCACAGCAAAACTTGTAATACCGGCGCTATGGGAGTCCCATTGAAAAAGGACTTTTCTTAATGTGTGGTACTGACATTGCGTGACGGCCAAAAAGGTGTGTGGTATACCTATTCTGACAAGACTTGTAATAGCGGCGTTAGGGAAAAAGCATTGTTATGGGCCATAACGATGCTTTTTGAGTCATAACGCAAAACTAGCCTGGAACATTGCTGAACTACTAAATATGCTTTTCATGTCAGATAGCTACAGTTTATATGCACCATGTCAGATGCTTAATTAAAGGTTTGATCAGAAAGAATGTGTTAAACTTGCAAACAAAACAACAGTTACCTCATTTGACACAGTGGGTAAAATGAGAATAAATTACTTTTCAAGTATCATTTAAGTGTACACATCAAAGTAAAATAATTAAACAGCATTGGAAAATAATTCAACCTGCAAGAGGAAAATAAGCAAGCATCTCGTTACTTTCAAAAGACCACTTGGGTGAAAGGAATTAATAATATGATAATGCCTAATTAGGTGACAGAATGGTTTATGTCAGTATACTGCTATAAAATTTTAATTGAAATACAATTTTCCCAAGGTAAATGATAGTGTTATTGTACTGCATGTCATTATGATTTCTTTCAAAAACCTAAACATAATAATAGTGTTACTTTTTTTAATATATAAAGGTGCAGGTAACTTTTACAAATTATTTTAATGTATACATGAAAAGTACATATTAGCAAGTACATTGTAATCCTAAATATGTTATTTTGCGCAAGGCCACCCACATAACTGCATAGAGAAACTGATTTAAATACAATTTGTTACATTATTTATTAAAACACATTTAAACATTTTACAAAAGTGCAAAAAAACTTTTCCTAAAAAGAGTGATGATGCACTATTGAAGGTCTGCTACTCAGATGAATCATAAGAAATCACAATAAAAAATTTTTTGACCTAGGTCACAGACTGCAATTGTCATTTTCAATTGAGGTGCTAAATAGTCCTCTTTACCCAGTATATAAAACAATGGTATTAATTATTTTGATACAAATCCAATTAATGCTTCTATTCCTATTTAGGAATGTATCAATAATCTTGTTTCCATGGCATTCCACTAAATAACATAACCCTTAATAATTACCTTATCAACAAAACAGCATTGTTCAGTGTAAATTGGTGACAAAGTAAACCAATATACAGTAGCTGTTGCTCAGATCAGGGTGATAATTAGACCTTTATGGCCATTAGATAAAGTCTCTGGTAGAGCCCCCATTTTAACAGCACCTCTTCCAAAGGACCAAACCCCCCAAATGAAATACTAACTAAAAAACCTAAGTTCCCCATTGCCCTGAAAAGGGAATTTGGATGGGCATTACCCTTAAATGGGCATTTACCTTTATTGCAGGCCCAAAGCCCTAATCTAAAAAAATAAACCCACCCAATACACCCTTAAAAAAATCCTAACACTAACACCCGAAGATTCACTTACCGGGAGAAGTCTTCATCCAAGCGGCAAGATGTCTTCAACGAAGCCAGCAGAAGTGGTCCTCCAGACGGACAGAAGTCTTCATCCAAACGGCATCTTCTATCTTCATCCTACCGGCCGCGGAGCGGGTCCATCTCCAAGACATCCAAAGCGGAGCATCCTCTTCTTTCGACGACTACCCGACGAATGAAGGTTCCTTTAAGTGACATCATCCAAGATGGCGTCCCTTAGATTCTGATTGGCTGATAGAATTTTATCAGCCAATCGTAATTAAGGTAGAGAAAATCCTATTAGCTGATGCAAGCAGCCAATAGGATTGAGCTGGCATTCTATTGGCTGTTCCAATAAGCCAATAGAATGCAAGCTCAATCAATCACAGACCTTCTCACTTAACTCCTGCAACTGCCATCTAACTTTCTACAGTCTATCTCAGAACACAAGAAAAAAAAAATCAACACAGACCTTCTCACTTAACTCCTACAACTGCCATCTAACTTTCTACAGTCTATCTCAGAACACAGAAAAAAAAATCAACACATACCTTCTCACTTAACTCCTGCAACTGCCATCTAACTTTCTACAGTCTATCTCAGAACACAGAAAAAAAAATCAACACAGACCTTCTCACTTAACTCCTGCAACTGCCATCTAACTTTCTACAGTCTATCTCAGAACACAGAAAAAAAAAATCAACACAGACCTTCTCACTTAACTCCTGCAACTGCCATCTAACTTTCTACAGTCTATCTCAGAACACAGAAAAAAAAAAATCAACACAGACCTTCTCACTTAACTCCTGCAACTGCCATCTAACTTTCTACAGGTAGTCTTCTGGAAAACAGCTTCCCTCCCTCCCTCCCATCCTACCCCTCACCCCACCCACCCCAAGCTCATTTCCTCATTTATAGATAGTCTCCCACTCAACTTTAACTCTCCTGAAATGACAGGTGCAAACACTGATCAGCACATCCTTCCATTCCCTTAACCCCATAGAATACACAGTACTTTTATTATATTATGTTTCATATACCTTTTGTTCCCTTATGCAATTCTTACAGTAATTCTGTGTCTTATGTTTTTAACTGGTCCCCAATTCTGTAAAAATGCTCAATATATTCATATTCCTTTTTGCTACCCTTTGTCTCTATAACAAACTACACTATTCAATTACTCCTTCTCCCTCTCCACCTGCACTGTTCATTAGCCCATCTCTCTTAAACTCACCTTACTTTTCTACTCATGAACTTTACCTATTCCTAAACACTCTCTCTACCCCCTGCAGCTCATCTCAAAAGCAGTCTCACTACTGCAAATCTGTATCTCATCTCATGTCACTCTCCCTCTTGCTTCTACTTACAGCTGGTGACATCTCCCCTAATCCCGGTCCCCAACCACTGACAAGCCATGCACATCCATGTGTACCATCCAATAGACTCAGAAAACAAAACTCTGCACACCTTTCTCACATTCCTCTTGCATCTAAAGCCACTACCCCTTTCACCTGTGCACTCTGGAACTCTCGTTCTGTCTGCAACAAACTCACTTCTATACATGACCTCTTCATCTCCCGCTCCCTCAACCTTCTGGCCCTAACAGAAACCTTGCTCTCTCCCCTAGACACAGCATCCACTGCTGCTCTGTCACATGGGGGTCTCCACTTCAGCCACACTCCTAGGTCTGGTAAAAGACAAGGAGGTGGTGTAGGTATTTTACTTTCCTCTCGTTACACCTTTCAAAAAATACACCCTATCTCTTCCCTCACTTTTCCCTCATTCGAAACCCACATGTTTCTCTTATTCTCCCCTCTCTCTGTACGTGTTGCAGTCATATACCGACCCCCTGGCTCCACAACTCAATTTCTAGATCACTTGTCTGCCTGGCTACTCTACTTCCTTTCCTCAGAGACCCCTGCCCTCATTCTTGGCAACTTCAACATCCCCCTTAACAATCCCACTGCCTCATCTGCTAAACAACTTCTGCAACTCACTTCCTCTTTCGGTCTGTCACAATGGACTGATTCTCCCACTCACAAAGACGGTCACTCCCTTGACCTGATCTTTAGCTATCGATGCACTCTCTCAAACTTCTCAAACTCCCCTTTTCCTCTTTCTGACCACCATCTCCTTACCTGCAACATATCATCCCTTCATACAACTCTCCCACCTTCTACTCCTCACACCAAACTTCACAGAAGCATTAGGTCTTTAGATCAGCAACAACTTGCTAATTCCCTTCAACCGCTCCTCTCATCCTTCTCCACCTTTTCCTGCCCTGAACAATCTATCTGCCACTATAATTCCACCCTTATATCCATCCTTGACAATCTCACCCCCCTTACCACTGCTAGGAAATCACACACTCATCCCCAGCCCTGGCATACTCCTCTGACAGGGTACCTACGCAGATGTTCCCGTACTGCTGAACGGCATTGGAGAAAATCACGGAGTTCAGCTGATTTTCTTCATTACAAATTCATATTGAACTTCTACTACTCTGCCCTTAATCTCCACAAGCAACACTACTTCTCTACTCTTATCTCTAATCTTTCTTCAAACCCAAAACGTCTGTTCTCCACTTTCAATACTCTCCCTCCCCCACTTTCTAACACAACTTCTTTGTCAGCCCACGACTTTGCCAGTCACTTCATTAACAAAATTGACTCCATAAGACATGAAATCAGCTCTCAACACAATTCCATTCTCTCCCCCCCTCAAATACTCCCACTCACCCACAACCCTCATAACCTGAAACTTAGTTCATTCTCCCCTGTTACTGAGGACGACGTTTCGGCACATATACTACGCTCTCACCTCACTACCTGTCCCCTTGACCCTATCCCCTCACAGCTGCTCCCCTCTCTCTCTGCTACCCTTACCCCTATACTAACACACACTTTCAACCTCTCCCTCAGCACTGGTACATTTCCCTCATCAATGAAACATGCGCTGGTCACACCTATCCTCAAAAAACCTTCCCTTGATCCTACCTCCCCATCCAACTACCGCCCAATTTCCCTCCTCCCTCTTGCTTCTAAGCTTCTCGAAAAACTAGTATATGCACGCCTATCCCATTTCCTTATGTTAAACTCCCTTCTTGACCCGCTGCAATCTGGATTTCGTCCCTATCACTCCACAGAGACAGCTATTGTTAAGGTCACCAACTACCTACTTACAGCTAAATCAAAATGCCACTTCTCTCTGCTTATCCTCCTTGATCTGTCTGCAGCCTTTGACACTGTCGACCATTCTCTTCTGCTCCAAACCCTCCAATCCTTCGGCATCTGTGACACAGCCCTTTCATGGCTCTCTTCCTATCTGTCAAACCGTACCTTCAGTGTAGCCTTCTCTGGGGCCTCCTCCGCCCCGTCACCACTTTCTGTCGGAGTACCACAAGGCTCTGTCCTCGGTCCCCTTCTCTTCTCAATCTACACATCATCACTAGGTTCCCTAATTAAGTCCCACGGTTTCCAATATCATTTGTATGCCGATGACACCCAAATCTACTTCTCTGCACCAGAACTATCTCCTTCCTTGCTAACCCGTGTCACTAACTGTCTTTCTCAAGCTAAATCTCTCCAAAACTGAGCTCCTCATTTTCCCCCCTTCTTCCAAAATATCCACCCCCAATATCTCTACAACTGTCGACAACTCCATTATTACCCCTACCCCGCACGCCCGATGTCTCGGGGTAACATTCGACTCAGATCTTTCCTTCACTCCTCACATTCAGTCATTGGCTAAAGCCTGCCGCTTCCACCTTAAAAACATCTCTAAAATTAGACACTTCCTTACACAAGACACAACTAAGATTTTAATCCACTCTCTCATTCTTTCCCGCCTTGATTACTGCAACTCTGTCCTCTCTGGTCTCCCCACCTGCCGCCTAGCTCCTTTACAATCCATAATGAATGCCTCTGCCAGACTCATCTTCCTTACACGTCGCTCTTCATCTGCTGTGCCTCTCTGCCAATCCCTTCACTGGCTTCCTCTTGCCTCTAGGATCAAACACAAAGCTCTCACTCTGACATACAAAGCCCTCAACTGCACTGCTCCCCCCACATCTCCGACCTTGTCTCCAGATACTCTCCCTCCCGTCCCCTTCACTCTGCTCATGACCTCCTACTCTCCTCCTCTCTTGTCACCTCAGCACACTCCCGTTTACAGGACTTCTCCAGACTGGCTCCCATCTTGTGGAACTCTCTGCCTCGCTCCACAAGACTCTCTTCTAGTTTTAAAAGCTTCAAGTGCTCCCTAAAGACTCTACTGTTCAGGGACGCATACAACCTACGCTAACCTTTCCTAATACCAGTTCCTCTCCTCCACTGCAATCCCCTGAACCCTCTTAGCATGTAAGCCTAATAGTCCAGCTGTTAGTAGATCACCTTCTTAAGAGCTGACTACAACAGTGCAACTATTGGCAGGGCCCTCTACCCTATAATTGTTTTGTTGTACTCCCCCTTTGTTTATAGCGCTGCGGAATCTGTTGGCGCTCTACAAATAACCGATAATAATAATAAAATAATAATCCTATTGGCTGATTGGATCAGCCAATAGGATTGAAGTTCGGGGGTAAGTGTTAGGATTTTTTTAAGGGTGTATTGGGTGGGTTTATTTTTTAGATTAGGGCTTTGGGCCTGCAATAGAGCTAAATGCCCTTTAAAGGGCAATGCCCATCCAAATGCCCTTTTCAGGGCAATGGGGAGCTTAGTTTTTTTAGTTAGCATTTTATTTGGGGGGTTGGTTGTGTGGTTGATTGGTTTTACTGTTGGGGCGGTTGTTTGTAAAAAAAATTTACAGGTAAAAGAGCTGATTACTTTGGGGTTATGCCCTGCAAAAGGCACTTTTAAGGGCTTTTGATAGTTTAGTTTAGAATAAGTTGTGTTCCTCACAGCGTCTCCTCTGTATCCAACTAGCTCCCCAGAAAGAGCAAGACACCTAGCTTGTCTAGAAATATCGAACAGTGTATAAATTGGAATCTAGGGAGCGCCTCACAGTGGGCCGGGATATATATACACACAAAACGTTAATAAGATTTGTGAAAAAAGTGTTACAGATTTATTCATACAAACACGATAAAAACAATAAAAAATTTGAAATTGCAATCAGACTGTGTTGAAATTACTCAACGTTTAGATGCATATCCTCTCATACATTAACTTATATGGTATCGAACAAAGTGGTGATATATAAAAAAGTAAAAAATGTAAAAAAGTAAAAAATTATTTCATGGATCCATGAGTACAATATAAAATATGAGTAAAACCATATAGCAGGTACAGAAATGCAATCCTAAATATTAAAACACTAAAAGTACAATTCTAAATGGTTAACGGTTCCTAAATACAATTATTGTGTAAACAATGTGTGGTGTCTCCAATGTGTTATAGACAATCCCTGATTTCAGGGTTTATGAAATAGTTCCTTGGGGGCAATTCTGCCCTATGGTGAGTCGGTCCTAAGGGTGATAACTGTGAAGGTGTCCAAGAAGCCTGACTTAATAGAGTGTGATGTAAAATCTAAAAAATGTGGAAAAAACTAATAAGAAAAAATAGTGTCCTTGTGCTGTGATCAATAGCAATTCAAAAAAATCCAAAAAATGTGATAAAAAACAAGTCAAAAAATGAAAATAGTTAAGAAATGTTCGTTCTAATGTCCTAAATCCAAAATCCAAATGATAAAAAACAGATAAGATTCCCAGTGTACCTGTGGAATACAAAACAAAAACAAATAGTGCAATAACGTTTAGGAAATCCTTAGTTTAAATGAAATGAGGCTTACCATCAATAGCCCAGCTATTGATGGTAAGCCTCATTTCATTTAAACTAAGGATTTCCTAAACGTTATTGCACTATTTGTTTTTGTTTTGTATTCCACAGGATTTTTTTTTTTGGAGTGTAATTTTTTATTTTTAAGCTTAGGGGTTTTTTCCTTTTTTGATTTTTTTAGTATAGAATTTTTTTTTTAGAATAAGACTTTTTATTTTTTTAAATCTGAAAGAGCTAAAATCCCTTTAGGACAATGCCCTACAAAATACTTTTCTAAGGACATTTTTTAGGCTTGTTTTATTATTTAAAGCAAAAGAATTGCTTTAGGGCAATGCCCTACAAAATGCTCTTATCAAGGATTTTTTTAGTGTAGGTTATTTTAGAAAAGGGAATTTTTGTAAAGGTAAAAGATCTATGATCAAATTAGGGCAATGCCATACCAAATGCCCTAATCTGGGCAATTTTTCAAGTAGTTTTTTTTTTAGTACGTTTTTTTTGGGGGGGGGTGAGGTGTTGCTTAATTGTAGTATGGGATTGTATTTTGTTTGAGCAAAAGAGCGGAAATCACTTTAGGGCAATGTCCTACTGCCCTACAAAAAGCACTTCTAAGGGCTATTGCTATAGTAACTTTTAGTATTAGAAAAGTGTTTTTTATTTTAGTTAGTGTAGGCAAAACTTTGTTTTTTTATATTTGTTAGTGGGGTTTCTTTTGGTAAAGTGTTTTGTTTTTTTGTGTGCAATTTTAGTGTTTGTTATTTTCTGTAACATAGGGTGTGTTGGGTTAGAGGTGTGGGGGTTAGCTGTGAGTTAGTTAAGTAGAGTAGGGGGATAATTAGTTGGGCTATTGGCAGTTTAGGGGTTATTAGGGTAGATTGTTATGGTGGCCTATTGGTGGTTTAGGGGATAATAGGGTAGATGGTTTGTTTTCAGTGGGTTTTGTCAGTTTAGGGGTACATAGGCATAGTTGTTAGGTACGGTGTAAAATATTCCAAAGTGACCCTTTAGTATACATTGCCAATGTAGGCGCCAATGCTGGCTGTTATCTATGACCAGCCCATTGGTATGTATAGTAAAACACCTCTCCTTTATGCCGCCTGTTACCATAGGTGTAGGCAGCTTGGAATATTTTGCCAGCTCGCCAGACATCAACCTTGAAAGCACTTTCTATCATTGTGGCCTGTGACTGGAGGGGGAGGATGGGGTAATCATTATTATTCAAGTGTCTGGGTCATCACTGCTCACGTGACTATAAATAGGAGGGAGGTGAATCTCTCCACAGTACTGGCAAGGTGCAATTAACAAACTCCTGTAATTTTGTTCAATTGTATTATCACAATTTGTAAACTTTTAAGGATTGTGTTTAATACATGTACAAGTTTTATAGTGTACATTTTATGCCAATGCAAAGCATTAGTAGATAGCCAGGATATTTTGCACACATTTTCTAACATATTGAAGTAGCTGACTAACGGCTAGATTACGAGTTGTGCGTTAAGGTAAAAAAGCAGCGTTAACAGGTCCTAACGCTGCTTTTTTTTTACGCCCGCTGCTATTACGAGTCTTGCAGGTTTAAGGGCACCGCACACTTCTTTGTCCTTACCGCAAAACAACTTACGTAAACTTCGCAAACCCTTTTTTCTATGGGACTTTCATAGCGCCGGTATTACGAGTCTGTCCTGGGAGGCCAAAAAGTGAGCGGTACATACTCTACTGACAAGATCCCTAACGCATTCTAAAGTCAGTAGTAAAGAGTTTTATGGTACAACGCCGTAGCATAAAACTCATAACTAAAGTGCACAAAAGTACACTAACACCCATAAACTACCTATTAACCCCTAAACCGAGGCCCTCCCACATCGCAAATACTAAAATAAAATTTGTAACCCCTAATCTGCCGCTCCAGACATCACTGCCAATATAATAAACATATTAACCCCTAAACCGCTGCACTCCCGCCTCGCAAACACTAGTTAAATAATATTAACCCCTAATCTGCTATCCCTAACATCGCCGCCACCTACCTACATTTATTAACCCCTAATCTGCTGTCCCCAATGCCGCCGCCACTATATTAAATGTATTAACCCCTAAATCTAAGTCTAACCCTAACCCTAACAACCCCCAACTTAAATATAATTTAAATAAATCTAAATAAAATTCCTATCATTAACTACATTATTCTTATTTAAAACTAAATACTTACCTATAAAATAAACCCTAAGCTAGCTACAATATAACTAATAGTTACATTGTAGCTAGCTTAGGGTTTATTTTTATTTTACAGGCAAGTTTGTATTTATTTTAACTAGGTAGAATAGTTATTAAATAGTTATTAACTATTTAATAACTACCTAGCTAAAATAAAGACAAATTGACCTGTAAAATAAAACCTAACCTAAGTTACACTAACACCTAACCTAACCCTACAATTAAATAAATTACCTAAATTAAACACAATAAAATAAATTAAATTAGTTAAAGTACAAAAAATCCCACTAAATTACAGAAAATAATAAACAAATTACAATATATTTAAACTAATTATACCTAATCTAATAGCCATATCAAAATAAAAAAGCCTCCCAAAAATAAAAAAACCACAACAAACCCCCAAATAAAAACCTAACTAAAAAAAACCTAAGTTCCCCATTGTCCTGAAAAGGACATTTGGATGGGCATTGCCCTTAAAAGGGCAGTTAGCTCTTTTGCGTCCCAAAGCCCTAACCTAAAAATAAAACCCACCCAATACACCCTTAAAAAAAACTAACACTAACCCCCTGAAGATCGACTTACTGTTCTAAAGACCGGACATCCATCCTCAAGGAAGCGGCAGAAGTCTTCATCCAACCGGGCTGAAGTCCTCAACGAAGCCAGGAGAAGTCTTTATCCAAGCCGGGCGAAGTGG
Source organism: Bombina bombina (assembly GCF_027579735.1). Taxonomy (NCBI): domain Eukaryota; kingdom Metazoa; phylum Chordata; class Amphibia; order Anura; family Bombinatoridae; genus Bombina; species Bombina bombina. Next base: position 1,126,246,576 of record NC_069500.1, read on the forward strand.
TCCTCCAGACGGGCAGAAGTCTTCATCCAGATGGCATCTTCTATCTTCATTCATCCGACGCGGAGTGGCTCCATCTTCAAGACATCCGACGCGGAGCATCCTTTTCATCTGGAGTCTTCTTACTGAATGAAGGTTCCTTTAAGTGACGTCATCCAAGATCTTAAGTACAATAATAAAATATATGAAATTCACATAAACCAGTTGCAAGAAAGATTTTATTCTCTATTATTAGTATCTATTAGTTCTTCTTTGCTGTAGAATGAATTTGTTTGTTTACATATTAGGTATAAACACAGGCAGATTTTGTCCTAGGATAACTAGGCACATGCCTAGGGCATCAAGATATGGGAACAGCAAACTTTGAAGAACAGGTATATTGAATGATACTTTCCCATTCCTATGACCTTCATATATTTTGTTTTTTCATTTTTGTATAGTGGGGGTTCATGACTCCTCCATGTGTCCTTGTGCTCTGATTGTGAGAAATATATAAGGAAGATGAAGTTCAATTATTTGTGATGGGTTGAGGGACAGCAGATTTCACAGTGCCTAGGGCAGCACAAAAAGCACCTTTGGCTATAATAAACACTTTTCGGGGTGGACAGAGTTACAATCAGAGAGAAGTTTCAAATCCTCATGGAATCTTTGCAATGAATATGAATATGAATTTTATTTCACAAGTAATCCACTTTGATTAGACTTTATTCATTTGACCTCACAATCTAAAAACATGTTCAGTAGATATACCCTTTAACATAAAAAAAATGATGTTACTTATGTTAACCAAGCTTTTCTTGAGAATACAATACTTAATTAATAATCATTTTTCTGCCACTGTAAATCTCTGTAGCATGCAGAGCTCTGGTGTCACTGTCATGAGCTTTGATATGAGCAATCCCATCGCTGGTTACAAGATATTGAATTTCTTAAATAAATCTTTTTGAGCAGTTGATAGTTCCATTTCAAATGCATATTTTAAAGCTCAAACAAAATTTGTAAATGCAGTTTTTTGTTTGTTAATGCTTATAGTTCTTTGAACACTCCTGGGAGACTACATATCTTTCAACTGAAAAGTAAATCTATACAGCATAAATAACTTGAAGGTCAGAGGTCACGTATAAACTAGGTAATAACCATAGTGATAGTAATCACCTAATGGATTCATAAAAAAAATAATTTATGGTTCACAAAAGTTAAAGGACCTCTTATCATGCCCTGTAAAATACATATAGGACCATGTAGAGGGCACCACAATTATATATATTTTTTATGTGGTTTGACCACTCACCAGTTTGATGACACTAAAATTGAAAGTGCTAAGGACGAGATTACAAGTCGGGCGCTAAATATCGCTTTTGTGAAATCGATATTTGCGCTCCACTGAGTAATACCAGCGCACACTAATGTGCGCTTGTATTACAAGTTGACAGCAATGCGAACGAGAGCTCACGTTCATATTGTTGGGAAGCATTACGCTCACAAGAGCGCGCCTCCATAGGCTCCAATGGGAGCCTCGTTCTCATACTGTCAGACGCGGCACAGAACAAAAGCGCAGCGAAGGGGGTAAGTCACACAACCATAGCAGCAAATTGTAAATATATATGTATATGATTATATACATATATATGTATGTGTTAATATGTGTATATACACATATTAACACATAAGTATATTAGCATATACATATATATTTACTGGGAACACACAGTTCCTATAGACCGCAATGTAAAGGCACTTTTTAGTGCCATTTTTTTTTCTAATGCCCCACACCTGCCAACTTAAGCCTCCAAAAATGGCCTGGTGCAGTTATTTTCTTAAAAAATAACAATTAGATTTTTAAAATAAAATACACAGCACTGTATTTTGGGGGCATTTGGGGCACGTTTATAAAATTAACCAGAGATCGCAAGCTTGAGTTAGTAATAACCAGCCACTTGCAATGGCTTATTATTTATTGAGCTCCCGCAAACAGGCAAATTTGCCCGTTTGTGGGCGTGTGATGAATTAGCGCTCCACTTGTAACCTAGCCCTAAGTTGAGTATATTGGATATTTACTGCTTGTCAGCACACAACCGATTCCCAATGGATTTTTTTTTTAATGATAAGTGTACATGCCAACCACTTAATTTATAACACAAACATAAAATAATTGTCTATTTTAAATCGGCTTGGACTGACTTACAAAAATGTTTGTTTGTGTGCATGTGTGCTTGTGTACGTGCATTATCATTAGAGACACAAGTTTAAGCTAAGGTATAAGTCTTTCTAATTACTTATATGTTTTAAAATGCATGCGGTTTTGAAAATGCTAGGTCAAACGGAATTAAATTTAACCATGAAACCATGGACAATAATATTTTAATAAAAGTGATTAGTGATTAGTGGAAAAAACTAGGCAAATAAAATCACATTTGCAATTCTAATTTGTTAGTCAAATTTACCAGTCAACTTTAATCCATGGGAAGAGCTATGCAAATTGCATTTCAAAACCAAAGCCATCCTAATTAATTTGAAACACAGTTTCACATAGTTATCAATTGCCTCATTACTCTCTAAATAAAGCAGAATTGGAGTTACGAGCTATGTAATTAATTACTCCCTCATCTGGTACAAAGGGCAGATGATTACTGTTTTTGTTGATATATGTACATAAAACTTTTTTTGGTTGTTATATTAAAAAAATAATTATTGGGATGGAATATGTAAGAAAATCTTTTTGCAGATGTATGCAAAAATTAGTTGTTATATGTAATTATTTTTGTATGCATTCGTATATGTAAATATTTGATTTATACTCTGATTATGTAAAAGGAAAGAGTTGATTGTCAGCATAAGGTGATGTAATGGTGATGTAAATTGTATGGAGGGTTTACCATGGGCCAGTGCTTAGAAGATTTAACACTCCAACAAAATGTATTATTTTATTCTATTTTTATTTCTCCTGAATTTTTTTGCTGAAATTAATTTGGCATTTTTAATTTTCCATTCATGCAGGGTAGTCCATGTTGGAGTTTTCTCTTTCTAAAGAAAATATTTATAAATATGAATCTAATGTAAACTTTCCTAAGAACATGAGAAGCTCAGGATCCTAAATTTAGATTGTTTTCTGTACTATTTATAAGGATTTAGATCAAGATCTTTTTTCTTCTTCATAGAGCATGGTCTTTTTGAGTTCTTATGGTGTCCATCTGCATTCTATTGCGACAAGTGATATTTCATTCTAACATAAATCTTGTTGTTTAAATGTTGTCTAAAGGATCTTTTTGCATTTTAGGACCATGTTTTTCCCTTTTTGCAAACAGCAAAGAAATTGCCATGACTATTTACTCCTGCAGTGCAGATGGCGAACAAATCTTCATCCTCCTGGGGGATGATCATGGGGAAAGGAGAGGGCAGTCTCCATCCTCATCACCGTCTCATTCTGGCAGGCCCTCTGATGTCACCACAATTGCCTATAGTGTCCTCACAAGGAGGCAGGACTACCTGCTAAAACAGCAAATAAGTGGTTAACTGCCCCTTTAAATAGCAGGTGATTGCCATACAAACCACCAGTAAACATGGTTACTTTTACAGTCTTCTGGGCTATAAACAGGAACCCTTGCACAAAAATGCACTACAGCAGGACCAGTGACACTCTTTTTAAAGAGACAAGGCAGCTCTTTTAAAGGAGGGGTCCATGTGTTATGAGCTGATCAGCTTGTTAACAGTAACCACCTGTGAGAACTATAAGCATATGGAACAACATCAGGGGGTAGTCCCTATGTCGCCCCCACAATACATGTATAAATGCGAGACCCTTTATTCGAAAGTAGCGATATTGCTCGTGGTCCTGTATTTGCCTGCTCTGGTTCTATTTTTGAGGATCTGTAATTTTAAGGGGCCTTTAATACCCACTCAACATAATAATATATCATAATACACCACATTTGAAAGAGTGAGGTTACTCAATTCAATTAAGGGGTTTCATGTCCATATACATATAAAGTAATCGACATAGTAAGACTGATAACTGATATCATCATTTTATATGGTTGATGTTAGGGCTCATAGATAAATGTTTGTCTGAACTTATCATAGTGTAAGTGTAAGCATCAAAATAAATGGGAGAATGTAAAATGGGTGATATTTTGTGAAATTCTATATAGGTTGACTCTTGGTACAACTATTTTATGTTTTTCCTGTTTTGTTTTTTAATATTTTTTTGCTATGCTGAGTGATTTTGGACAGAGGTAAAAACATGCATACAAAGTCAAAATGGGTTAAGCCACCCCTCTGAGAAATTTCATGTGGTTTTAAATATTTATGTAATATTTGTGTTAGCTACAGTATTTTATACCTACTAGTTTCTACATAAATTACAAGACTCTTGCCCCTGTGGATATTATTTTTAATTGTTAATTCTAACTGAATAATATAAGTATAAAAATCATACATTTTGCTGTTTTGGGAAGGTGAACTGGTGCTAAATGTGGGACAATAAAATGTGCTTTAGAAATATTTGGGAAATAATAATTTCTGTGTTGCTATTCAAGGATAATTTCAGTGGGTAGCAGTAAAGAGAAAATATAGAGGTTATAGGGTTAATGAAATATATGGCAGTGAGGTATTTTCACTATCCATGTTTTAATGGCTGGAATCACAGACAACAGGTCGTTAATAGGTTTAAGGGTTAATAGGTTTATTTTGTGTTGGCTATGTGGGTGGGCAGCAGATTAGGGGTTAATAGGTTTAATAAAGTATTTGTGATATGGTGGGGTGGCGGTTTAGGGGTTAATAGGTTGTTTATGGGTGTTAGTACACTTTGTAACATTTTTGTTTTGAGTTTTGTTAAACAATTTTTTTTCGCAAAATCAATAACTACTGGTCTCTGATCGTGGAATGGATAACAGTGGTATAAGCTATAACTCTACCGTAGTATCCAGATTGTGCAACCTGTAATACGGGAGACCTGAAAATTCCACACTCAAAAGCCATTTTTTGAGTGTGGAATGGAGAGTTGCGGTTCAGGCTAAAATGCTTGCGGTATAGCCGTACCGCCACCACTTGTAATATGGGAGACCGGGCCATTCCAGGTACTTCTTGTAATACGGGAAACAGGCCAATTTTTCAGCGGTATAGACGTAACACAGAACTTTGTAATTTTGCCCATAGAGAAGTACACAATTGCTCATCAAATACACAAGTGAAATGTGTTAACAAACAAGCAACTTATGAAAAATATCTTAAAAAGAGATTTCTTTGTTTTTAAACCATTCACAAACAATAATGTTATATTTAATTTAGCTCTTAAAACCTTTGCATTCCCTATTGTAAAATACACAATTTTAATTTAATAATTCACTTTTAAAGGATATATAACAAAGCTTATTTTGAACCTATAAGATCTATACAGGCGGTACAGCCTCTACCTCCAAGATCCGTAATGCATTCTAAAGTAAGTAGTTATGAGTTTTACACTACAACACTGTAGCATAAAACTCATAACTAAAGTGCTAAAAAGTACACTAACACCCATAAACTACCTATTAACCCCTAAACTGAGGCCCTCCTGCATCGCAAACACTATAAAAAAAATTTTGAACTCCTAATCTGCTGCTCCAGACATTGCCACCACTATAATAAACATATTAACCCCTAAACCGCTGCACTCCCGCCTCACAAACACTAGTTAAATATTATTAACCCCTAATCTGCCGCCCCTAACATCGCCGCCACCTACAATATACTTATTAACCCCTAATCTGCTGTCCCCAACGTCGCCGCCACTATATTAAATGTAATAACCCCTAAATCTAAGTCTAACCCTAATACCCCCTAACTTAAATATAATTTAAATAAATCTAAAGAAAATTACTATAATTAACTAAATTATTCCTATTTAAAACTAAATACTTACCTATAAAATAAACCCTAAGCTAGCTACAATATAACTAATAGTTACATTGTAGCTAGCTTAGGCTTTACTTTTATTTTGCAGGCAAGTTTGTATTTATTTTAACTAGGTAGAATAGTTATTAAATAGTTATTAACTATTTAATAACTACCTAGCTAAAATAAATACAAATTGACCTGTAAAATAAAACCTAACCTAAGTTACAATAACACCTAACACTACAATTAAATAAATTAACTAAATTAAAAACAATTAAATAAATTAAATTAAATTAGCTAAATCACAAAACAAAACCACTAAATTACAAAAAATAAAAAACAAATTACAGATCTTTAAACTAATTACACCTAATATAATAGCCCTATCGAAATAAAAAAAGCCCCCCAAAATAAAAAAAAAACTCTTAGGGCCTATTGCGGGGCATTGCCCCAAAGTAATCAGCTCTTTTACCTTTAAAAAAAAAACAACAGTAAAATCCACCACCCACACAACCAACCCCCCAAATAAAATACTAACTAAAAAAACCTAAGCTCCCCATTGCCCTGTAAAGGGCATTTGGATGGGCATTGCCCTTAAAAGGGCATTTAGCTCTATTGCAGCCCAAAGCCCTAACCTAAGAAATAAACCCACCCAATACACCCTTAAGTGGTCCTCCAGAAGTCTTCATCCAGATGGCATCTTTTATCTTCATCCATCCGACGTGGAGCGGGTCCATCTTCAAGACATCTAACGCGGAGCATCCTCTTCATCCAGAGTCTTCTTACTGAATGAAGGTTCCTTTAAATGACGTCATCCAAGATGGCGTCCCTTATATTCCGATTGGCTGATAGAACTCTTTCATCCAATCGGAATTAAGGTAGAAAAAATCCTATTGGCTGATTGGAACAGCCAATCTAATGCAAGCTCAATCCTATTGGCTGATTGCATCAGCCAATAGGATTTGTTTTACCTTAATTTCGATTGGCTGATAGAATTCTATCAGCCAATCGGAATCTAAGGGACGCCATCTTGGATGACATCATTTAAAGGAACCTTCATTCAGTAAGAAGACATCGGATGAAGAGGATGCTCCACGTCGGATGTCTTGAAGATGGAGCTGCTCCGCGTCGGATGTATGAAGATAGAAGATGCCGTCTGGATGAAGACTTCTGCCCATCTGATGGACCACTGCGGCCCGGTTGGATAAAGACTTCTGCCGCTTCCTTGAGGATGGATGTCCAGTCGATCTTCAGGGGGTTAGTGTTAGGTTTTTATAAGGGTGTATTGGGTGGGTTTATTTTTTAGGTTAGGGCTTTGGGCTGCAATAGAGCTAAATGCCCTTTTAAGGACAATACCCATCCAAATGCCCTTTACAGGGCAATGGGGAGCTTAGTTTTTTTAGTTAGTATTTTATTTGGGTGGTTGGTTGTGTGGGTGGTGGGTTTTACTGTTGGGGGGGGTTGTTTGTATTTTTTTTTACAGGTAAAAGAGCTGATTACTTTGGGGCAATGCCCCGCAAAAGGCCCTTTTAAGGGCTATTGATAGTTTAGTTTAAGCTAGGGTTTTTTTTGGGGGGGGCTTTTTTTATTTTGATAGGGCTATTAGATTAGGTGTAGATAGTTTAAAGATCTTGTAATTTGTTTTTTATTTTCTGTAATTTAGTGTTTGTTTTTTGTTGTAATTTAGCTAATTTAATTTATTTTATTTAATTGTATTTAATTTAGTTAATTTATTTAATTGTAGTGTAGTGTTAGGTGTTATTGTAATTTAGGTCAGGTTTTATTTCACAGGTCAATTTGTATTTATTTTAGCTAGGTAGTTATTAAATAGTTAATAACTATTTAATAACTATTCTACCTAGTTAATATAAATACAAACTTGCCTGTGAAATAAAAATAAACCCTAAGCTAGTTAAAATGTAACTATTAGTTATATTGTAGCTAGCTTAGGGTTTATTTTATAGGTAAGTATTTAGTTTTAAATAGGAATAATGTAGTTAATGATAGGAATTTTCTTTAGATTTATTTAAATTATATTTAAGTTAGGGGGTGTTAGGGTTAGGGATAGACTTAGGTTTAGGGGTTAATAAATTTAATATAGTGGTGGCGATGTTGGGGGTGGCAGATTAGGGGTTAATAAGTGTAGGTAGGTTGCAGCGACATTGGGGGCGGCAGATTATGGGTTAATAAATATAATGTAGGTGGCAGCGATATTGGGGGCAGCAGATTAGGGATTAATAAATATAATGTAGGTAGCGGCGGTGTCCGGAGCTGCAGATTAGGGGTTAATAAGAATAATGTAGGTGTCGACAATGTAGGGGGTGGCAGATTAGGGGTAAATAATTGTAAGATTAGGGGTATTTAGACTCAGGGTTTATGTTAGGGTGTTAGGTGTAAACATAACTTTAGTTTCCCCATAGGAATCAATGGGGCTGCGTTACTGAGTTTTGCGCTGCTTTTTGGCAGGTGTTGGACTTTTTCGCAGCCGGCTCTCCCCATTGATGTCCATGGGGAAATCGTGCATGAGCACGTACGACCAGCTCACCCCTGACTTAAGCAGCGCTGGTATTGGAGTGCGGTATGGAGAACAATTTTGCTCTACGCTAACTTCTTGACTTTTAATGCCGGGTTTGGAAAAAAAACAGAATACCAGTGCTGTAGGTAAGTGAGCAGTGAGAGAAAACTGCTTGTTAGCACCCCATAGCTCCTAACGCAAAACTCGTAATCTGGCCGTAAGTATTTAACACAGGGCAATAATTGACAGTTAAAGTATTGCTATACTACCATATAACCATAATGCCCCAAATAATAGTACAATATTTTAACTGAGAATCTATCTCCTACCCTGTATTACTTAAAGGGACATGAAACCCCAAAGAAATATTTCATGAATTAGGTAAAACATACAATTTGAAACAATTTTCCAGTTTACTTCTATTATTAAGTTTGCTTAATTCTCTTGGTATCATTTATAGAAGGAGCAGCAATGCACTACTGGTTTCTAACTGAACACATGGGTGAGCCAACGACAATCGGTGTATATATATATATATATATATATATATATATATGCAGCCACCAATCAGCAGCTAGAACCTAGGTTCTTTGCTGCTCCTGAGGTTACCAAGATAAACCTTTTAGTAAAGGATAACAAGAGAAGGAAGCAAATTAAATAATAGAAGTAAACTGGAAAGTTGTTTAAAATTGTATGATCTGTCTAAATCATGAATGCCTAATTATACCTTTACTGTCCCTTTAAGGTATACATTTATGTGGGATATCTTGGCAGTTCTTTAACATGTAACACATGCTTTGGTTGAGCTAGACCTGCAGTAAAGAAACCTTTTGATATATGCATTTAGGAGGCATGGAACATTAAGGTGCTTATTAAAGCCAATAATGGAATGAGAAAAGTAATATTAAAAAAGTATATGCAGGCAAAAAAATGGGAAACACAAAGTCAATTTAACTGGCCGTATAGGTATTAGAAGATCTAAAAGGGTCATTTAATAAAGCTTTTGAAATAGGTATTAAACATGATAATTATTTTTTGTAATATGCACTTTCTAAAATGCAGATAAAACTATTAAAAACAATCTGAGGTAAATGCAAAGCATTAATTTTAATAGCTTCATGTAGTGGGGAACATGCAGTTGTAATTAACTTTCATTTATCATTATATCTCTCCTCCTCAGAAATAAGCATCATAAATATTATTTTATATTTATTTATAATAGCTTTTTGGCAGTTATTGCCTCTGCAACACTTTTGTTTATGGATCACTCAGCCATAGTGTTTAGTGATAACTATATTGAGAGCCAAAAGTTGCCTGATTTTATTAATTATTTAATACAGCGTCCTCTTGAATAATAATCTGTTCTTCTACATTTTTCATAGATAATATTGCCTGTTATATTTGTATTTTTATATTAACTCCTATGATTACATAGCAAAGTGAAGATTGAAAGAGGTAGTTTAATAATGAAGATAATTCTATGTATAATGAACTTGACTATTGCATGATCTATTTAAGAGGGCATAATTTTCAGTAAAAGCAAGGCTCTTGAATACCTCATTACAAGTTTCTAACTTTGCCAATAATTTATGATTTAAACCTATGACCTTCTTAAAGTGTTTTGCATGTTTTCAAACTCAGGAGATGTATGTATGTAACAACTATAACAACTATATTTTCTTTATTTTCACATGAAGTTGCGGTACAGGCTAAAACGCTTGCGATATAGCCGTACCGCAGCCACTCGTAATACGGGAGACCAACCATTCCACGCGCAAAGGCCAATTTTTCAGCGGTATAGACGTAATGCAGAACTTGTAATTTTGCCCATAGAGAAGTACACAATTGATCATCAAATAAACAAGTGAAATGTGTTAACAAACAAGCAACTTATGAAAAATATCTTAAAAAGATATTCTCTTCCCTCACATTTTCTTCATTCGAAACACACATGATTAGCTTATTCTCTCCACTCTCTATATGTATTGCAGTCATATACCGCCCCCCCCCCCCTGGCTCCTCTATTCTATTTCTAGATCACTTTGCCACTGGCTACCTTATTTCCTTTTCTCAGATACCCCTACCCTCATTCTTGGCGACTTCAACCTCTGCTAATCCCACTGCCTCCTCTGCAAAACTGCTTCTGCAACTCACTTTCTCTTTCGGCCTGACACAATGGCCTGACTCTCCCACTCACAAAGATGGTCACTCCCTTGATCTGATTTTCAGCTATCAATGCACTATATCAAACATAAAAAACTCCCCTTTTTATCTTTCTGACATCACCTCCTCATTGAAACTTCCCTCCCTACAACTCTCCCTCCTTCTACTCCTCACACCAAACTTCACATAAGAATCAAGTCATTAGATCAGCAACAGCTTGCTAGCTCTCTTGAACCTCTCCTCTCTTCCATCCCCTCATTTTCCTGCCCTGATGAATCTATCCACCACTACAACTCCACCCTTACATCGGTCCTTGACAATCTGGCCCCACATACCATAGCTCGGAAATCATACACTCATCCTCAGCCCTGGCATACTCCTCTGACATGGTACCTACGCAGATGTTCCCGTACTGCTGAGTGACACTGGAGGAAATCTCGGAGTTCAGCTGACTTTCTTTCCTATAAGTTCATCTTGAACTCTTACTATTCTTCCCTTAATCAATACAAACAACATTACTTCTCTACTCTTATCTCAACTCTTTCTTCAAACCCAAAACGTCTGTTCTCCACATTCAATACTCTTTTCCGCCCACCCCCACCTCTTACTACAATTTCTCTCTCAGCTCAAGATTTGCCAGCTACTTCAACAACAAAATTGACTCCATCAGAAATGAAATCGACTCGCAGCAAGCTACCGGTCTCCCACCCCCCCAAAAGCTCACAATCATCCAAAACCTACATATCCAAAATTTTAGCTCTTTTGCCCCTGTTACAGAGGAAGAAGTTTTTCTTCTTATACAATCCTCTCACCTCACTACCTGTCCCCTCGACCCCATCCCCTCACAGCTACTCCCCTCCCTCCCTCTCTTCTACCCTTACTCTTATTTTCACACACATCTTCAATCTCTCCCTCAGCACTGGTATATTTCCCTCATCTCTTAAACATGCACTGGTCACACCTATCCTCAAAAAACCTTCTCTCGATCCAACCTCCCCATCCAACTACCGCCCTATTTCCCTACTCTCTCTTGCTTCAAAGCTTCTTGAAAAGCTAGTATATGCACATCTATCCCATTTTCTTACATTAAACTCCCTCCTTGACCCACTGCAATCTGGATTTTGCCCCCTACACTCCACAGAGACAGCAATTGTTAAGGTTACCAATGACCTACTTACAGCAAAATCCAAAGGCCACTTCTCTCTACTTATCCTCCTTGATTTGTCTGCAACCTTTGATACTGTCGACCACCCTCTTATGCTCCAAACCCGCCATTCCTTCGGCATCTGTGACACAGCTCTCGGGGTTATCTTCCTATTTGTCTAAGCATACCTTTAGTGTAGCCTTCTCTGGGGCATCCTCTGCCCCGTTACCTCTTTCTATCGGGGTACCGCAAGGCTCTGTCCTCGGTCCCCTCCTCTTCTCGGTCTATGCATCCTCATTAGGTTCCTTAATAAAGTCCCACGGGTTTCATTATCATTTGTATGCTGATGACACCCAAATCTATTTCTCTGCACCAAAACTATCTCCTTCCTTGCTAACCTGTGTCACTAACTGTCTCTCTCATATCTCATGTTGGATGTCCTCTCACTACCTCAAGCTAAATCTCTCTAAAACTGAGCTCATTATATCCCCCCCTTCTTCCAAAATCTCCACCCCCCATTTCTCTATAACTGTTGATAACTCCATTACCCCAACACCACATACCCGATGTCTTGGGGTCACACTCAGATCTATCTTTCCTTTCTCACATTTAGTCCTTGGCTAAAGCCTGCCACTTCCACCTTAAAACATCTCTAAAATTAGACATTTCCTTACACAAGACACAACTTAGATTTTAATCCACACAAGAAACAGGTACAATCTAAAATCTGTGGCGTTATAAGTAGCTTAATAAAAACTGCTATATGGCTAATATTATAAGTGAAGGGAAATGGAAGTAATGTAATAAAAACAATTGATTTAATATAAGTGAATCAATAAAAAGTACATAAATAAACACTATAAAAAAATCAGATTAAATAGAAAATATACAGTTTAAAAAAATGCACAGAAGCATGCCAAACATGTCATAAAATATAAATTAAATACATGACCGGTGTTCCTTAATTGATATGCTCAGTCAGAGTGTAGCAATTTTTCAATACATCCAGTGAATACAAACAGACAGCTAGATTACGAGTTGTGCATTATGACTCAAATTGTATCGTTATGGCCTATAAAGCATCAATTTTGCTAACGTAGCCATTACAAGTTTGAAAAAAACCTCCATAGCGGCACAAAAATCTCCATCTACGCACAAATCCATAACGTTATCCAAGACCAGTAGTTATTGATATATCGCAACCAAAACCCTTCACAAATCACTTCAAAAATATTATAGAAAGTACACTTAGGGGGATATTTATCAAAGTATCAATCTCAGTGAATTTGCCGGCGTCAATACACTCGCCAGACATCGCCAGACATTGCTGATATGGATCCACATACAATGCCCTTATTTAGCAAAAAAAACATCAAAAACATGCGCGTCGGGGGCGGAGCTAGCCACGCAGGATGATGGCTGCCTTTTGAAAGAGCTCTCATCTCCAACTCCGGCTCAAAGCTCTCTAACAGTGTGCAAATCCCCTTAAAACCTCCCTAATCCCTACAGGGAACATCACTAGAGACCCTCTTCAAGACCGGGTATGAACCAACTGCTGCTTTAACCCTGTGTTCAGCCTCCTTCAGCTCTGCAGATCGCAAAGACGCCACATGCTATCAAACTACGGAGGCCTCACCCCTGATCTCAACAACTGCCTCCCCATCAACTATCGGAACTATCACCTCACAAGCACCCGACAGCGGGCTCTCAAAGATAGAGGCGAGCACCAGACTTACCAGCAATCACCCTCACTACCGCCCCGCTGCCCGACATTTCTCATGGCTTACTACGGAGGCCTGAGACAGCTCGCAGTAACACGTCCGCAGTGGAAGCCTCAAGATCTCTCCTCACAGTGAGTACCAGCCATCACATACTCAGCCACTACACGCTCCCGATCAATACCCCTCTTCAGAATCAGCACACAGGGGGCGAAATAAGGCCTATATAAGTGGGCTGATCTGACGGAGTTACTTCTTCATAGGGGCTAACAAGCAGGGCATAAAGAATTCATTTTATGGTACCGGCCTAATACCCCCTATAGTCTCTTGTTTAAAAGGTTAAGCAACGGACTGCGCTCTCTTTTTTTTCATTGTAAATAGCTTTCCACCGTATACCTCTTTGTGGCACTGCTCTTACTTTTTTTTTTTTTTATTTATTAGAAGGCAAACACTTTGCTTATATTAAGCTGGAAGAGTTTATAAAGTATGATACTGCAACTTAAACGTTAAGGGGTCACCTAGTCAATACAGCAGACAGGTTATTCTGCCACATAGCAACCTTATAACCATTTTTTTGCTACTGCTCACTTTATTTTAAGCTTCTGTGACTACATCATTGGCCATTTATGTAATGCCTTGCAAAAGGCAGGCCAAATCAGAAAAAATGAATCCTTCTAAGACCCTCAACCATTACCTCAAGCCCTCAGGGGCCTCAGCACCCATTTGCTCAGAGGGTGAACCAGTCTCTGCAACACCAACAATGAGCAACCCCATGCCTGCAGAAACACCCTCCAACATGTTTGTCACTAAAACTGACATACTTCATCTCTCATCTAAGGAAGATGTTAAAGAAAATGAGAAACCTTTTTGGCGATTTACGTAAAGATATGGGGGCGCTTGATCAGAGAGTTACAGATTTAGAAGAGAAACAAGAGACCATGGATAGTACATGTCAACAGATTTCACTTCATATCACAGACCAAGACCGCAAGATTAATGCTATGGCTGACAAATTGGAAGACCTTGAAAATAGGTGTTGACGCAATAATCTGCGTATCCGGGGTGTCTCGGAGACTGTATTTCCCCCCGCCATAGAAGGATATTTACAAGCTCTCTTCAAAATTATAAGAGATAATCCAACGGCAGAGAATATGTCTATTGAAAGGGCACATAGGGCGGTAAGACCCAAACCTCCCCCCAAAGCCCCACCCAGGGATATTATAGTTAAATTTTCAAGGTATAAAGACAAGGAAGAGTTCCTCAGGTGCGCTAGATCAAAGCATCCTATTTTCCACGCTGGTGAGGAGATCTCTTTATTTTCTGATTTATCTCAAGCAACCCTCCAGAAGAGTCGAGAACTGGCACCTATCACGGCAACCCTGAGAGATCACAAAATACAGTACAGATGGGGGTTTCCAGTATCCTTGATAGTTTCGAACAACAACAGAACACTGACCTTTAGACCCGGAGACGACATTCAAGCTTTTTGCAAAGAACTTTCCATACCATACTCTGAGCCAGCAACAGCTAGCACTTCTCATCCCCCCTTGAGGTCCTCCCTGGCTACGAGACCAACCACTTCAAGTGATGACCTTCACTAAGGCGGACTTACATTCTCTGTTACATAAAACCTGACCTCTGTGCCAAGTCACACAGGGGTGCCAATACCATGTTGAACCCCCAGACAGGGGAACTTCTCTACAGAACTGAGGAACTCATTGACCTTCTCCTTTACGGAGACTGTATCCTTTTGATAATGTTCATATTGGCAGATTCATTATGCCACACGAAAACTGTTTTCCAATGTTTCAGACCGTTAAAATATCACTGTGTTAATGTTCAAGCTTGTTTATTTGGCCTACTGTTCTAATCTGTTTCTTCTTCCAGGTTCACTATATAGAGCAATGTCTTGTCTTTTGTTATTGTGTTTGCTCCGGAGTACATATGTGTAACAGGTTGAGTATAGGTTGTTGATAATTTCTTAATCTCACTACCCACTACATTTTGCTATCTTACCTGAAAGTAAAACTTCTGGATCTGTCCAATCTACTTAGCAACACCAACTCAGAAAGCATCCCCCACTCTGGGAGATGCACTTAGATTTTTGATTTCACATATTAC
Organism: Bombina bombina; assembly: GCF_027579735.1. NCBI lineage: Eukaryota > Metazoa > Chordata > Amphibia > Anura > Bombinatoridae > Bombina > Bombina bombina. The sequence continues at coordinate 1,126,262,108 of NC_069500.1, forward strand.
CAGATTTCACAAAATTTTTCTGGGAATACGGTTTTGGAACACAGTGAGAAATATTTCTGCACTAAAGCATTATCTCTTTTATATGTAACAAGACCTCCCCATACCCCAAATATTGTGATATGTTGTTCCAACCCCTCTCACCTCCTCCCACCTCCCTAATTGCACACTAGTTAGCTCTTAATCTCTGTAAATTTGAATCTTTTCCAGCCGGAGAAGGAGATACTTCCCCTCAGTAGTTCCTTCTCTTGTACTTTTTCTTACTCTTTTTATAGAGTTATCCTCTTTGTCTTCTCTTACTCTGACACCAGATACATCTCTGGATCACACCGCTTTAACCTACTAATCCTTTCTCTTTCTCTCCTATCAACTTATTGTTCTCTTTGACTTGTGGTATCCCTCTTCTGGTGTTTCCTTTTTCCCTTTTTTTTTTTTTTTTAAAACTCCTCTTCCCCTCCCACCTTTCCCTTGCACCTACACCTTACTCACATAGAAAATGGCAGGCAAAACTAGCAGATTTCAAGACCATTCCTTGAGACTGTCAACAATTAATGTAAGAGGGCTTAATAGCCCGGGCAAAAGATCAATTACATACAAGGAACTCATTAAATTGGGTAGTCAAATTATATTGATTCAGGAAACGCATTTCCAAAAGCATAGAGAACCTAAATGGAATACCCCCCACTTTCCCATGACTTATTTTGCCTAAGGACCCCAAAAGAAAGGCGGAGTTGGCATCATGATTCACAGGTCCCTGCCCCTCCAAATTTCTCAAGTTGACAGAGACCCTGAGGGCCGCTATCTCTTCCTGACGGGGCAGCTTTTTGGTCAACAATTGTCAATACTGAATATTTATGCACCAAATCAAGCGCAAAATGCCTTTTTTAAGAAAATTTCAAACATAATATTAGACCAGGCTAAGGGCACACTCTTTCTCGCCGGAGATTTTAATATAGCATTTGACCCTACCCTGGACTCATCAAAGGGGACTTCATCTATACCTAAGACTGCCCTTAAAACAATCAGAAATACTTTTTCTAAACTTGCTCTACATGACGTATGGAGGATCTTACACCCCCAGACTAAAGACTACACTTTCTACTCGACTCCACATGACTGCTATACTAGGATTGACCATATTCTGACTGACGCCAACGGCCTCACTTTAGTTGACCGGTGTGAGATTGGACATATTACCTGGACTGACCATGCCCCAGTTTCTTGCTCCATCCTATGGCCTGACCTCCCAATCACAACTAAGATATGGAGGTTAGATGAATCCCTTCTTGACAACCCTGTCACACTCTCAGAGTTTGAAAAGAATATTACGGAATACTTCTTACTAAACAGTAACTCTACCACATCTCTCCAATGTGAATGGGAGGCACACAAAACAGTTTTGCGGGGTATATTTATCAAACACAAAGCTAAGATCCTCAGACAATCCAGAGAAAAACACTCACAACTCCTAGACAAAATCAGCACACTAGAAAGGGCACACAAACAGGATATAACCAATGACAATCTTCAGCGTGACCTCCTTCAGGCCAGATCTGACCTCAAATCCCATCTGACAACCACATACCAGCGCCATGCCCTTTGACTGAGACAACATTTTTATGAGGGCGGTGACAAACCTGGTAAACTCCTGGCCAGGTGTTTACGAAGGAGGCAGTTGGACTCCTACATCCACACTTTACAATCCCCAGACGGTACAATGATTAAATGCAACAAGCAGATTGCATCCAGTTTCAGACAATATTATAACTCGTTATACAATATCCCAAACACAGATATCCTTCAATCAGCAGACAAGCCCCCAATAGCATTTGAGGAACACCTTGACACTTATTTTAAGGACCTAGGTTTACCTTCATTAGATGAGACTGGCAAAGACCATCTTACCATACCCATCACATTAGAAGAAATTCACCAGGCTATCAAAGAGTCCCCGTCGGGAAAAAGTCCCGGACCGGACGGCTTCTCTATGGGGTATTACAAGAAATTCTCAGAAGTATTAGCCCCTCACCTCCTCACACTATTTAACGACCTGCAGAAGAACCCCACACTATCTAGAGGCCTCCTCGAAGCACACATAACTGTAATACCAAAACAAGGAAAAACCCCTACATCCCCTTCTAACTTTAGACCCATCTCTTTAATAAACACAGACATGAAAATCCTTGCTAAAATCCTCGCTACCAGATTAAATAAATATCTCCCTAGCCTGATATCCTGTGACCAAGCTGGGTTTATACCCGGCAGAGAAGCACGTGATAAAGTTATTAAAACCATTCAATTAATAAACTTTGCCAAGGCGTCGGGCACACCACTAGCTCTCTTCTCGACCAACGCGGAGAAGGCCTTCGACTGTGTTCGTTGGTCTTTTCTGCGGAGGTCTATGAAAGAGATGGGAATCCCTGAATCCTTTCTGAACATGACCTTTGCCTTATACTCTAGCCCTAATGCCAAGATTAGGGTGTATAACACTCTATCAGAGTCTTTTCCCATTAATAATGGGACCAGACAAGGCTGCCCGTTATCCCCGCTTCTCTTTGCTATTTCCATCGAAGTCTTGGCACAAAAGGTCAGAAATAATAACGCCATCAAAGAACTTAAGATAGGCCAATCTGAACACAAACAGGCGCTTTACGCTGACGATATCCTTTTTTCTTTAACAGAAGCAGAAAAATCAATCCCAGAACTGCTGTCCGAGTTAGACTATTATGGCAAGGTCTCCAACTTTAAACTGAACATTTCGAAGTCAGAAATCCTAAACATCAACACCCCCCCCCATTACTACACCAAATTAGAGATACCTACGGAGTCCCTCTGGCCCGACACAAACTAAAATACCTTGGGGTACATTTGACAACAACTACACAAGAACTAATCAAACACAATTATGGCCATCTGAAAACCGACATTGCTCGAGATTTATCCTCTTGGCGCAATAAACCCATCTCTTGGTTGGGTAGGATTGGAGTGGTGAAAATGAATGTTCTCCATCGGATCCTTTACCTGATGCAAACCCTTCCTATACCTCTCCATGATAACTACTTTACACAGCTACAAAGGGTGATAGACCAATTTATATGGGCGGGCACAAAACCGAGAGTCCCAAAGAAAACGCAATACTTACCAAGAGACAGGGGGGGGCTGGGGATTCCTAATCTTAGGGCCTACAAACACGCAATTGTACTTTGACATGTAGTGGAATGGGCACACAATTCTGACAATAAGATGTGGATCTGACTTGACAGAGACATTTTTAAACTGAGAAATACTTCAACTCTAGCCTGGACACCACAATCACAGAGACCTAAAAACATACAATATTATTTTATCACAACAAACATATTATCTGAATGGGACAAGCTCCTCGCCATCAGCACTCATATATCCTCTAGATTCGCCCCACTCTCACCGCTCCTGGAGAACGTAGACATTCCCTACCATGCGCTCAGAAATAGAATACCTTTCCCCTATCCTCTTAGAACAGGTTCTATCCATTTTGTCTCTGAAGGAGGTAGAATGAAATCTCAAACAACCCTAGCAGAATCCCATGGGGAGATCTCCTCATGGCTCCATTACAACCAACTGCTGCATTTTATCTCTCACCACAAACACAGACAAGACTTTGGCCGAGAACTTACCTACTTTGAAAACCTGTGTATACAACAGAGTCACCCTGAACACCTGATCTCTAAGTTATACAAAATAACAGTCAGGGTCCCCAACACTTCCCTACCTTCCTATACGACTGCGTGGCAGAGAGAATTAGACCGGGAAATTGATGCAGAGACATGGTCGAAATCGTTTAAGTTGACCAAACACTCCTCTGTCTCTGCAAAGGTACAAGAAATCCAACTAAAATTAATTTTCCCTGGTATCTTACCCCGTCACGGCTTTGCAAAATGTATCCCAGACTGACAAATACCTACTGGAGGGGTTGTGGGGGAGAGGGCACCCTTCTACACATATGGTGGGGATGTCCGCAATTATTACATTTCTGGACAGCGGTATTCCATGCGATAAAGGAAGTTTTGGGCACGGCGATCCCCATGGTCCCAGAGGTACTGCTGTTTTGTTCCCTGCCCAGACTTGTGGGTCAGGGCAAACTAGCTCTTCTGCTGCTAATGCAGACAGCGGCCAAAAAACTCATTCCAAAATACTGGAAATCCCAAATAATCCCTACTGCTCAGGAATGGAAAGATCAAGTATGTGATCTCCTACTGTTAGAAAGGTACCACTACCTAAAAATTCACAGACTGGACCTGCACGAACTGATGGTTGCATACTGAGAGGGCACAATATAATGGGCCCACTCACAGTACATCCTCCACCAGTAGCCACATCCACTCCTCCACCCTCCTTCCCCTCCCTCCCCTCCCCCTCCTCTCTTCTCTCTTTCTAACTATTCTCTACCTTCTCTCCTCATAGAGTTCTTCCTCCAGAACCTTCTGGAGCAAAATCTTTGTCTTCTCATGTGTATAGTAAATAAGGTTAAAACTTGAAAATTTGAAGAAGCTTCGGCAATTGTTTGAGGATATGATGTGAAAATTATTGTGACTCTGGACTTTTGACAACATAGTTTGCAGATCGAACCCTTGCGGTTCTTTTGGTCTTACAAATAAGCCTACTTCTATTATATAAACTTAGACTTCATAGTCTGATGGGCTAACACTGTTTATGTATACCTCATTTATGTATAATGTCTATTTTGTCATATCCTCTTTGAAATATATTTCAATAAAATTTTGTTGAAAAAAATAAAATAAAAAAAAAAACATGCGCGTCAAGTACGGGGCAATAAGCATCGGACTGTTGTTAACTAACAGTCATCGATGTCGCGGTTATTCAGGTTTTTCCCAACTTTATACCATTTCATTACTGTCAATGAACAAGCACATTTCTCTAAAGCTAATCTTTCATTTTGCATCTGTTAATGTCCAAGAAATAGCTACATTTATACCTCAACAAACATTATTTGTTATACAAAAACAATCTGTTATATGATACTTTCACATAAATGAATGTGTATTTGTATTTCCATAAGTCATGATATGCTTTTATCTCATGTTTTTTTTTATAAATGATTAATAATGCTAGAATTTGTACATATATCTTTGCACATTCTTGAATATATATATATATACACACAGTATATATATATATATATATATATATATATATATATATATATATATATATATATATATATATATATATATATAAACAGAAAGATATGAATACTGCGCTACCCTGATGTTATATACAAAAATTATAAACAGTATTGATAATACTACTATTATTATAATAAATAATTAATAATAACAGGAAAATAAAAAACAAAAAACAAATAAGTGACACATTAAAATATTAAATTAAAAACAATTGTTTTCAAGTCCATGGAACAATTAAGTTCAGAAGATAGGCAGCTGAACTAAATGGTTGCGTAAAGACTCCCACAATGTCTTCACTAGATGAATATAGAAAAAAAGTATTTTGTTCTGCGCCAGTTTTTTTATGAACATATAATAATATAATAATTGCAGGGATAGAAGCTCCCCTATAACTAAACACTTACTTTAAAATACCTCAATCGGTATGAGGTAAGTAATCACCCTTTAGAAGAAAATCCTTATAGGCATCTGCAGCTCTGTTGGCCTGATTCGTTAAAGTGGCAACCTGAAGCTGTATTCACAAAGTGCTGTATATGGAGGCAGCAAAAACGATCCTCACTGGAACAGTTGATGGCTCATCATATGTGAAGGGAGACAAAAACAGAAACAAGGGTCCCAGAATAGTGAAGTATGTCTTTATTAATATCCCCACATAACAGGACCCCCAAAGTCAGCCCACTCACACATAAAAACCTCAATCGATATGAGGTAAGTAAAAGCTCATAGACAACAACAGTGACAAAAGGATCATATAACTGGCCTCAGTAACCCAAATGTATCCGCACAGCATCCCTGACGCATTTCAAAGTCTCCTTCTTCCTCAGAGGGATAGAAGTACGGTATACATAACTTATATATATATATATATATATATATATATATATTAGTTCAAATATATTTATATAAGTAAATATATGTTGCACACAGCAGAGCTATAAGAGATGCTGTATTTAAAGTATGGGATTGCAGCACTCAGAGATTGCTTCTCAAAAATCTAATATGTAGAAAAAAGCTGAAACATGGTATCAAAACAGAGGCTCACACACAGGTGGTCCAATTAACGTGTAACGCATTTATTAATACATGTTAATCCTAAACCTAAATATGCCACTGCAGTGGAAACCTGAATAAATACCTATACTCATGAGTGCAAGGTACAAAATAATAATGACATTCTCAATGTTGCACAGAATAAATCAATAAAACAAAACATAACATAAGGAATCAAATTGAAGCTGAAACAAAATGTCCCAAAAAAGCAAAAAGTTCCACAAATCTTATGTTGGTTATAATGTAGATATCTTATTGGCAAAGTAGCAACATATGAGCTCATCCACAAACGGTACTGTTATTAAAGAAACAGCTGACAGATTCGAGGTAAAGGCGTCCTCCTAAGTCAGCACATGTGAACCATGAGTGTTTGATAATAACAACAGGCTATTTCCAAAAGACGGCAATAAAGGATAAAGGAAAACGTATACAACCTCTTCCAGGTAAGGATAGGTTCCAGGAAGCAAAGACTGGGTTTCGGTTTCTTTAGGCACAAACTTGAAGCATCCATATGAAGTGAGCCAGGACTTGGCATCCGGCTTCTGTCTCACCCAGATTTCTCGTCCCGTTCTTTAACACCTTCGCTTGTGCAATCTGAACTTTGAGACTTTTACTGGGTAGATCCACTTTCATTCGCCTCTGCCAAACTTTCTTCCAGAAACATAGTGTTATCAATCAACACCAATCCAGGTACTTGCTTACTGCCGCTTAATTTTCAAATGACTGTGTCGACGCGCGTTTCGCCCCACAATGCTTTGCGTCAGGGCCTCGTCAGGACTGTCAGTCACAGGTGATATCTCCATTCATTTAAATCTGTTGCCAATGTTACAGGAGTGGTTAAGGCGTATACACACCAGCCAATGGGATAGATCATAGAACATCGCCACTATTCAGATTCCCATACATGTATACACAGAACAAAACATTGCTATTTACCATGTTTAAGCAAAGTTAACAGACTAAAAAGAATAGATTAAACAAATGAGTTTAAACACTATCAAAAGGACCAACTGGTGCTGAGCCTGCGTTGGATTTATTTTAATCACCTCTAGTTCAATAACTTTACATAACTAGTTTTAAGGTATTTCAAAAAAATTGTTTAATTAAAAATTTGGATGAACATTTTTATCTTCATACATGTGTTTTGGCTTTTTAAGGAATGAAAGGAATGACTTCAAAAGGAATCATCTTTCAAAAAGAATTTAATGCTGTTTAGGACTACCTAGGTTGATTAGTCACGTTGTTCATGTCTTTAACCCAGGAAAGACCTAAATTCAATTCTTTCATTTAAGCCAAATGGGGACACTGTTTTTAACACATAGGTCCATCTAGCTTCTTTTTTTAGAAGACATTTATTATTGTCCCCTCCTCTGCCACTTGTCAGTCCTTGATCAATACCAACAAATTTCAAAGATACAGTACTGCTATTGTGTGCATCTTTAAAATGTCTAGCAACACTCGTATCTCTTTCATATAGTATGTCATCTCTATGCTCCTGTACCCTGTCCTTGAACATACGTTTTGTTTTTCCAACATAGAACAGGGGACAGGAGCATTGTAAGAGATACACTACTCCTACTGTGTTGCAATTAGAAAAACATATTATTTCAAAGTTTTTGCTCGTATTTGCCGAAAAAGTTTTACACTTCAGCATATACGGGCAGTACACACAGTGTCCACATGGGAAACTGCCTTTAACTTGTTGATATTTATTTAACCAGTTAGTTGTGGGTTCTGACCTCACGAATCTGCTTTTAACCAACTTCTCTTTTAAGTTAGGAGATTTCTTTGCGGTCAAAAGGGGTCTTTGACCCACTTTTCCAGCAATTTTTTCATCAAATGACAGCAAGTGCCAGTGTCGAGACAAAATGTCTCTCAAAGTCTGCCATTGGCAATTAAATGTAGTGATGAATCTTATGTTGCTATCTGCTGTAGCCCTGACTTTATTTGAATAAAGAAGATAATTTCTATTCAATTTCCGAACTTTGTTAAGGGTGAATTTAATTAATTTATTTGAATATCCTCTTTCAATAAATTTTTCACACATAATTTGAGCATGATGTTCAAATTTTGTTTTTGAAGAACAATTTCTCTTCAATCTGAGCAATTGTCCAAAGGGAATGCCTCTTTTGAGTGATTCATGGTGGCTACTGGAAGCTTCTAATACACTGTTTGTTGCTGTATTCTTTCGATGGTTTTCAGTAGTTATTTTATTCCCTTCTTTTTTGATACAAATATCCAGGAAAGGTAATTCTTTCTCACTGAATACATGTGTCAGCAGAATGTTCCGATCATTCTTATTTAATGAGTCAATAAATTCAAGCAGACAGGCCAGGGGGCCATCCCAAAACATAAGGATGTCGTCCACATATCTAAGCCAAAGGGACACATGGGAACTGAACACCTCACCAAACTTTTCAAAGATGTCCAGCTCCCATGCCCCCAAGTGTAGACAAGCATATGTGGGTGCACATACGGCTACCATCGCCGTCCCCCTGACCTGTCTGTAAATTGAGCCATCAAATTCAAACACATTGTTCTCAAGGATAAACCTTAAAAGCTTAATGACAAAATCAGTATGATTATTGCTTTCTGAGCCTCTAGATCTCAAAAAGTGTTCACTTGCACCAATCCCAACCTCATGAGGTATAGAGGAATAGAGACTTTCAACGTCAAGTGATACAAGGATAGTGTCGGTTGAGACAGTTATGTCATCTATTTTTCGAAGGAGATCTGGGGTGTCCTTGACATATGAGGGCAGAGAGAGTAGGAACGGCCTTAAGAAAAAGTCTACATATTGTCCGATGTGTTCACTGATGCCCCCTATCCCCGATACTATTGGTCTCCCTGGTGGGTGAGACTTATTTTTGTGAATTTTCGGGATAGTATAGAAGGTAGGCATCACTGGACATACCGGATTTAGAAACTTGAACTCATCTGGGGAAATGAGACCTTCCATTTTAGCTCCCTGTAAAATATGATACAACTTTAATTTCATATTTGACAAAGGATTTTTTGGAAGTTTTTCATACTGGGTTCTGTCCAACAGTTGTCTTTTTGATTCATTTAGGTAAAAAGATTCATCAAGCAAGACTAGGTTACCGCCCTTGTCCGCTGGCTTGAACACTATCCCTTTCGCTTGGGTTAGTTCTTTCAACGCCATTCTTTGACCAGATGTTAAATTATCAGACAAAATCCACTCTTCAGGTAGCTGTTCAATCTCCTTTTCCACAGCCTTTACAAACATAGAGACAGCAGGTACTTGTGCTATAGAAGGCATATAGGTGGATTTTGTCTTTAAATTAGATCTAAATATTCCTGTATTCTCAGAAACCATTGTGGACTCATTGTAATCCAAAAGGGATTTTAAGGCAAGTATTGCCTCTTCGTCTTTCTTATTTTCAGATGATTGGTGCATTATATGGTGTAACACTAGTTTTCTCGCAAATAGATGTAAATCTTTAATGAAGTCGAACTTGTTTAATTTATTAGTTGGACTAAAGGATAAGCCTTTTCTTAGAACTTCAATATGTGTTAGTTTTAATTTAAATGAGGAAAGATTGATGATCTGTAGCTCATCTTTGGATACAGTCGGGATTAGTAGCCCTGATAAGGTCTCCTTCGTGGCCTCCCTCTGTTCCCTTGCCTTTGTCTCATATTGCCCCCTCTCCCTCTCTGTTCTCGCTGGGGATATCTCCTCTCTTCGATTGTTATATTCTTTGTTTTTTCTGCTCCTCTTCCTCCCCCCTCGTCTTTTCCTAGGTTGCCCTGGCCTAAAATTTGTGACCCAGGGCCTCCTTCGTTTTTTGAAGATCTATCTTCATTTTCTATATCTGACATATCTGTCCCTGAATCATAGGAACCTCTATCAAATTTGTATACATAGACTTTTTTGTTTTGATAATCTTCCTGATCGCGATGCAATTTTCTGCACTTCCTTACTTTGATTTCTGCTTGCAGTCTAGAAATATGTATTTTAGTTTCTTCATTTAATTTTTCAAAGTTCGGATCATGATCAAACTTATTAACAATTTGTAATGCTGACTCTACGTCTTCTTTTATTTTTTCCAATCTTTTATCATTCCTTTTAATTAGCATTTCTATCATTCCAAGCGCACATGAAGATAGTTTTTCGTTCCATTCATCCAAAAATTATAAGCCTCCTTCTTCCTCTCTAGCATTGAAACCTGGGTCTAGGAACTATTTTTTCTCCACAAAGTTAGCTAAGCTTGAATTCTCTGCTCTTACCTTTACCTGTTTTACAATACAATTCTTATATTTTTTAAAAGCATTGAACACATTAGTTTCTAATTCACTGCTTTCTAAATTTGTATTAATAAGAGATTCTTTCAGCTCAGCTTCCCAGACCTCATCTGAGAGGGTGAATCAACCTAGGTAGTCCTAAACAGCATTAAATTCTTTTTGAAAGATGATTCCTTTTGAAGTCATTCCTTTCATTCCTTAAAAAGCCAAAACACATGTATGAAGATAAAAATGTTCATCCAAATTTTTAATTAAACAATTTTTTTGAAATACCTTAAAACTAGTTATGTAAAGTTATTGAACTAGAGGTGATTAAAATAAATCCAACGCAGGCTCAGCACCAGTTGGTCCTTTTGATAGTGTTTAAACTCATTTGTTTAATCTATTCTTTTTAGTCTGTTAACTTTGCTTAAACATGGTAAATAGCAATGTTTTGTTCTGTGTATACATGTATGGGAATCTGAATAGTGGCGATGTTCTATGATCTATCCCATTGGCTGGTGTGTATACGCCTTAACCACTCCTGTAACATTGGCAACAGATTTAAATGAATGGAGATATCACCTGTGACTGACAGTCCTGACGAGGCCCTGACGCAAAGCATTGTGGGGCGAAACATGCGTCGACACAGTCATTTGAAAATTAAGCGGCAGTAAGCAAGTACCTGGATTGGTGTTGATTGATAACACTATGGCCTAGATTTGGAGTTCGGCGGTAGCCGTCAAAACCAGCGTTAGAGGCTCCTAACGCTGGTTTTGGCCGCCCGCTGGTATTTGGAGTCAGTGATTAAAGGGTCTAACGCTCACTTTTCAGCCGCGACTTTTCCATACCGCAGATCCCCCTACGCCATTTGCGTAGCCTATCTTTTCAATGGGATCTTTCTAACGCTGGTATTTAGAGTCGTTTCTGAAGTGAGCGTTAGAGCTCTAACGACAAAATTCCAGCCGCCTGAAAATAGCAGGAGTTAAGAGCTTTCTGGCTAACGCCGGTTCATAAAGCTCTTAACTACTGTACCCTAAAGTACACTAACACCCATAAACTACCTATGTACCCCTAAACCGAGCTCCCCCCACATCGCCGCCACTCGATTAAAATTTTTAACCCCTAATCTGCCGACCGCCACCTACGTTATACTTATGTACCCCTAATCTGCTGCCCCTAACCCCGCCGACCCCTGTATTACATTTATTAACCCCTAACCTGCCCCCCACAACGTCGCCGCCAGCTACTTAAAATAATTAACCCCTAATCTTCCGACCGCAAAGCGCCGCCACCTACGTTATCCCTATGTACCCCTAATCTGCTACCCCTAACACCGCCGACCCCTATATTATATTTATTAACCCCTAATCTGCCCCCCTCAACGTCGCCGATACCTGCCTACACTTATTAACCCCTAATCTGCCGAGCGGACCTGAGCGCTACTATAATAAAGTTATTAACCACTAACCCGCCTCACTAACCCTATCATAAATAGTATTAACCCCTAATCTGCCCTCCCTAACATCGCTGACACCTACCTTCAATTATTAACCCCTAATCTGACGACCGGAGCTCACCGCTATTCTAATAAATTGATTAACCCCTAAAGCTAAGTCTAACCCTAACACTAACACCCCCCTAACTTAAATATAATTTACATCTAACGAAATTAATTAACTCTTATTAAATAAATTATTCCTATTTAAAGCTAAATACTTACCTGTAAAATAAATCCTAATATAGCTACAATATAAATTATAATTATATTATAGCTATTTTAGGATTAATATTTATTTTACAGGCAACTTTTTAATTATTTTAACCAGGTACAATAGCTATTAAATAGTTAAGAACTATTTAATAGTTACCTAGTTAAAATAATAACAAATTTACCTGTAAAATAAATCCTAACCTAAGATATAATTAAACCTAACACTACCCTATCAATAAATTAATTAAATAAACTACCTGCAATTACCTACAATTAACCTAACACTACACTATCAATAAATTAATTAAACACAATTCCTACAAATAAATACAATTAACTAAACTAGCTAAAGTACAAAAAATAAAAAAGAACTAAGTTACAAAAAATAATAAAATATTTACAAACATAAGAAAAATATTACAACAATTTTAAACTAATTACACCTACTCTAAGCCCCCTAATAAAATAACAAAGCCCCCCAAAATAAAAAATTCCCTACCCTATTCTAAATTAAAAAAGTTACAAGCTCTTTTACCTTACCAGCCCTGAACAGGGCCCTTTGCGGGGCATGCCCCAAGGATTTCAGCTCTTTTGCCTGTAAAAAAAAACATACCATACCCCCCCCCAACATTACAACCCACCACCCACATACCCCTAATCTAACCCAAACCCCCCTTAAATAAACCTAACACTAAGCCCCTGAAGATCTTCCTACCTTGTCTTCACCATACCAGGTTCACCGATCCGTCCTGGCTCCAACATCTTCATCCAACCCAAGCGGGGGTTGGCGATCCATCATCCGGTGCTGAAGAGGTCCAGAAGAGGCTCCAAAGTCTTCCTCCTATCCGGCAAGAAGAGGACATCCGGACCGGCAAACATCTTCTCCAAGCGGCATCTTCAATCTTCTTCCATCCGGTGCGGAGCGGGTCCATCTTGAAGCAGGCGACGCAGATCCATCCTCTTCTTCCGTTGTCTCCCGACGAATGACGGTTCCTTTAAGGGACGTCATCCAAGATGGCGTCCCTCGAATTCCGATTGGCTGATAGGATTCTATCAGCCAATCGGAATTAAGGTAGGAATTTTCTGATTGGCTGATGGAATCAGCCAATCAGAATCAAGTTCAATCTGATTGGCTGATCCAATCAGCCAATCAGATTGAGCTCGCATTCTATTGGCTGATCGGAACAGCCAATAGAATGCGAGCTCAATCTGATTGGCTGATTGGATCAGCCAATCGGATTGAACTTGATTCTGATTGGCTGATTCCATCAGCCAATCAGAATATTCCTACCTTAATTCCGATTGGCTGATAGAATCCTATCAGCCAATCGGAATTCGAGGGACGCCATCTTGGATGACGTCCCTTAAAGGAACCGTCATTCGTCGGGAGACAACGGAAGAAGAGGATGGATCCGCGTCGCCTGCTTCAAGATGGACCCGCTCCGCACCGGATGGAAGAAGATTGAAGATGCCGCTTGGAGAAGATGTTTGCCGGTCCGGATGTCCTCTTCTTGCCGGATAGGAGGAAGACTTTGGAGCCTCTTCTGGACCTCTTCAGCACCGGATGATGGATTGCCAACCCCCGCTTGGGTTGGATGAAGATGTTGGAGCCAGGACGGATCGGTGAACCTGGTATGGTGAAGACAAGGTAGGAAGATCTTCAGGGGCTTAGTGTTAGGTTTATTTAAGGGGGGTTTGGGTTAGATTAGGGGTATGTGGGTTGTGGGTTGTAATGTTGGGGGGGGGTATGGTATGATTTTTTTTACAGGCAAAAGAGCTGAAATCCTTGGGGCATGCCCCGCAAAGGGCCCTGTTCAGGGCTGGTAAGGTAAAAGAGCTTGTAACTTTTTTAATTTAGAATAGGGTAGGGAATTTTTTATATTGGGGGGCTTTGTTATTTTATTAGGGGGCTTAGAGTAGGTGTAATTAGTTTAAAATTGTTGTAATATTTTTCTTATGTTTGTAAATATTTTATTATTTTTTGTAACAGTTCTTTTTTATTTTTTGTACTTTAGCTAGTTTAGTTAATTGTATTTATTTGTAGGAATTGTGTTTAATTAATTTATTGATAGTGTAGTGTTAGGTTAATTGTAGGTAATTGTAGGTAGTTTATTTAATTAATTTATTGATAGGGTAGTGTTAGGTTTAATTATATCTTAGGTTAGGATTTATTTTACATGTAAATTTGTTATTATTTTAACTAGGTAACTATTAAATAGTTCTTAACTATTTAATAGCTATTGTACCTGGTTAAAATAATTAAAAAGTTGCCTGTAAAATAAATATTAATCCTAAAATAGCTATAATATAATTATAATTTATATTGTAGCTATATTAGGGTTTATTTTACAGGTAAGTATTTAGCTTTAAATAGGAATCATTTATTTAATAAGAGTTAATTAATTTCGTTAGATGTAAATTATATTTAACTTAGGGGGTGTTAGTATTAGGGTTAGACTTAGCTTTAGGGGTTAATACATTTATTATAGTAGCGGTGAGGTCCGCTCGGCAGATTAGGGGTTAATAATTGAAGGTAGGTGTCGGCGATGTTAGGGAGGGCAGATTAGGGGTTAATACTATTTATGATAGGGTTAGTGAGGCGGATTAGGGGTTAATAACTTTATTATAGTAGTGCTCAGGTCCGCTCGGCAGATTAGGGGTTAATAAGTGTAGGCAGGTGTCGGCGACGTTGAGGGGGGCAGATTAGGGGTTAATAAATATAATATAGGGGTCGGCGATGTTAGGGCAGCAGATTAGGGGTACATAGGGATAACGTAGGTTGCGGCGGTGTACGGAGCGGCAGATTAGGGGTTAAAAAAAATATGCAGGTGTCAGCGATAGCGGGGGCGGCATATTAGGGGTTAATAAGTGTAAGGTTAGGGGTGTTTAGACTCGGGGTACATGTTAGAGTGTTAGGTGCAGACGTAGGAAGTGTTTCCCCATAGGAAACAATGGGGCTGCGTTAGGAGCTGAACGCTGCTTTTTTGCAGGTGTTAGGTTTTTTTTCAGCTCAAACAGCCCTATTGTTTCCTATGGGAGAATCGTGCACGAGCACGTTTTTGAGGCCGGCCGCGTCCGTAAGCAACTCTGGTATCGAGAGTTGCATTTGCGGTAAAAATGCTCTACGCTCCTTTTTTGGAGCCTAACGCAGCATTTGATTAAACTCTCGATACCAGAGTTAAATTTATGGTGCGGCCAGAAAAAAGCCCGCGGAGCGTTAACAGCCCTTTTACCGCCAAACTCCAAATCTAGGCCTATGTTTCTGGAAGAAAGTTTGGCAGAGGCGAATGAAAGTGGATCTACCCAGTAAAAGTCTCAAAGTTCAGATTGCACAAGCGAAGGTGTTAAGGAATGGGACGAGAAATCTGGGTGAGACAGAAGCCGGATGCCAAGTCCTGGCTCACTTCATATGTATGCTTCAAGTTTGTGCCTAAAGAAACCGAAACCCGGTCTTTGCTGCCTGGAACCTATCCTTACCTGGAAGAGGTTGTATACGTTTTCCTTTATCCTTTATTGCCGTCTTTTGGAAATAGCCTGTTGTTATTATCAAACACTCATGGTTCACATGTGCTGACTTAGGAGGACGCCTTTACCTCGAATCTGTCAGCTGTTTCTTTAATAACAGTACCGTTTGTGGATGAGCTCATATGTTGCTACTTTGCCAATAAGATATCTACATTATAACCAACATAAGATTTGTGGAACTTTTTGCTTTTTTGGGACATTTTGTTTCAACTTCAATTTGATTCCTTATGTTATGTTTTGTTTTATTGATTTATTCTGTGCAACATTGAGAATGTCATTATTATTTTGTACCTTGCACTCATGAGTATAGGTATTTATTCAGGTTTCCACTGCAGTGGCATATTTAGGTTTAGGATTAACATGTATTAATAAATGCGTTACACGTTAATTGGACCACCTGTGTGTGAGCCTCTGTTTTGATACCATGTTTCAGCTTTTTTCTACATATTAGATTTTTGAGAAGCTATCTCTGAGTGCTGCAATCCCCTACTTTAAATACAGCATCTCGTATAGCTCTGCTGTGTGCAACATATATTTACTTATATAAATATATTTGAACTAATATAAAATTTTTGGTGTCTGCACCAGGACCTGGTCTAGCTAGCGCTATCCAGGTTTATACTATTGCTTCAGGCAATTTACCTAAAAGCGGAAACATAGGTGCCTGATTATTATATTTCTCTCCCTAACCTTCGATTAATTTATATATATATATATATATATATACATATATATATATATATTGCAAAATTTTTTACATGTCCCTAAGTTCCTTTTTTTGCTCTAAACAATGTTGTCTGTCATATCTCTGTGTTTATTTACCCCACTATATGTATATAGTGTAAATTTATTATTATTCTGAGGATGAATAATTACGAATATAGCATGTAATCAGGGTATAATATGTATTTATTTGCAATCAATTGATATTTTAAGAGCTGGGCCAGTTTGTACCTGTGTAACCCCTCCTGATTGCAATCTAGTTTTAAAAACCACCCATACACAGGTATTATAAAATGGGCTGGCATATAAAATGACATTTATTAATGAAAAAAGAAATTCAAGAGAAGGAAGAAAAACACTGAAAATATCATGAAAGTAAAGAGGTGATTTTAATTTCTGCTGTATCTGAATCGTGACATTTTAATGTTAGGTGGGCTATCCCTTTGAGCTATCAGTTTAAGATTATATTGAATCAAACATTAATTCGAATTTTAAAATCATTGTTTAAAATATTACACTGTGTGTCCTAATGTCAGCATCAATTTTTATCTTTAATACTAATTTCACATATACATACTTTCAAAGTACAATACACAATGTAACAAATGGTACTTACAAGTTCTGATGAGTGATCAATGACACAAGTATCGAGCAATTTGATTCGTTAGTGATAGTTTAAAATGTATATTTGAATCAGATTGGCTGATGTCATAAATCATGTTATTATGTATATTCCAATCAAAAGTGGTTGAAAAATTCACTAGTGTGTGGGATCCATGCTCTTGTGGTTTTCACATTTCTGGATATGGCCTGCTTGCCACCTCCCGGAGGACCTGAAATACTGTATATTATTTAGAACATTGACAATATTTGCTTGTCCTTCTATCAGGCCGTTCACTGCATTGGTCATAAACTGTGTGTGTTCCTGTTGTGCCCTCTGGGAGGTCTGAATTTCCTGCAGGAAGACCCTCATCTGCTCCACCTCTGGAATTTCAGGGGGATGTTCTCCTCAGGGGGAGCTGCTGCATGGGGGGCTGTGGCACGGCGAGCTGCCGCTGCACGGGGGGCTGCCGCTGCATGGGGGGCTGGTGCAGGGATATATTTTGGAGGGGGGCTGCAGCTGCACAAGGGGCTGGTGCAGGGATATCTTCTGCAGGGGGGGCTGCTGCTGCCCTGGGGGCTGTTGCAGGAATATCTTCTGCAGGGTTATCTTCTGCAGGGTTATCCTCTAGTTCTCTCTGAGGTGGTGTGTCACCTTCTGCACCACTCTCATGCCTGGGTTAAGGAGGAGCATGTTCCTGCTGTGTTTCCTCCTCACCGGCCTCAGACTCTGCATATTTGAAAATTAAAGATATAAGAGATATTAGCACAGTTCCAAATAAAGATGTAAATGTTATATTTGAAAGTGTATTAATGAGGTGGCCTTCGTAATTTAATTTTAACCAAAAGCGATCAATACGATTTACGTATTTGAAAACCCGTCTTTTGGATATCTAGATGGTCAATATTAATGTATTTTTGTGTGCATCTTAAATATATTTAAATGCACACATAATCTGTGACTATATACTAATGTGATAGCTTTTCTTCAAATCCAATTTTGTCAAGGTAATTCTGAATGCGTTTTCATAATAATGTTTAAAAAAGTGTATTTGCGTTAGTCATATCCATAATTTATTTTGCCTGTGAATGAGTTATGAGGTGGATGGACAGAGATTATTTAATGAGCTTACCAGCAGATAAGAAGTGCAGGTTCCCTGTATC
The DNA here is from genome assembly GCF_027579735.1 of Bombina bombina. Classification (NCBI taxonomy): domain Eukaryota; kingdom Metazoa; phylum Chordata; class Amphibia; order Anura; family Bombinatoridae; genus Bombina; species Bombina bombina. Next base: position 1,126,280,309 of record NC_069500.1, read on the forward strand.
GATTCCTCCTTCGATCCCGACTAGGGCCACCTCGGAGATGTTGGGTCGCAGCATTTCCTCCCACTGGCTGTAGACGAATGTCTTCTCTGGGCCGCCACCGGTCCCAGTATTGTATTGCCTATCCCTCAACATTTTTTTCTTGAGCTCACTTTTGCAGTCCCGGTTACGGTGCTGTATAGATTTTATGTCCCTCCTGAACTCCCCCACTGCATTGACAGCATCCCTGATCTTCAGCCACAACTTTTTCTTCAATGAAGGGGTGGCCTTCAGTGCCTGCAGCCTCGTAGCCCTCTCCATATTGGCTGCTATAAGGGCCTCCTTCTCCTCTGTAGTATACCTCTCCTCCCTCTGCCTGGGTTTCCCATGTGATGTGAGCCTCTGTTCAATGGACTGTATTGTGCCCCTGCGTTTCTGACCTGCCCCACTGGGCCCAGCCACATAATCATCTTCAACAATGTGCCCACCCACCCTGACCTCTCCCCCTTCATCTCAAGTTCCTCTCCCCCTCACCTGGCTCATCTCCTGCCTAAGCTCCTCCATAACTTTTCAATCCACAATTACCCAAAGGGTCTTTGTGAATGATGCTTGTACCAACTGTCGCAGCACACATGTAGTGTACCTTGTCACATGTAAGGAATGCTTAAAACAGTATGTGGGCCTCACAAGAGAGGCCAGAGATAGGATCAAGGAGCACATCTATGATGTGAAGTCTGATGACCCAGATTTGCAAGTAGCACGGCATATCAAGTTCTGCCACGACAGTAAGATTGATTGTCTGGCGTGGCAGATCATTGAATGGGTGCGAGTTCCCAGAAGAGGAGGTGATAGAGACAAAATGCTTCGAACACGGGAAGCATTTTGGATCTTTAAGCTCAAGACAAGGGTTCCTGATGGTCTAAATGTTCAAACTGACTTGATTAACTGTTGGAGATAATAGATTTATTGATCTCCAGATCTATAAGTGTACAAATATATATATCGCCTCCAAAAATTATTTCCCTTGTCACTTCTACCTTATATACTGACATTTTCACTTGAATTTTGGGCAGATTTTATTTTAACACTACATTTTTGGGATTTTATTCTTTCCCCTAACAATTAATACTTATGTATACAGGGAGTGCAGAATTATTAGGCAAATGAGTATTTTGACCACATCATCCTCTTTATGCATGTTGTCTTACTCCAAGCTGTATAGGCTCGAAAGCCTACTACCAATTAAGCATATTAGTTGATGTGCATCTCTGTAATGAGAAGGGGTGTGGTCTAATGACATAAACACCCTATATCAGATGTGCATAATTATTAGGCAACTTCCTTTCCTTTGGCAAAATGGGTCAAAAGAAGGACTTGACAGGCTCAGAAAAGTCAAAAATAGTGAGATATCTTGCAGAGGGATGCAGCACTCTTAATATTGCAAAGCTTCTGAAGCGTGATCATCGAACAATCAAGCGTTTCATTCAAAATAGTCAACAGGGTCGCAAGAAGCATGTGGAAAAACCAAGGCGCAAAATAACTGCCCATGAACTGAGAAAAGTCAAGCGTGCAGCTGCCAAGATGCCACTTGCCACCAGTTTGGCCATATTTCAGAGCTGCAACATCACTGGAGTGCCCAAAAGCACAAGGTGTGCAATACTCAGAGACATTGCCAAGGTAAGAAAGGCTGAAAGACGACCACCACTGAACAAGACACACAAGCTGAAACGTCAAGACTGGGCCAAGAAATATCTCAAGACTCATTTTTCTAAGGTGTTATGGACTGATGAAATGAGAGTGAGTCTTGATGGGCCAGATGGATGGGCCCGTGGCTGGATTGGTAAAGGGCAGTGAGCTCCAGTCCGACTCAGACACCAGCAAGGTGGAGGTGGAGTACTGGTTTGGGCTGGTATAATCAAAGATGAGCTTGTGGGGCCTTTTCGGGTTGAGGATGGAGTCAAGCTCAACTCCCAGTCCTACTGCCAGTTTCTGGAAGACACCTTCTTCAAGAAGTGGTACAGGAAGAAGTCTGCATCCTTCAAGAAAAACATGATTTTCATGCAGGACAATGCTCCATCACACGCGTCCAAGTACTCCACAGCGTGGCTGGCAAGAAAGGGTATAAAAGAAGAAAATCTAATGACATGGCCTCCTTGTTCACCTGATCTGAACCCCATTGAGAACCTGTGGTCCATCATCAAATGTGAGATTTACAAGGAGGGAAAACAGTACACCTCTCTGAACAGTGTCTGGGAGTCTGTGGTTGCTGCTGCATGCAGTGTTGATGGTGAACATATCAAAACACTGACAGAATACATGGATGGCAGGCTTTTGAGTGTCCTTGCAAAGAAAGGTGGCTATATTGGTCACTGATTTGTTTTTGTTTTGTTTTTGAATGTCAGAAATGTATATTTGTGAATGTTGAGATGTTATATTGGTTTCACTGGTAAAAATAAATAATTGAAATGGGTATATATTTGTTTTTTGTTAAGTTGCCTAATAATTATGCACAGTAATAGTCACCTGCACACACAGATATCCCCCTAAAATAGCTATAACTAAAAACAAACTAAAAACTACTTCCAAAACTATTCAGCTTTGATATTAATGAGTTTTTTGGGTTCATTGAGAACATGGTTGTTGTTCAATAATAAAATTAATCCTCAAAAATACAACTTGCCTAATAATTCTGCACTCCCTGTAGAGTTAATTTTCATCTTCCCTAAATCTAACATTTTTTATATACAGTTAGTAACATTAAACCTTTATTTATTAGGGTATATTATATGTTGCATAAGATAGGTAATCTTTATTAATAAAGTATATTTCGCAAGTAAAAATTCAAAGATGAGATTTAGGGTTAGGTAGCAAGATATGTTACTAGTTTGATTAACTAACACAGAATTTTTTTTTTCTGGTTTTGTATTGCAATACAATGTATACATAATTTTGCTCCTTTTAGTATACTCACAAGTATTGATTCATGATCTTGCCATATCATGAGAATAAGTAATATTGTTAAAGTCTGTTTACTGTGTATTTTACTAGCAATCTGTCAAGATATGTATCTTAATATATCTTTATTGCCCTGTTATACTTCTAACTGTAATCCTGGATTCAAAGAGTTAATTGTGGCTGCATGAACTCCCAGCATGCTTACGTCAGTGTAATTACTAAATTTAAGAGGGCTGTGAGCTAGTGACAGCACAGTCTATGAGTAAGGCAGATAGCTGAAACATGTCAGACCGCTGCTGTCCTAGCTCTTTTTGTTTTTAACACTGAGTGCTATTTTTTATTACTAATGTGTGGCAATAAAAGTTAAGTTATAATTCTTAACCTCTGGCCCCGACTCACCTTTCTATTTTTGTGGCTGTGTTCTCCATAAGCTCCCCACTAATCTCCTGCCTCGATACTTCCCTAGTCCTCCTTCCCACCATACCCTTTCAGAAGGTGAAAGTGCACAAATGAAAGGGGGTCAAAATAATGAAATAAAAGTAAAAAGTGCTCAAAGTGTGAATATGTTTTATAAAATAGGGTAAGGGGTAGTAATAAACAGACAAACAAACATATAATAAAAAGGACTAAATGAGGGTATGAAAAAATAATTGGTCTAAAAATAACAAAATATAACTATGGGATGGGTATAGGTGTAAAGGGAATGGGGTATGGAGTGTATGTGTAAGTATGTATTGTTACTGCTATGTGTATGTAGGAATCCAAGTGTTAGTAGAGGAGCACAGACAAACTCTAGTTGTATAAAATCTGTATATTTATTATCAAAAAGGATAAAAACAAAATCATCATCCTCCGGTCAGTATTAAAACCAAAAAATAAGTCCAAGTGTGTGAACAGGGACTCCACACAGACGCGTTTTGTGTGGATGCGCACTTGATCACTGCAGTGATCACACACTTGGACTTATTTTTTGGTTTTAATACTGACCGGAGGATGATGATTTTGTTTTTATCCTTTTTGATAATAAATAGAAAGATTTTATATAACTGGAGTTTGTCTGTGCACCTCTACTAACACTTGGATTCTTGCATTACTATAAGCATGCAGTGCAGACACGCCAGCTGGAGGTGCCGAACCTATACCCTGGACCAATAGGGAGTAAGCTCCCGCCCACTCTCCATTGCACTGCAACAGATACACGGATCACAATGAAGGAGAAGGTAAGACAGATGATGCGCTCCCTAATGGCTTGTTTTTTTGTATGTGTATGTAGGTATTGAATGTGTTTGCGTGTAAATGAAAGTAAATATGTTTAACTATGTGTAGGGAATAAAAAACAAAGCAGCACCCGCACAATCACCCAGAATAAATTTGTACACAAACTCTCTCTCAATCTCTCTCTCTCTCACACTATCTCAGTATCTCTCTCCCTCACTATCTCTCTATCTCTTACACTATATCTCTCTATCTCACTATCTCTCTCTCTCACTATCTCTCTCTCTCTCTCTCTCTCTCTCTCTCTTACTATCTCTCTCTCACTATCTCTCGCTCACTATCTCTCTCACTAACTCTCTCTCTCACTAACTCTCTCTCTCTCTCTTACTAACTCTCTCTCTCACTATCCCTCTCTCACTAACTCTCTCTCTCTATCTCTGACTATCTCTAACCTCCAACGCCTAGACCTGTACCTATCTCAAAAAATCAATACAGTGAAGGTAGCCATGTGTAGAGCACGCTTATATACCCTATGTAAATGTTTAATGATGTACCGGTTTGCAAAGTAAACAAGGTCCAAGTGTGCTTTAGTTAAGATTTGTATGTGTGCAATGTGGAGTATTTGTTTTAATTTGCACATGCTCAGATTGAGTTTCTAAATCCACATATGTTTTTAGGGAATGTGTATAATGTGATGATGTCATAGTGATAGTTTTGCATAACATTATCATAGTTTAGTATTGCAAAATCCAAATGATGATTTTTGATCGTATTATATTGATAACTGTTCTAAATGGGGTTTTTTTAAGAATCTTTCCTAATCGCCAATGCAAATGTCTTGTTTGTGTATCAGTGTGTAATTATTTTTTCTTGTTCTTTTGTTCCATGATGCAGATCCAAACGTATTTTAAGAATCCTCGTTTAGTGTAAACGTTATGTAGTATTTGTTGTGAACGTTTGTGAATGTTAAATGGGAATTTGCTACGTTGTGTGAGCAATTGTTGTTTGTACATTTTACATGATTATTATTTGTGTCCATTATGTTGTATGTGTAATGTGACAGAGCAATGTGTATTCCTCGCGATATTGAGTGTTAGATAAAAAAATCAGTTTATTTTTCAGTTTTCATTGATCTCTATGGGAGAATCCATTATGCGCCCGTGATTATGCAAGGGAAATAAGCGCGGTATTTGTGTTAACGCGATGTGTAACAACGTTCTTTTCAGACTTGTAATACCTACGTTACTAAAAGTGTGCAATGAACTTTACACATGTGCTATTTGCGCACAGCCATTACGCAAAACTTGTAATATAGGCGCCAGTCCTGTGCGCCAACGTCTCTTAGCGAATCTTGCACGGCAAGACAAATTCCCTATAAGGAAAAGGAAAGACAAGAAGCCCTTGTCACCAGCAGGAAGACGCTCAGCGGCACAGTGAGATTGCCGGTTCTAGTGATATCTAAGGAAACTGCGCTGCATCTGAGGATGGTCTCAATCGAGACTCCCACATAAGTTTTGGGAGACTTCCGACACCATCCGGTGTAAGTAGAAGTAAAAAACCTTTATTGTAAATATCTTCTGGTTGGTGACAAGGGCTTCTTGTCTTTCCTTTTCCTAATAGGGAATTTGTCTTGCAGTGCAAGATTCACTAAGAGACTTTGGCACACAGGACTCTGTTTGTAACCACTGGATGTATTGAAAACTCCTGAGTTCTTTTGTTTGCTACACTATTCTTGCTCAATTGTTTTATTAGGGTCTTTTGGAGAAATCCCTTTGATCTGTTGGCTTTATTAACTATTTTTTGTAAGCACAGTTTATTCCTTGTTTTCACAATATGATTTCAATCCACTCTCTCATCCTTTCCCACCTTGACTACTGCAACTCCATCCTCTTTGGTCTCCCTAACTGCCACCTAGCTCTTTTACAATCCATAATGAATGCCTCTGCCAGGCTCATCCTCCTTACACGTTGCTCTTTATCTGTTGCACCTCTCTGCCAGTCACTGGCTTCCTCTTGCCTCTAGGATTAAACACAAAATTCTCACTCTGACACACAAAGCCCTCAACTGCACTGCTCCCCTCTATATCTCAAACCTTGTCTCCAGATACTCTCCCTCCCGCCCCCTTCACTCCGCTCATGGTCTCCTACTCTCCTCCTCTCTTGTTACCTCCTCACATTCCTGTTTACAAGATTTTTCCAGACTGGCTCCCATCTTATGGAACTCTCTGCCTCGCTCCACAAGACTCTCCCCTAGTTTTGAAAACTTTAAGTGCTCCCTGAAGACTCTGCTATTCAGGGACGCATGCAACCTACACTAACCTTCCTATCTCCACTACTATCCCCTTAAACCCCATAGCATGTAAGCCTACAAGCCCAGCTGTTTGTAGTTCACATTCATAAGAGCCGAATACAACAGTACAACTCTCGGGAGGGCCGTGTACCCACTTGACCCCGGTAAATGTTATTTTGTATACCACCTATGTTCATAGCACTGCGGAATCTGTTGGAGCTTTACAAATACCTGATAATAATAAAATAAAGTAATATATTGTGGGGCCTTTGTTGTTTACTGCCTTTGTGGGTGATGGTTCTCCTGTGTTCTTCACTGTCTTGAGTCAGATCAAAAGGAGGATAATATTTTTTAATCATTTGACTGACTTAGCCATTTCCTAACTCATTGCCAAATCTGTGTATAATGTTAGATAATACCTTTATGCTGTGTTTATGTTAGACTGTTCCTGATTACCAATATCTGCATAATGCATCCTTGCTGAAGAATGCTGCATTTTACACTCATCATTTCAGGCTCGCCTGAAATGGAAGTTAAGAAGCAACTTCTCCGCCACCTTTTAGATGGCGGACTGAAATCATCCCGAATCATGTCCACTCAACCTGTGATAAATCTACCCTTAAATTTCTGTAGGCATGTAATGTTTATTGTTCCTCCTGACCATTAGTTGTCACTAGTAGCTAAATGTTCCCTGCGGACTAAACCTGCTACTCTGTCTAAGGGTTATATGCTATTTCTATCATATCATGCATGCTAGTCCCTAGTAATGCAAATTGCTGGCTAAGCTAATTAGGGTAAAAAATAACAATGTGACAGAGCAGCACAAAATATAACATAAGACACAAAATTGAAGCAAAAACATGGATGCCATTATGACTTATTTAAACAATTTGACTTAAGCATTCATTCCCAGCCTTGAAAATACTTTTTTTTGTAATACTTGCAGCATTATTTGCCCATTTTTCTTCTGTTCCAAACAGATAAAGATAAAATATCAGAGGATTGAATCAAGTTAAAAAATAAGAAATTACATGCATCCAAAATGTTCTTCAAAATTTTGATAAATCAAGCAAACACCAGGAATTTGAACTTAACACGTTTCACTATGGGGATAATTTATCAAAGTTTAAAAAAGTAGAATAGAACGTATGTGAGAATATAGTCATTACTTTGAGTCCTCCAAATTAGTATCTGATGCAAAAATTATATTCTGACATATTTGCATCAATTCGGGCACAATAGGTGGCAAACATTGATAAACTAACCTAGACACGAATAATGGGATTTATTAAATTGTCTGCATTTTCCAAGGTGTAATTTTCTGCCTACATGACAGTGAACAAGACATTCTCATGGAAAAGCTGTTCAAGCATGCAGTGTATAAAAGTCGGTACAAGTACATTTAATTTTATATTTTGTTTGTGTGTTTGTTTGATTCATCCCTCCAGCATTTACATTTTTAGAACTTAGCATAAAGCCCAGACTGATTCAGAATATAGTAGTTGTGACATGAACCAGGGAAACCTGCACAAACACATATGATATGAAGTTTGGCATCACATGCCATTTGCACATTGATGGAGTGAAAATAATTTATATTGTTGCTCATTTGTTCTATTTCCTTAATAGTTTCAATGAAATATATGTGCAGTCTATAGCCCCTAATACATTAGAATGCCAGCAATATGGAAAAAAATTAAAATTTCATAGCTTGTAATTACTTGACTGTTTCAGGAAAGCAAAAATTATGCCTAAAAATTGTGTACATGGTGTCTAATACAGGCCATAGGTATCTGGAGAATGTAGGTTGACTCATACTGATCAAAACACTGAACACATATTGGAACAACCTGGTGGCCATGAAATGAAGAACATCCAAAAATCTCAAAATGTCCTTGTTCTGAAGGTGACTGGCTCCAAATAGTTCTGTATCTGATCAAATAGCATCATAATTGATTGCTTTGGCAGTCGAAAACTCTGCAATATCTTGCAGCCTGTTAAAGCTTCCAGACCACAATTGGACAAAAACAATTTTGGCACCCTTATGTGCTGGCTTAGTAGGATAACCTATTCCATTTGTTGTTAAGCAAGATGCTGTTTTAAAGCACCTTCTAAGAAGAAGGGTTGGCTGCCACTGTACATAACAATACTTGAATTCCCAAGCAAAATTAATAATTTATTTATTTTTCATTTTATTGTTACAGAAATGCAGTAAGATCATGAGATACAGTACATCCGACCATGATATAATATACTAGGGAGTGCTCAAAAGAGCTAAAGGGTATCAAAAAACTAACACATAAGGCTGATACATACAATAATCAGTAGTTTGAAACTTACAGCTGCAGAAGATTAACCACAAAAGTAAGAACAAATATGACTGCAATAAATAAGCTAAAAGAAATATACTGATCAATATGCTACATAGGCAGTTGGTACAATGTCATTAATAAACTCCATATAACAATAAAGACAAATATATTAAAGGTGCCGGTTAACAAATAAGACAAGTTTATTTTACACAGTTGTTTCAGTGAATTAAAAATGCAGTTTTTTTAAAATACAAGAGTTTATATAGCAATTTAATTTCTAGGTCGACCTAGTACAGTTAATACAAAAATACAATAATAATGTTGACATACATACATAAAAAATAAAAATACAAACAGTACTCTCAGATATCGCTAACAATATATAGACAGAGTATTATGATGTCAAACTGATGGCATACAATGATATATTGCGTCTATATAAATATGACAATCCAAACGTGTTCTTATTAAAAGCCCAGGGAGAAAGGCCAGCTAGTCGTCTCTGGCAGCGTAAGATCCGGACTGATAGTCTATTGGCAGCGTCAGTCTAATAACAGCATGTAACAGCGGACGTCTTTAAACAGATGAGCGGGCCCTCCTAAGAAAGGAGAAATCCTTTAGTGCAATACCAAGTCACATATTATAAAATTATAACTGTACTCACAGCTTAGGTAGTTAGTGTCGGCGTCAGACACACAGTACACCGATCGTGCTGTGTGTATCCCACAGGTTCCTATTGTATGACCTCCTTAGGAAACAAGCGGAAGTAATCACAGAATTACAGAGAAGGATACGGATTGAAACCCAGTGATAAAACAGTAGTGAATCTAACGGGTTAGATCGTTACCACAAATCTAAACACCTTAGAACACACCTTGGTGGTCTTACCACTGTATCACTCTAATGGGATATTGCGCCAATATGCGTAGCTAAATGTAAATGCTCCCTAACAGGAGCAGTGAACAAGAGCAACGCGTTTCAAAACCTTAGTTTCTTTTTCAAGCTCATTGTCATGGTTTCAATTAAATATATGTGCAGTCTATAGCCCCTAATACATTTAGAATGCCAGCAATATGGAAAAAATAATAATTTCATAGATTGTAATTACTTGACTGTTTCAGGAATGCAAAAATGATGCCTAAAAATTGTGTACATGGTGTCTAATACAGGCCATAGGTATCTGGAGAATGTAGGTTGACTCATACTGATCAAAACACTGAACACATATTGGAACAACCTGGTGGCCATGAAATAAAGAACATCCAAAAATGTCAAAACGTCCTTTTTCTGAAGGTGACTGGCTCCAAATAGTTCTGTATCTGATCAAATAGCATCATAATTGATTGGTTTGACAGTCAAAAAACTCTGCAATATCCTGCAGCCTATTAAAGCTTCCAGATCACAATTGGACAAAAACAATTTTGGCACCCTTATGTGCTGGCTTCGTAGGATAACCCATTCAGTTTGCTGTTAAGCAAGGTACTGTTTTGCAGCGCCTTCTAAGAAGAAGGGTTGGCTGCCACTGTACATAACAATACTTGAATTCCCAAGCAAAATTAATAATTTATTTATTTTTCATTTTATTGTTAAGGAAATGCAGTAAGATCATGAGATACAGTACATTCGACCATTTTTAGAACAGAAACTTGACATAACTAAACAATTAAATACTTGCTCGCTCTTGTGTTAAGTATTCGAAATTAAGGTACTTCTTAGTTTCTACTAGGTTGTTCACTGTCTAGTGGAAGAGTTTCTTTTGAGTAATGTTCCCAATCAAAAGAGCATTATGTTTGTCCTTTGCTGAAAGGTTGTTTATAACTGGTATGGAGGTTGCAATGTCCTGACATTTCATCCATGTCTAGCGGGAAATTTATGATACTCATTGGTAGACATTAAGATTGTGAGATAGAGAGGGGTAAAATGCTGTTTGGTCAAAGGAAGGGGTGAGATGTGGTTGCAGTGTGGGTCTATTTTCTCTCTGTTAAAGCCAAGGAGGGGGAGTTAGGGAATTATTTTTACTGTTCTAGTAGGGGTTTGTTGGGGTGCTGTCATTATCATGTTGTGTATTGAGTGTGTTTTCCCAAAGAAATTTGGTTTCTAGGAAAAAGGTGATTCTGTTTCAGCTGAGGAATCCATATTTGTCTAGGCTTATTAGCTCTTATACTCTTTCTTTCCACATGTCAAGGGAAGGAGTTGTGGCTGTTTTCTAGTGTCGGGCTATTAGGGACTTAGCTGCGTTTATACCTATCTGTAGGATTAGTAGCAAAGAAAGAGAGAAAGTATACACTTATAGCACACCTAGGTCTAAAGGTAAATTAAATCTAACTGGGTGACACAAATTATTCCCTAAGGAATAAGTGAAAGGGGAGAAAACAGATTACAAATTAAAATATAACTTTTATTTGGTTGCGTTTAAAATAGGAATGAACTTAAAATCACACTTAAGCACCAATTTTATTGATGTCAGCAAATAAAAATAAGTTAAGATTGTTGCTCCTAGTACTTGAGTGTTAAATGTAGGCTGGAGTGGGAACTGCTGTATACTTGCGTCTTAGAGATGTGATACACCAAACTTTTTGTATACGAAGTTACCAATTCTTATATAAGAGTTAAGTATATAGCGTGTTATTTATATCTCCAAAATGATATATCTTTGTATGCGAAGTTAAGTGTAAGTTAAACAGTGGGTATAAAATTCTATATATTTCTGCTTATTTCCAGCTGAGATTATATACACCACTTACTTAATTTCTAAATATATAGCAAGATGGAACTTGTTTATATGACGTTTTGCGTCAAAAATTATACACAGTCTCTTTTCTAAAGTGACTCCGCTTCTGTATTAACAATTGCCTACTGAAAGATTGAGGTGTAGGCTATTCACTCCAAAACATCAAGAGCTAACTTACATAAGCACTCTTATAGTGTATATTAATGATTCAACTAAATTCTGATACAATTTCTGTTTATTGAGACATTGTATATCCTTGTTCAACTGGATGAACTTAATTATGTTAACTTCCTCTGTGGTTATATATAAAAACCGTTGCTACTGGATATACTTAAATTTGAATTGCAAGGATTGTATTCTTAGTTGTATGCACTTGAGCTGTCTGTGTTCAACGAACTTCGGTAAGATTTGTCTGCTCACGGTTTCATTTGGTGTCAGTTTAAGTAGCTCACTGTACTGCGGCAACTAAGTAATTATATATTTTGCAACAATGGAGCATATCTGTTCCTATCACCACAGATTTAGTTGAGTATCTATTAAAGTACCTCACAGTGTTCCGGTAATTAAATAGTGTAGTTTATTAATACAATAAAACGTATGTATTCCCAGTAACATCTGAGCTGTGGCAAAGAGATGTTCCAAGATTCTGCTTGTATTGTGAGTCTATAGAGTTAAACCTACTGTTCGTTTGGATTTGCACACTCGCAGCTGACTATCTTAGTCTGTGTATGTTCCACCTCCCATACAAACAGGATTGCCACAAATTCAGTTTGTGCACTGCTCTATTGTATGAGCCGTATTAGAGGCGAAATTGTGCTTATGTGATCAAGCTGCACTTAATAATTAAACGCAAGGCAAATACAATTGCGTTTTAAATATATTGAGTGCCCAATAGCTTTGGGGCAGATATAACTTACAGCTAAAGATATCGTGAATATATACCCAGTACAACTCAAGGTTGATTTTAACTTATTAGGCAATAGCCACTAACGTAATTCTATTGTCCGGTTATTGTATACTATAAGATTTAGAGTTAGCCATTACAGGAGGAATAGCACATTCGGTACCAGCGCTAAACATTAACACATAGTTAGATCTGAGCATTCAATAATACAAGTTAAATCATAGTTGACTACAGTAATTTGCGGTAGCTTAAGGCTGTCTAAAAACACAGGAGCTCCTAGGACTCCTCACCATTGCCCTATCGTCCCTAACATGTTTCGCAACTTCACGTTGCTTTTTTCTGACCCGCTCTCCCCATTGATGACTATGGGGAAAGCGTGCATGAGCACATCAAAACAGCCCTTGAATTTTGTGTGGTATGGAGCTCAACGCAACTATATCACATGCACAAGCTGGCTGTTTGAAAACTTGTAATAACTTCGCTATAGGGGGTTAAATAACACAACTTTTATTGCGTTAGTTAATTTCCCTATAGCGCTCATAATTCGTAATCTAGCTGATTGTTTTTAATAGGGTACATACCTTGATGAATCTGAAAGCTGAATTACATGCTTATTTTGACACACTGACAGAGGAAGATTGAGGGTGGAAGCCTTGATAAATGGAGCCCTAAATATGTGTCTTCAGCAAGGTATACCTTTCATAATATACAGATATGTACGGTAATTGATTGCATTCTCAAACCAGACTGTGTTCACATCCCATGAACCTGTAAAACTCACAGCCCTGGGTGCTCACGAGCACTCACAGACACAGCTTTTATGGACTCAGGCAGTTAACCGCAGCCAAGCCTGGGTGTAATGCCCATAGGGAAAATTACAGAAAAACGTTATTAACACAACACATATAAAATATGGCACTCTCTTGCAAGCACACAGCTACATTAAAAGCAAAATGGTAGAGTTAGTTAAAACATTTGGCGTAATGTTGATAGACCCTGGACTACGATAAGGTCTATTCTTCCCTGGTTCCCTAACCTATAGCCACACAATGCATGTCTTTAACCAAACACACTGAGATGCAAACAAAATGCAAAAACAAACAAAAAGAGTAATTTGAAAATCCAATTCACCCTGTACTATTTTGAAAACTCATTATTAACATATTATTTGATGTTTTCTTCATGAATTTAATGAATTTTTAAAAATATACACTCATTTCAAATCTGGTGAATGCAACACACTCCAAAAAAGTTGGGACAGTCAACTGTTTACCACTGTGTAGCATCACCTTTTAATAACACGTATTAAGAGTTTGGGCACTAAAGACACCAGTTGGTTAAGTCTTGCAAACAGAATTTTCCCTGGGCAGAATGTGGTTTGGCGTTGTCCTGCTGAAAAATGCAGGGGCATTCCTGGAAAAGACGACGTCTGGATGGCAGCATATGTTGCTCCAAAATGTATACATATCTTTCTGCTTAATGGTGCCCTCACAGATGTGCAAGTTACCCATGTCATGGGCACTGACACACACCCAAGCCATGATATGCTGGCTTTTAGACCTGATGCTGATAACAGCTTGGATGGTCCTTTTCCTCTTTGGCCCGGAGAAGATGACGGCTGTTTCTTCCAAAAACTATTTGAAATGTTGACGCGTTGCTCCACAAAACACAATTTTTGCAGTAGCCTTACCACAAATAGTGGCAGCGGTGGATTTGTTTTCACACTGGCTGAAATGACACAAGAGCCTTAAAGGTACAGAACCCTTAAAAAAAAAAAAGAAAAAAAAGAATGGAGGATATTGTAAAAACCCTGCTACAGGCTTCTTCGGTACTGCAGGAGACAAACAGACAAGCTGCAGCTGCCATAGAAGCCCAACAAGAAACTAACAGACTAACAAGTGAAATGCAGGAAGAAATCCTGGAACACCTTATTACCCAAAGAGTACCTGCCCAAGCTGGGGGGCTAAGCAGGATAATGACTCCAGATAATAATGTGGAGACCAACCTTCTTGTGTTTGAACAAACGGCAACCTGTGAAGCTTGGTCCCCAGAACAGTTGGCAGGTATAGTTACTCCATTCCTTCTTGTAGAAGTACAAAAAGCTTATTACTACCTGAAAGAGGAGGCTGCTAAAGGCTACCCAAAACTAAAGGCTTAAAATGTGGCCCGGTTTGGGGTGACAGTGACTGTAAGAGCTCAGCCCTTCTTTAAATGGCGATTTAATGAAGGAAAGGCTCCCAGCTCCAAGATGTTCAACCTTATTCATCTGGCCCAGAAATGTCTCAAACCGGAGCGTAAAAGTCCTGCAAAGATTGTGGAGATGTTGGTGCTCGACAGATGTTTGAGAGAGCTTCCCCATGATCTATGTGAATGGGTCAGTCAAGAAACCCCACAACTTATGATATCATTGTAGTTCAAGTAGAATTATATCTGTCTGCAAAGGACTACTAAGACACTTTCTTTGATTCTGAGGCCAAGACCCTGAAAGGGTGAGACTGAAGTGGAGTCTGGATTGGAAGTGCGGTTGCACAAAACAGAATCTAGGGACCACCTTACAGTCAAAGAGGATCGCTTTGGTGGAAATTCCATAATCTGCTGTTGAGTGTTGCAGAATAGGACATGTTAGGGCGAGGTGTCCTAACCTCACAGAACCGATACAGTGTGGACTGGGGGAGTATCCTATAAACTTGTGTGGACTATTATTTTTAGCTGGACTGATGGAAAGTTTGCATACCTATCAGGTTACAGTCCTAATGAACAATCAAGAAATAGGGGCACTATTGTCCTTGGTGGCAGGAGGCTTAATCAAGTCTGCTCATGTACAAAAGCATAAAGCAATGGGGGTGCTTTGTATTCACGTGTGCACTGTACATTATCCAACTGCCAGTGTAGAGGTTTTTGTGCAAGGACTGGTAAAGATCTCAGCAGTAGAACAATATTAGTACTTTGATTACCCTATCCACTAGCCATAGGGAGCAACTTTCCTGACTTCAGTTCCCTGTTACAGTCACCGAAAACATCTAAACAGGAGGAACCTGTGGGTGATCAAGGAGGTTCTGGTATTTATGAGATCTTTACATTCACTCACCATGACTTGTATATTGATAACCCGAAAAGAGGTGAAACCAGACGGGAGTGCAGAGAGTAGGTTGAGATTTAATAAAGCTGTAAACTAAGTATTGTTATACAAAGGGAAACATGGTACACTAAAGCTGATGTAGAGGTTGTACAAAGAGAGACTGACAAAGACAATGATAGTGTTGAAGAAAAAATAATATAACATGAAACAACTGATCCAAATAAAAAAAAGATTATTATTGTACAATTAAGCAGGATTACAATATTGTGACAGCATGTCATTTTACAGTAAAAACAAGCTGGTGTGCACAATCAGATAAGAATAGTGTCTCTTTATAGTTTCAATTTATCCCATGTGCTGTGCTTTGAACCAATCCAGGATCTTCAAACGTAGGCTACTTGTGGTCTTCTTATCTCTTCCATACAGCACTTGGGTGTTTTACTTAGCCTCTAGGAGTTATATTTTTGCACGCAAAACACAAATAGCTGAACTGACAAGAAAGTGTATTGTTTTAAAACTACAACCCTCAATTCATTATAAAGCATAGGGAAAATGGCAGAATTAAGTACTTTTCTCTAACATTTCTCACCCTTTTGATAATTGTATTATCACATATATTTATCTATTACCTTGCATTTTGTATCACACCTTTAATACTTTGTGTTTCTCATTTGACTAACTAACAGCCTTCCTACCTACCTAAATGACCCCTTAGACAGACTGTATATCACTGAGATTTACACATCTTTATTGGTAAAACATAAACACAAAATATGCAATCTCTATCTAGTCATATAACAACAGCAGCCAGAACTGCATCCTGTCACTTGTCACAGGCCTAGGTCCAATACCTGTAGTAGGCCCAAAGCTGATGAGGTGCAATTGTGAGACCCCCTCGCAGAGATGAGATCTTCCACCTGTCTCCTAAAATGATTGGAGGGTCTGCAGGGGAGGCAGGTAGCTGAGCTAGGTTATCAGACTGTCATCTCTGTGGCTGTTGTATCATCTCCCTAAACAATAGGTATCTTCACCTTTTTGCTGCAACGAGAAACACAAATCATTAACAATTTCCAAACAATTAGGCACATCAAAATTAATCCTATCACTACCACTATGGGTTTTAAAAGATTTGTAAGCATATTGTAAAACCAGGTTCCCATGGATCCCATCCAGGAGAATGGGTTCCATCCCTCCTTAGAAATATCTCTAGATTTTTGTTGTAACTCTTTTACTTTGTTCATGTGTGCCTCTATGGGGTCATGGGAATCCTCCACCCAGATGCAACATTCAGAGCCAATAATAGCACATGTCCCTCCCTCAATAGCAAGTAGGTAATCAAGAGCCATCCTATTCTGCAGAGCCACTTTTCTAACTTGGGCTAACTCTTTATTAAGGGCATATATAGAACTTGTAGTCTCATTAATAATCCCATCCATGATACTAGCATATTTATTAATTCTATTTGCTAGCTCAATTCCCCAACCTGTCCAGGTAGGGAACCACATCCAGGCTTTATCTGCAGATGAGAATAATTCTCGCGTATACCTTGTTTCCCCTAGGGATGCTTCAAACACTGAAATGTTTGAGCTTGTTCTAATGTCTGGTACAACTCTTCCTATGGTATAATTACCCCATGCTCCCATGGGAAGCCATGAGTAGGCTTTATTACCACAAACATAATAGAGTCCTTGTTTCAAGACCTTTGGAATCATCTTACCATGTTTTCCCAGCCATAGTTGAAACCATACTATATTGTTATATAACTGACAGCTCCATTCATCATTGTCTGTCTTTTCAGGACAGGCACACAAAGCTTTTAACGTTGAACAAAAACATAAACTGTTACAATCAGCATTTACTGTATCACATGGTGCTTTGTTAGGTTCCATGTTAAAAGTTAAGGTAGCATTTCTACAATTTGTTTTCCCCATGTATACCTTGGGCAAACTGACTATGCAACCCTTTATGTTGGCTATGTGATTGACATACATTGGCCCTAGACACATTGTAGGTGTAGAAATTATACCAGCAAGTTCTAAGTATGTACCCTGAACAGAGTGATTTATCTATTTGAACATCATAGCTGTAATCTGTGACATTCATTGATATTGGTACACCTATTTAAGGGGTTCCTTTATGATTGGCAGGAACATGAGAGCATAGTCTGTGGAATTCAGCTGCTTGGCGGTTTGTTGGTGTTAAAGCCAGATGGAATTTGTCTGTTTGTCGCACTTCACTGGTGCATAGAGGTATAAAACACAAAGAAAGGACAAAGAGAAAAACAGGACAGTATATGCATTTTGGTAGTTTGTTAACCCCCTTTGTCCCCAGTGGCCTCACGCTTTTGACACAGGTTCTTATCTCCGACCTGGAAGTTGACCTTCTTACAGTGAGAGGCATGTATCCAGTTTGGTTTCCCTTCCACTATGACTGAGGTGGGTGTGGTCAGTAACACCTGGTATGGGCCGTCAAATTGGGGCTCTAGGTGTCTCCTCACGTATCTTCTTATCACCACTCAGTGTCCAGGGTGCAGGTGATGAGTTCCAGTTACTTCTTCTGGATCTGGTAATGAAGAGAAAACTTTTTCATGCAAATTAGTCAGTTGCTCATGCAGATGGACAACATAATCAGTTAGAGAAGCATACTGCCCATGTAATTCTTGTCGAAAGAAAAGGCCTGTTAGTGGTGGTCTACCAAACAAAATTACAAATGGCAAAAGGCCATGCTTTCCCTTTGGGGTGTGTCTTACTGCAAAGAGGGCTAAAGGTAAGGCTTGTACCCAAGTAAGTTTTGTCTGCTCACAGATCTTAGCTATTTTATTTTTTAAAACACCATGCTCTCTCTACTTTCCCAGATGATTGTGGGTGGTAAGGAGAATGGAGATGCTGGTTACTCTGCAACCTTTTCATCATTTCTGCAAACACTTGGCCAGTAAAATGAGTCCCTCAATCAGATTCTACTGTTTCAGGTAGACCATATCTGCACACAATTTCAGTTATCAGCTTTTTTTGCTGTTACACCTGCCGTTGCCTTGGCAACCAGCCAGGCCTCCACACAAGAGGAAAACATGTCTACACACACCAAAACATACTCATACACACCACATTTGGGCTGAATATTGTCTATTTGCAGTCTTTGGGTTGGGTAGTCAGGTTTTACAAGGTGTTTCATCTCCACCTTTGTCAATTTACCTGGATTGTATTTAGCACAGATCATGCATTTCTTGCACCATTCAGTTGCAAATTGTGAGAGAAACCTGGTGCAAACCAAAATTTATTAACACTTGCAATCATTCCCCTTTTGGAAACATGGGAAGGGAAATGAGATAGACTGGCTAAAATGGGATATAGCACTGGAGGTGCACATAATCTACCATACCCATGTTTCCAAACCTCATTTTCCAGTTTGCAGCCAGCATTTTTCCACTTGCTCTGAGTTAGGGAACTTGTTTTGGAGGATTTTTAAAACATCTGTTGTCAAATTCTCCACGCTTCATCTACCCTATTATCACCCATAGTGATAGGATCTATTGGTCGCTGATGTGCCTGGCATTTCATAAAAGCTATAGCTCTGGGTAGCTTCACCTTTTGTAGCAAATCCTGTATGAGGTCTGCATGTTTTATCATTTTGCTACTAGAGGTAAGGAAACCTCTATGTGCCCACAGGAAGCCAAAATCATGGAGGACTCCAAAAGCATAACGGGAGTCTGTATATATGTTCACAGTCTTCCCTTCTGCCAATTCACATGCCTTGGTCAGGGCAAGCAACCCAGTGCTTTGTGCTGAATGTATGCCAGGATCAAGGGGCTCAGAGTACAGAATGGAGGTGTCATCTGCTATGGCAAACCCAGCGGCAAACCCTCCCTCTGGTCTCTGCAGTCTAGACCCATCTACATAGAGAGTCATTTCAGCATTTAGGATGGGGTCATCCAGGACAGGACTGGGAGGAACATAGTATAACTCTACTTCTTGCTCACAGTCGTGTTCCCAATTTTCATCATGAAGTGGCAAAAGGGTAGCTGGATTTAAAACATTGCATCTGAAAATGACAATGTTGGACGGTATCAGCAAGGACATTTCATATTTAGTTATTCTGGCTGCAGAGAGGTGTCTGGTTGTCAGGCTGTGGAGGACTGCTTGTACAGCATGAGGGACCATAAGAAACAACTGGTTCCCAAAGACAATGTCAGTTGTTTTTTTTCAACTAACATTGCTGCTGCTGCAACTGATTTTACACATGCTGCTCCTGCTAGAATAGAATCCAGCTTGGCACTGAAGTACCCCACTGGTTTCTGTTTCCCCCCATACTTCTGGGTGAGCACTCCTAAAGCCTGTCCCTCCTGTTCATGGCAGAACAGGTAGAATTAAGTATTATAGTTTGTGAGTGCTAGTGATGGGGTGCAGAATATAGCAGTATTTAATTGGTCCACAGCCTGTGTTTCCTCCCCAGACAGCTCTATGTGTCCAGTCTGAGTGGTTAGAGCATATAGGGGAGCAGCAAGTTGAGGCATATTAGGTATCCACTGTCTGCAGTACCCAACTAGTGCCAAAAAGGCTCTAATCTGTTTGGCATTCTGTGAGTATGGTGCCCTCTGTATCACGGAGACTCTATCTGCAGTGATGTGTTTAGAGCCTCGTGATATACAGTGCCCCAGAAAAATGACTTTTTCCTGGCAGAACTGTAATTTACTAAGGGTTACCTTGCATCCCTCAGTGTTCAAGTGGGAGAGCAGTGAAGCAGTTGCACTGGTGAACAGGTCTTTCGAGGAGGCTGACAGCAGGATATCATCGACATACTGCACAATAGTCACCCCAACTAATGCCGGCCACCTTTCTAGGACCTGCATATTGTTGTCCCTCAAAGGTGAAGACAAACAGGTGTTGGGAGTCAGTATGTACAGGGACACAAAAGAAAGTGTCAACCAAATCTATCACACTGAACCAAGAGGCGTCTGAAGGAATTTCTCCTAGAATAGTGTGAGGGTTTGGGACAAGTGGGGCATCTTCCTGAATAGTTTTATTCACTGCCCATAAATCATGAACTAGGCAGAACTGACCTGGTTTCCCTGGCTTAGCCATGAGTTACAGGGGTCTATTTACTGGTGATTTTGTGGGAATCAGGATCCCCTGATTCAAAAAGATTTTAATTTGGTCTCTTATGCCATTTATTTGTTTCATACTGAGGGGATATTGAGGGATCCTGGGTAATTTAGCTCCCGGTCTGAGCTTGGTCACCACTGGGTCTGCTTGTTTTATCAGGCCCACTGGACTACCTTTAGTAGCCCAAACATCCAGGGGAACATCTCTCAGATCAGGTGGAATATCCTGCTCTAGAGGGATGTATACCGCCATCAGGGGGACCAGACACTCCAGAGTGTTGTGATCATCAGATCCCACTCGAGTAGTCACTATTGGTCCATCCTCTGTATATTGGATGTTTGCTTTCAACTTCATCAGTGCATCTCTTCCCAGCAGATTGCAGGGAACAGTATCAATGAGAGCAAAGGAGAGGGTGGTGTTAACTTGACCTATAGTTACAGGGGTTTCTACAGTTTCCTTTAGCATGATAGTTTTACCCGCTAGTCCTATGGCATTAATTTTTACTGAAATTTTCAAATTTGGGGCTTCTGATCTTTTGAGAACACTGCGGGCTGCTCCAGTATCCACCAAACACTCAACAGAATGGTATGGCATGGCATGTTAGAGAGGGTCAGGCGAACAAAGGCATCACCCCCTCTGCTCTCAGATATGATTGGTAGCACTGGAAGCCAAGCCCATCAATTCTTGAGCTGGTTAACATATTCCAATGCCCTTCATGGGGTATTCTCTACCCCTGAGAGGTAAAGTGGCAGAATAAGACTAGTGCAGATAGCAGCGGTGTCTATTTGACCAGCCACATCCCTTATTATCTGCAATGGATCTCTCCATGTGGGGTTGTAGCTGACAGTAATATTGTACAGCTCATTTACAAACCCATATGGATAGTTCTGTGGCTTAGGGACAGTCAAGAGAAATCCCTTCATTTCTCTAGGTGTCCATGGGACATGCTGGGTAACATTATGGTCTGCCTGACCATCTGTGCCTGGGATAAATTGTTCTCTGATGGGGTAAGCCAGAGAGGCCAGAGGTGGCAAAAGTTCCTCAGTGATTCTGCTTACCTCCTCAGAGTCCACTTTGGGAATAATTAGGAGTTCTTCCTCCACCCCACAAAATACTTTTCCTCCCCTTGTGGCATACAGATCTTGCCATGATGTGATATGGGGCACTAATGTTGGGGCAGGGGCCTTAACTTGGGGTTTAACATATAAAAGGATAGTATAAAGGAAGAGGAGATTGCAATACCCTAGTGGGGGGCACCCTGGTTAGGCTAGCAGGAGTCTTTGGTCTGGCCCCTTGGTCTTTTAGGGCCTCTGCATTGCCCACAGTATGCTCCACTAGAGAGACTACAAGCTGCTCTATCTGTTCTGCCTCTTCCCTATCTGAGTCTGACTGACTTACCTCTCCTAGCTGGTCTGTTCTCCCTGTCTTAGTCTCTATAGTGAAAATACCTTGTGCCTGTTGCTGTCTCTGATAGGATTCTACAGTCCATCTACTCCAAGCTGCCTTCTCATTAGGTTCTATCAATTTTTTCTTAAAATTTTTATAGAGATTCTCCCAATGGGATAATTCAAAGGTTCCTCCTTTGGGAATCCCAAAATCCATTCCATTAGTAATCTTGCACCATTTAGGCAGATGCTAGCTGACCCACATGCCATTTTTTTTATTCATATCCTCCTGTGGGGTAGGAGGATTTTTTGGACACCCATTTCTTAAGGATGACGCCTGCGTCACCCTTGCTAAGATCGTTGCTAAGACTCTTAACCTTCTCTATCGACTCTTAGCAGTACTGTAGCTGTCAGAGGAAGTCCCACACAATAAATCCCTCACTAAAAATCCCACACTAAAAATCCCACACTAAAAATCCCACTCTAAAAATCCTGCTGGTAATCCCACTAAATTTTCCACCAAACTCAAATAATATACAGTAGGGAGACAAACCCCAAAAGTACCTGGCCTCTTATATCATTAAAGTCAAAGTCAAACATGCTAGGGGGCTACATCAATAGTTTTATTTATCATGAGAGACAAGTCTGCTACAGCTTAGGGATGCGCCCTTCAGTATAGAAAAGTACAGGCACAAACCAGCGTGACTAGGGTAGTCCAGAAACAAAGCGGAGAGGTGATCAGAGATCAGGGTTCACTCTCATTTTCTAGGAATAGCACTGTACCCAATAGCAGCAGTGGACTAAAGTTGAACTTAATCAACGATCTCCAAAGGCCAAGCACAGGGGGTACCCAGAGACCTTGTACTGACAGACCAAGGCAGACTAGTAAGAAATTCTGCACTAACCTACACTTAACTTTCCATTGTCCCTTTGCTGTGCAGACAATCGGCGAGATTACGAGTCTTGCTTTAGCCTTAAAAAGCAGCTTTGAGAGGTCCCAATGCTGCTTTTTTACTAACGCTGGTATTACGAATCTTGAAATGACAGGTGTACCTCTCACTTTTTTGTCCAGACTTGGAAATACCGCAAATCCACTTACGTAAATTGCGTATCCTATATTTTCAATGGGACTTGCATAACGCCGGTATTATGAGTCTTCCAAAAAGTGAGCGGTACACCGACTCCTATCAAGCCTGGTACCGCATTTAAAAGTCAGTAGTTTAGAGTTTTATGAGATAATGCCGTAGCATAAAACTCTTAACTAAAGTGCTAAAAAGTACACTAACACCCATAAACTACCTATTAACCCCTAAACCGAGGCCCCCCCCCCCACATTGCAAATAATAAAAAAAATGTTTTAACCCCTAATCTGCTAAACCGGACATTGCTGCCACTATAAATAATATATTAACCCCTAAACCGCCGCCCTCCTGCATCGCATACACTACTTAAATTTTATTAACTCCTAATCTGCCGTACCTAACATCGCCGACACCTACCTACATTTATTAACCCCTAATCTGCCGCACCCAATGTCGCCGCAACTATATTAAATGTATTAACCCCTAAACCTAAGTCTAAACCTAACCCTAACACCCCCTAACTTAAATATAGTTTAAATAAATCTGAATAAAATAACTATCATTAATTAAATTATTCCTATTTAAAACTAAATACGTACCTATAAAATAAACCCTAAGATAGCTACAATATAACTAATAGTTACATTGTAGCTAGTTTAGGATTTATTTTTATTTTACAGGCAACTTTGTATTTATTTTAACTAGGTAGAATAGTTATTAAGTAGTTATTAACTATTTAATAGCTACCTAGTTAAAATAAAGAAAAATTTACCTGTAAAATAAATCCTAACCTAAGTTACAATTACACCTAACACTACACTATAATTAAATTAATTACCTAAACTAAATACTATTAAATGCAATTAAAAAAAAATATCTAAAGTACGAAAAAAAACCAGAAACGTTTTTTAAACTAATTACAGCTAATCTAATCCCCTCAAAATAATAAAAAGCCCTACCCTATACTAAATTACAAATAGCCCTTAAAAGGGGCTTTTGCGGGGCATTGCCCCAAAGTAATCAGCTCTATTACCTGTAAAAAAAGTACAATACCCCCCAACATTAAAACCCACCACCCACACACCCAACCCTACACTAAAACCCACCCAATCCCCCCTTAATAAAACCTAACTCTAACCCCTTGAAGATCACTCTACCTTGAGAAGTCTTCACCCAGCAGGGCCGAAGTCCTCAACGAAGCCAGGCGAAGTGGTCCCCCAGACAGGCAGAAGTATTCATTGAAGCCGGCCAGAAGAGGTCCTCCAGATGGGCAGAAGTCTTCATCCAGGCGGCATCTTCTATCTTCATCCATCCGGCACGGAGTGGCTCCATCTTCAAGACATCCGACGCGGAGCATCCTCTTCCAAAGAAGTCCAACTGAAGAATGAAGGTTCCTTTAAATGATTTCATCCAAGATGGCATCCCTTGAATTCCAATTTGCTGATAGAATTCTATCAGCCAATTGGCATTAAGGTAGAAAAAATCCTATTGGCTGATGCAATCAGCTAATAGGATTGAGCTTGCATTCTATTGGCTGATCCAATCAGCCAATAGAATGCCAGCTAAATCCTATTGGCTGATTGGATCATCTAATAGGATTGAACTTTAATCCTATTGGCTGATTGCATCAGCCAATAAAAAATTTTCTACCTTAATTCCGAGTGGCTGATAGAATTCTTGGATGACGTCATTTAAAGGAACCTTCATTCTTCAGTTGGACTTTGTTGGATAGGATGCTCCACATCGGATGTTTTGAGGATGGAGCCGCTCCGCGCCGGATGGATGAAGAAAGAAGATGCCGCCTGGATGAAGACTTCTGCCTGTCTGGAGGACCTCTTCTAGCAAGCTTCGATGAAGACTTCTGACCGTCTGGAGGACCACTTTGCTTGGCTTCATTGAGGATTCAGCCCGGCTGGGTGAAGACTTCTCAAGGTAGGGTGATCTTCAAGGGGTTAGTGTTAGGTTTTATTAAGGGGGGATTGGGTGGGTTTTAGAGTAGGGTTGGGTGTGTGGGAGGTGGGTTTTAATGTTGGGGGGGTATTGTACTTTTTTTACAGGTAAAAGAGCTGATTACTTTGGGGCAATGCCCCGCAAAAGGCCCTTTTAAGGGCTATTTGTAATTTAGTATTGGGTAGTTGTAATTAGTTTAAAAAACTTGTAATTATTTTATTATTTTCTGTAATTTAGTGGGGGGGTTTTCGTACTTTAGAAAAAAAAATAATTGTATTTAATTGTATTTAGTTTAGGTAATTAATTTAATTATAGTGTAGTGTTAGTTGTAATTGTAACTTAGGTTAGGAATTATTTTACAGGTAAATTTGAATTTATTTTAACTAGGTAGCTATTAAATTGTTAATAACTATTGTACCTAGTTAAAATAAATACAAACTTGCCTATAAAATAAAAATAAATCCTAAACTAGTTACAATGTAACTATTAGTTATATTGTAGCTAGCTTAGGGTTTATTTTATAGGTAAGTATTTAGTTTTAAATAGGAATAATGTAGTTAATGATAGTTATTTTATTTAGATTTATTTAAATTATATTTAAGTTAGTGGGTGTTAGGTTTAGGGTTAGACTTAGGTTTAGGGGTTAATAACTTTAATATAGTGGCGGTGACTTTGTGGGCGGCAGATTAGGGGTTAATAAGTGTAGGTAGGTTGCGGCGACATTGGGGGTGGCAAATTAGGGGTTAATAAATATAATGTAGGGTTCAGCGATGTTGGAGACAGCAGATTAGGGGTTCATAAGTATAATATAGGTGGTGGCGGTGTCCGGAGCAGCAGATTAGGGGTTAATAAGTGTAATATTAGGGGTGTTTAGTCTCGGGGTTCATGTTAGGGTGTTAGTTGTAGACATAAAATTTGTTTCAATAAGAAAGAAAAATAGAGGCACCGGATGTTTTTCAAAAATGCAAATGTCCTTTATTCAAGGTGTATAAAATCACAACAAAGGATTCATAGGAAAAGCGTAAACCTACGCTTTTCCTATGAATCCTTTGTTGTGATTTTATACACCTTGAATAAAGGACATTTGCATTTTTGAAAAACATCCGGTGCCTCTATTTTTCTTTCTTATTGATGCCTTTTGGATATGGTTAAAGCACGGATGATATTCTGGCAGTATACATTTCCCCCACAAGGTGCAACAATACAGTGAAACTTTTCTTTTGGCCTACCTGCCCTACATAGTGACGTCACACTTCCCCGGATTAATCGCACACACGCTGACATGCTGTAGGGATCCACACGGCAGCTCGACCTCCAGGAAACTGTGAACACACAGACATCTTCGTGAGAGGATCCGGAGCAGGACACTAAAGGTGGGTCCCCAGAATCAGCTTCTGTCAGTAGCGTGCATACCGGAGGTTTACATTACAGACCATACGGATCTCAGTTGTGGTGGGAGAGGTACTTCAAGACACCTTATATATATGTGGGGCTTACGTGAGTTTATAATAATAACATTTTACCTAAGCAATGTGTCGACAGGTGCTGCATTAACTTTGTTGTGATAAAATTTGTTTCCCCATAGGAATCAATGGGGCTGCGTTAGGAGCTTTACGCTGCTTTTTTGAAGGTGTTAGGTTTATTTTCAGCCGGCTCTCCCCCATTGATTCCTATGGGGAAATCGTGCACAAGCACGTTTTACCTGCTTACCGCTAACGTAAGCAGCGTTGGTATTGAGGTGAGATGTGGAGCTAAATTTTGCTCTATGCTCACTTTTTTGCGGCTAACGCCTGGTTTCTAAAGGCCCGTAATACCAGCGTTGTCTGTAGGTGAGCGGTGAGGGAAAAATGCGCGTTAGCACCGCACAGCCTTACCGACAAAACTCATAATCTAGGTGAATGTTAGTAACAGTTTACTTGACAAACCCAGAAAATAGAAAACATTTGTGTCTGAGGACGATAGGGTCCTCTTAACACACCACTGTTCCCACTTGCTTCCTCCGCAGAAGGGCATCTTGGAGCATTACATTCACACGCCGTGAAGGACCACTTACACTCACACATTCATAACAAAAGATGTTAAAACATAAAACAGTTGTTTCAGGTTCTTGGGAGTTTGTACTTACGACAGGACAGAGGGTTTAGGATTCAGAGGAGGGGAGAGCAATTTGAGACACTATCTCCTAGATTTAGAGTTTTGTCGGTAAAATCCCAGCGCACCCTTAAGACAACGCTGGTATTTAGAGTTGTCTGAGGGGCTGCGTTAGGCTCAGAAAAGGGAGCGTTGAGCCTAATTTAGCTCCACTTCAACCCTCAATACCAGCGTTGCTTACAGTAGCGGTAAGATGGAAAAACGTGCTCATGCACGATTACCCATAGGAAACAATGGGGCAGTTTGGGCTGAAAAAAAAACATAACACCTGCAA
The DNA here is from genome assembly GCF_027579735.1 of Bombina bombina. Lineage (NCBI taxonomy): Eukaryota > Metazoa > Chordata > Amphibia > Anura > Bombinatoridae > Bombina > Bombina bombina. The sequence goes on from NC_069500.1 coordinate 1,126,307,711, forward strand.
AACAGCATGCAGCCCCATTGTTTCCTACGGGGAAACACTCTCTAAGTCTGCACTTAACACCCTAACATGAACCCCGAGTCTAAACACCCCTAACCTTACACTTATTAACCCCTAATCTGCCGCCCCCGCTATCGCTGACACCTGCATTATATTTTTACCCCCTAATCTGCCACTCCGGACACCGCCACAACCTACATTATCCCTATGAACCCCTAATCTGCTGCCTCTAACACCGCCGACCCCTATATTATATTTATTAACCCCTAATCTGCCCCCCCAATGTCGCCGCTACCTTACCTACACTTATTAACCCCTAATCTGCTGACCGGACCTCGCCGCCACTATAATAAATGTATTACCCTTAAACCGCCACACTCCCACCTCGCAAACACTATAATAAATAGTATTAACCCCTAATCTGCCCTCCCTAACATCGTCGCCACCTACCTATGCGTATTGAACTCGCATTCTATTGGCTGTTCCGATCAGCCAATAGAATGCAAGTTCAATACGATTGGCTGATTGGATCCTGGGTATGCCGTTTGTTTCAGATAATATGAAGGAGTTATGCCAGCTGTTTAACATAAATACCCTGAGAACTTCAGTGTACCATCCCCAAACCAAGGAAATTCATATTCTGAAAGGTATGATAAGAAAAGTTGTTAGTAAGGATGGGAAATATTGGGACTTACTGCTTCCCTACTTGTTATTTGTTGTCTGTGAGATTCCCCAATGCTCCATGGGTTTCTCCCCATTTGAGTTACTGTATGGGAGGCACCCTCACGTTATTCTAGATATTCTGAAAGAAACTTGGGAGGAACAAGGTGTTCCGGAAACTAATATGGTACAACATGTGTAACAAATCTGAGAGTGTTTGGCTCGAATTGTTCCTCTTGTTTTCCAGCACATGGAACAGGTTCAGGGTACCCAGAAACTTTATTATGACCAGAGTGCTACAGTGAGACAGTTCAACAAGACCGGGTAATGGTTCTAGTCCCAACTGATGAAAGTAAGCTTCTGGCATGTTTTAGAACAGATTAAACCCAGTGAGAAACAGGTAGTGCTTCATGTAAACCCCTGTAAGCCATGGAATGGAAGTATAGGAAAGCATGTACAGAGCAATCAGTGTCTATTTCTACAAAAACTGACACCTCAGCAAGCAGAAGAGGCTTGAAGCTTTGTTGAGAGGAATAGGGATGTTTTTTTCCCCAATACCTGGCAGAACCCAAGAAATTGCAATTGACATTATCACAGAGCCACGACTGACCCTTAGGGTTAAAGCATACCAAATTCCTGAGGCAAAAAGACAAGATATAAGGGGAAAATGCTCAAGCTTAGGGTGGTAGAAGAGTTTCAAAGTAATTGGTCAAGCCCAATTGTTCTAGTACCAAAACCTAATGGGTCTATCAGGTTCTTTAACGATTTTAGGAAATTTAATGAGCTCTCTAAGCTTGACGCATATCCTATGTCCCAAATGAAAAATTAATAGAGAGATTAGCAAAGGACAGATTTCTCTCTGTCTTAGACCTGACAAAGAGTTATTGGCAGATACCGCTAACAGAAAGGGCGAAAAAGAAAACTGCATTTTCTACTACAGATGGTTTATTTCAATATAGAATAATGCCTTTTGGTCTCCATGGAGCCCCATCAACCTTTCAAAGGTTGATGGACAAAATGCTTAGACCTCATGCCACATATGATGCTGCATATCTGGATGATGTGATCATTCATAGCTCAGACTGAGATTCCCATCTTTAAAAATGCAGGTGGTGTTGGCAACATTTAGAAAGGTGTGCTGACAGCCTACCTTTCTAAATGTACTATCGGTCTGGTTGAAGCTAAATACTTGGGATATGTGGACAGTAAAGTAATGGTAAAGCCTCACTTGACAAGACAGAAGCTATATAGAACAAGCCAAAGTCACTGAGGAAGAATCAAGTCAGAACTTTTTGGTGTATTGTAGGGTACTACCAGAGATTAATTCCCCATTTTGCCATAAGGGCAGCTCACCTCCCTGACCTTACTAAAGCAAGAAACCCAGAAACAGTAAGGTGGGACAGCAAAGCTGAATAATCAGCAGCACTTTGTAGAGAACCTATCCTTGTGGCTCCTTATTTTAGAATGGAATTCTTCCTCCAGACAGATGCTTCTGGAGTTGGTTTAGATGTTGTACTGTCTCAATATGTTGGTGATGAGGAACACCCTGTTCTTTATCTGAGCAGAAAACTTTTGCCCCAAGAACAGCACTATGCTACAATTGAAAATGAGTTCTTAGCAATTAAGTGGGCTTTGGAAACCCTCTGCTTTTATTTAAGGGTTAGGCGATTTATCCTTGTCACTGATCATGCTTCATAAAGTGGATGCACACCAACAGCAAAAAAGAACTCAAGAATCACCAGGTGGTCAACCTTTTACTTTTGTGGTGAGACACAGGGCGGGTCTTCTTCATGAAAATCCTGATGCCCTTTCTAGGGTATATGCCCTGATGGCAGCAGCCACTTCATATGACTGTGTTAAGCTGGGGAGAGGGATACGTGACAGGATACAGGACCATGTGTATATCAGTCAAAGGTTACAAAGAGCAATGTATCCTGGTTGTTAAGGTGTAAATGTTTTTTTTCTGTTAGCTAGCACACCTGTTACAGATATTACAAAATGTTTCCTTTAGTGCAAAGTACTTATATGAGAATGAAAAAAATAAAATTATATGCAATGTGTGTATTTTTTCCATAAGTAAATTTCCTAGAGACTAACAGTATTATATTACCCCATATATTAAAAATATATATTTTGTTGTTGTTATATAAATGTACATAAGGATGATATGTGACAGTGTACATTTCATATAAATGCGTTATATAACAGATATGATGTAGATATTATGGAATTATACAATTCTAATATATGTAAATTTTAATAGTGCTAACATCAGTTAACATACTGTTAAGAACTTTTTTTTAATATAAGCAGTAGAATGTGCTCCAAAAGGTGCCACTTTTATTGGTTCCCTGGTAAGAACAGTATGCATCTGATGAACTCAGAATCTTTATTTGCTTGCTGCTCAAATTTATACTTTTCACTCAGTAGGTAATTCCTCTTCTCAGTCTGTATTACTTATAAATCAGTTGTTGGTTATTATGCTATATCAAAAAGTTAAGTACATTACCAGTACCATAATCCTTCAATATCTTCACAGAACACTTTGATCAAGTAGAAAATGATCAAAGACCCATGTATAAAGAGTTTTTGATTCAAGTGGAATCTATTATTTTTCAATTCTGTTTTTCCTTTGGGTTTTATAGAATCATTGATGTGATATATTGAGTTGTCTGATAGCAACAGTAGTTGATGCCTGCTGATATGCTAAATATCTGAAGGCATTAAATTAGTAAAAGTATTAAGGAAGTTAAGTAGTGAAGGAGTTGTGATTTAAAAAAAAAAGGATTTGAAAATAAAGAAGTTAGAATGAAATAATTAGCAGACATTCAAGATAATTTGAGCAGATCTAAATAAAGATCACTGTAAAGTGGCAATGTAAAAGAGTAAATCAGATTTTTGCACAACTGGCTCCGGGGAAATTTCTAAAGGTGAGCTTAGAGATGTAATCACAAATTATCAAAGAAAAGTAAATTAGTTAAATTTTGAACTTGTGCCTCAATTTCAACATAATAACCATGTTAGCAGTTGTTAATAGATTAAAGTATTAATATTGTACTATATTTTTTTATACAAGCTATCAGTAGTGGATTAAGTAAGATTTTCTGTAGGGAAACTACAAAAATAAACAATAAATTGTGTCATGTTTTTTTTTTATCTTTTTTCCATATTCTATTGCATATTTTGGTTATTTTCACTCCACACTCAAAGTATGTAAAAATAGTTTTTGGAAATCAATTTATTGATTGACAGGACTTCGAAAATTAATTTCAGGACATTAAATTACTCATACTGTATCTGCTACTGTTACTCTTACAAATTAATGCTGAATCATGAGCATGTTTTGATTTTTTTCTTCCTGTTGGTTGCTAATACTGAGATTGCTCAAAATGTGACAAATTGGCTTGAAGCCTTTATATCCCAGTAATACAACAATCCTGCAGGTGGCTTTGGTTGGGTTTATTATTACCTTATCTATATACATTTAAAAGTAAAACTAATACTTAACCAATTAACTTTGAACTCTTAGTTTTGACAATCACCAGGGGTGACCACAAAAATGCCAAACTTCAAAGAAGTTTGTCCATCAATACTAAAGAACAGGAAAAATATTTTTTCAAATTATACAGGGAATAAAAATGTACTTGTCCTCCATTTAGCCACTTTAGGGATTAAAATGGATCCAGGTAAATTCAAGATTAAAATGGACTCACTAACCAAGATTAACTCATTCTATCCAACATAATGTTTGTTTATGGGGAACTGAACACATAAATGGGTTCCTGATAATCCATGATAATGAGTAGTTGGTTTGGAGAACATATTATTTGCCCCACAAAATATTTCCTAAAGGTCCTCCAATATAACCTAAAAGTAAAATAATATAAAGCTTTCCAACTCTGTATATACCCGTCTAGATATATGGGACCAAGGGGTTAATTCCGATCTCTAAGAAGAGCTGTGCATATATATATATATATATATATATATATATATATATATATGTGTGTGTGTGTGTGTGTGTGTGTGTGTGTCTGTGTGTAAAAGCATTGGCCTGTTTATTCACAGACAATTTGCAGGAATACAATTTTAACAAATACTAAATAAAATAAAGCAATCCTAAAGTTGGTTGTTTGGCTTTTCCACACAACTGCAAAATTACAAACATATTTAAAATCTATAGGCCTAGAATCTCTAGGCAGCATTAGTTCCAGCATATATTCTGTCTTTTACATACAGGTTCTAACTAGCAGCCCCATCACACACTATTTAATGAGAGCTAACTGACATTAATTAGCTGCAGATGAGAAAACCTAAGCTTGTAGGGAAAACTCAAACTGGATTCCTCACCTGTAATTTTCTGCCACATCCAAACTATAGAGTGGATTGCCAGCCCATAAAACACAATTAATAACATATTTTCAATCCCACAAAGAATTTTGTAGAATTTGTGGGGAAACATAGATTCCATTATAAACAATCACTTGAGCTCTTGGGTTAGCTCTTGAGCGATAGCCAAACTAGAGTTTTGTAGTGCACTCCATAGAAGTCTATTAGGTGAAGGACTTAGCATGTAACACTATCCAACCCCCCTCCCCCCATGTTAGTGCATCTGAGGCTTGCTCTTGAGTGCTAACATTTTACATTCAAGTTGTAATATAGAAGTAAAAATGTGATTCCTCTGGATAGTGCTCTAGTGATATTCGTGCACCATAGTACTACCACTTGCAATCTAGGCCTACTTGTACTAAGGAAATGAATCAAATTTCATAATAGAAGAGAATTAGAAAGTTTAAAATTGCATGCTCTAAATAAATCATGAAAGTTTAATTTTGACTTTACTGTCCCTTTTAGGAAATAAGAAAGGAAATATAGGAGTGTGGGCACCACTCAAAAGACTCCAATTCTTCCCATTTGCTATGTTAATGTGTTTAATATAAGATTTAAATGCTTACTTATTTGAGACCTATGAATTAGATGTATAGACAGACTGAAAACTGATGCAAAATAGAGAGAGAGAGATAAAGAAACACAGTAAAATTGAATTTTGATATTTTTTCAGGTTTCTTCAATTACTAAGCATTTATTTACTTGGAACAGAAAAGCACCTTGCAATTAAAAGTAAGTTGATGCTTTCCTATCCATGGGATGCATCATGCAGTGAAGCACTTTGAAGCTGACTGCATAATTAACTTTCAGATTCAGCAGGAATAAAACATTTGCACGTTTGAAGAAATCAGGTTGCCACAGTGTTTTTCTGTTTGAAGAAATGTGAGTTTTTTAATGTGGTGAAAACAAATCAATGGGGTACTTCGGTTTAGGGGTATTAGGATTAGTGGTTAATTACGGCAGTTTTATTCTAGTGATTCTTTTAATATACATCGCTAATATGATCGGCAATGCTGGTGTTGTCTAAGACAGCATTGCGGACCAATGGTGTGTATAGTAAATGCCTCAATGTCGAGAGCTTGGAATAATCAGATAAGCTCGCAGCTCTCTCGACATAGCAGGAGATCCCTTTGAATATTTTGCCGTCTCGTAGAACTTTCGAACATCGGGGCCCCAGTTTTAAAATTATTTAAATAGTGTATCTCTTACAGTTAAATGTTATTCCCTGATGATGTATGTAGTCCTTGTGGGTCATGGTTCACTTATTTTTTTCACTGTCTTAAATTAAAGCTTCTGGGAGTTCATATTATCCTATATAATAAATGGCCAACTATGTTTGTCAGATGCAGTCATGCGCAGTAGAGACTGCACGTGACAAACATACCTGGCAGTTTGGATCCTGACACTCAGCACTCAGCACAGAGCAAGGCTGAAGCGGAGTGTCAGGGAGCGTGGCCGACGGGAGCGTCGTGATGGGGGCGTGGCCAGAGAGGCAAAGGCTGTCAATTAAGACAGAGCCAGAGAGGGAGCAGGAGAGGGGGGGATGAAGGGCCAAAGAGGGGGGGGAGAAGGGCCAAAGAGGGGGGGAGAAGGGCCAAAGAGGGGGGAGAGAGAGAGCCAATGAGGAAAGAGAGCCAAAGAGGAGAGAGAGCAAAAGAGGGGAGAGAGCCAAAGAGGAGAGAGAGCAAAAAAAGGGAGAGAGAGAGCCAAAGAGGGGAGAGAGAGAGCCAAAGAGGGGGGGGGGAGGAGGGAACATAGAGGGGGGGAGAGAGCCAAAGAGGGGGGGGGAGAGCCAAAGGGGGGGAGAGAGCCAAAGGGGGGGGGGAGAGAGCCAAAGGGAGGGAGAGAGCCAAATGGGGGGGGGAGAGAGCCAAAGGGGGGGAGAGAGCCATAGAGGGGGGGAGAGAGCCAAAGAGGGGAGAGAGCCAAAGAGGAGAGAGAGCAAAAGAGGGGAGAGAGAGAGCCAAAGAGGGGAGAGAGAGAGCCAAAGAGGGGGGGGGGAGGAGGGAACATAGAGGGGGGAGAGAGCCAAAGAGGGGGGGGAGAGCCAAAGGGGGGGAGAGAGCCAAAGGGAGGGAGAGAGCCAAAGGGGGGGGAGAGAGCCAAAGGGGGGGAGAGAGAGCCATAGAGGGGGGAGAGAGCCAAAGAGGGGGGGAGAGAGCCAAAGAGGGGGGAGAGAGCCAAAGAGGGTGGGGAGAGCCAAAGGGGGGGAGAGAGCCAAAGGGGGGAGCCAAAGGGGGGGGGGAGAGAGCCAAAGGGGGGGGGAGCCAAAGGGGGGGAGAGAGAGCCATAGAGGGGGGGGAGAGAGCCAAAGAGGGGGGGGAGAGAGCCAAAGAGGGGGGAGAGAGCCAAAGAGGGTGGGGAGAGCCAAAGGGGGGGAGAGAGCCAAAGGGGGGGGAGAGAGCCAGAGGGGGGGAGAGCCAAAGGGGGGGGAGAGAGCCAAAGGGGGGGGGGAGAGCCAAAGGGGGGGAGAGCCAAAGAGGGGGGGAGAGAGAGAACCAAAGAGGAGAGAGAGCCAAAGAAGAGAGAGAGCAAAAGAGGGGAGAGAGCCAAAGAGGGGGGGGAGAGCCAAAGAGGGGGGGAGAGAGCCAATGAGGGGGGGAGAGAGCAAAAGAGGGGGGGGGGGGAGCCAAAGGGAGGGGAGAGAGCCAAAGGGGGGGAGAGAGCCAAAGGGGGGAGAGAGCCAAAGGGGGGGAGAGAGCCAAAGGGTGGGGAGAGAGCCAAAGGGGGGGAGAGCCAAAGGGGGGGGGAGCCAAAGAGGGGGGAGACAGAGAGCCAAAGAGGAAAGAGAGCCAAAGAGGAGAGAGAGCCAAAGAGGAGAGAGAGCAAAAGAGGGGAGAGAGCCAAAGAGAGGGGAGAGAGGGCCAAAGAGGGAGGAGAGAGAGTCAAAGAGGGGGGGAGAGAGCCAAAGAGGGGGGGGGGGAGAGAGCCAAAGAGGAGAGAGAGCAAAAGAGGGGAGAGAGAGAGCCAAAGAGGGGAGAGAGAGAGCCAAAGAGGGGGGGGAGAGAGCCAAAGAGGGGGGGGGGGAGAGCCAAAGAGGGGGGGAGAGAGCCAAAGAGGGGGGGGAGAGAGCCAAAGGGGGGGAGAGCCAAAAGGGGGGAGAGAGCCAAAGGGGGGGGGGGGAGAGCCAAAGGGGGAGAGAGAGACAAATGGGGGGAGAGAGAGCCATAGAGGGGGGAGAGAGCCAAAGAGGGGGGGGGGAGAGCCAAAGAGGGGGGGAGAGAGCCAAAGAGGGTGGGGAGAGAGCCAAAGAGGGGGGAAAAGAGCCAAAGAGGGGGGGAGAGAGCCAAAGAGGGTGGGGAGAGCCAAAGGGGGGGAGCCAAATAGGGGGGGAGCCAAAGGGAGGGGAGAGAGCTAAAGGGTGGGGAGAGAGCCAAAGGGTGGGGAGAGAGCCAAAGGGGGGGGGGAGAACCAAAGGGGGGGAGCCAAAGAGGGGGGAGACAGAGAGCCAAAGAGGAAAGAGAGCCAAAGAGGAGAGAGAGCAAAAGAGGAGAGAGAGCAAAAGAGGGGAGAGAGCCAAAGAGAGGGGAGAGAGAGCCAAAGAGGGAGGAGAGAGAGTCAAAGAGGGGGGGGAGCCAAAGAGGGGGGGGAGAGCCAAAGAGGGGGGGAAGAGAGCCAAAGAGAGGGGAGAGAACAAAAGAGAGGGGAGAGAGAGCAAAAGAAAGGGGGAGAGAGCCAAAGAGGGGAGAGAGAGAGCAAAAGAGGGGAGAGAGAGAGCAAAAGAGAGGAGAGAGAGTGCAAAGGAGAGGGGGAGAGAAAGCAAAAGAGAGGGGGGAGAGAAATCAAAAAAGAGGGGGGAAGAGAGAACAAAAGAGAGGGAGGGGGAGAGAGCAAGGGGTGGGACCGCTGTACTGCAAAAAATGGCCCGTGTACACGGGCTTTAGTACTAGTAAGCTATATAAGAGTGATTCCTCCTGTATTAGATTTTTTTTAAAATAAACGTTTAACTTTATTGAGCAGCTGGTGGTTGCTTTGAATGCACCCTAAGCTTCCCTACATCATATTGAGACACAGGGGCCGATTTAACATGCTGTGAAAGCATCCCTGTAGACATGCGCATCTTGTCCATGGGATCCCCCCACTGTTCTGGTCAGCATTGCCTACCATCTTGATACGGATCAGTTGGACTATTTGCCAAAGTGTGGAGGAGTAGTGAGTAACGATTGGTTTGTCCATCTGTGTGAGTGCTATCTGGAGTATATTGTGTACGGTATGAACTTGCCCATTATATTATGGATGTGATTGGTGGTGTCATCTTTCATCTCATCCATTTGCATATATATGTGGGTTTATAACTGCAGCTACTTTACACTAGTGTGTGTTATAGCTTATTTCACTTTGCATTTGGACTTTATTGCCGGCTTAGGTTTTTTGGAGCTGAATGAGGGGCCCATGTGTTTGTTTGTTCTATGTATGTCTTTATGTGTATTTGCAAGTTGCAACATCTATTTAGGATTATTTTTCTTTTGTTTTGTTTTCTATATTTTTCTGATTAAATTTTGTTAATATATGAAATGCATTGTTTCTTTTGTATTTAAGGTGATTGCTTTTTTCCCTGGTCTTTCTGGCTATACCTTATACCGGTATAACCACTTTCTTTATACTTGTTTTTTGAATGTTTTCTATGTCCTTGAGTATGCTATACTCAATTGAAAATAAACATATTTAAGGATAAGAACAAGATAAGATATTATAATTCCCTTAATACCACTGATTATCAACTATCGGCTAAACCACAGCTTGATAAATGGAGCCCCATGTCTAAATAAGTCATAAGATGTATTAGCTTATTTCTTCTCAAAATAAAGCAACATAAAAAACCTTAACATCAGTAAGTGTTCTCTGGTGTTTTCTTAGGGGGCCTAGAAAAAAATCAGCTGATTCTAAGTAATTTATTTTGCTTGTGGCTTCTGTGTTTGAAAACCCCCATTGTTAAATTACCATCTTTTTTAAAGCTGCACAAGTAATTTACTTATAACCGATGTGATCACAGGACAACAAATTAAATTTTAGTGCGTCACTATTTGAACAGATGGTAAAGTTGTTTTAATTAACAGTAAACACATAAACACAAGCAATTTTAACATCATAATTTATTAAATATAAATGTTTTAGATAATTAAATAATTAATTAATTTGTTACTAATTGGATTTACAGAGATTTACAAATTGAAACATAATTTTTTAAAAAATCACTTTTTTACTACCATATCAAACTTCTGTTTTTAAAAATAAAATTGTCAAAAATTAAACTAAACACACACACACACACACACACACACACACACACACACACACACACACACACACACACACATATATATATATATATATATAGACAGTATATATAAATATATGATATAGTATATATAGATATTATGATAATTGAATATCTTAGTATTAAGTACCTTATAAATAAAAGTAATTTTTATGTGCTATTTTTATAATAGTCACATCGATATAAATTATTGCACAGTTAATTAGCACATCTAGGCAAGTATTCCCGCTTTGCCTTACCCAGTAAAACTCCATATACATTGTTACCAATGCACAAGAGTATTCTGGGTAAGATATGCAAATTGGATATGCAATATCTCAAACATTTTGCTTCAACAGCAGACCCCTAATAGAGGTGAATGCAGCAAATACAAAATTCACTACTAGACATCCTGTTTCGTTCTTATTAGAACTCATCAGTAGTAGTTAGCTTTTTGATTGCTGCTGGGTAAAGCTTGTTTCAGGGTAAAATCAAAATTCATTAAAATTATGGTGGAGATAAAAGTTTGAGAATAAAATCCTCCATATTGCAAAAGTACATCAATATAAATTATTGAACAGGTAATTAGCACATCTAGGCAAGTATCCCTGCTTGCCTTACCCAGTAAAACCCCATATACATAATTGTTACATTAACATTTGCATTTTAAAGTTGGCCTTTAAGTGCAGTGAAAACCACGGAGACCACAGAACTGTAGTTAGGACCATTGACAGTGAGATTGAAAATCCTATAGTGAATATTCCAGTGCAGATGTCGGATTGTTTGTGTCTGGATGTATATATTGGACAATAAGGCATACTGTCTTATGTGTTTACAGTGGGGGTAAGGCCACTGCTATAAATCCATATTTGCTATGATGTACTAGGTTCCTTTTTAAACAGTTCTTCAGTATGTTCCCCTGTAGTCTGTATCACCAGGATAGACTTTATACCGGGAGTGTTGGGTGCTCCAAAAATTATTATGTTATTGTATTCATGCTGTGTACTTCTAAGTATGACACTGTATAACCTCTCTAGTTAATTGTTATATATAGCTTCACATATTTTTATTGTTGCTGACAATGGTATGGTGCAAGGTGAATAAAACAAGAGCATGCTTAAGGTTTAAGACTTTGGCTTCTCACATGCAGAGTGTAAGGGTAACAATGTTGTGAGTTGAGAGATTTAAACTCACTTTACATAGAGGGTGCATTCTTGGGTCAAATGTCACAGCCACACCCCTAATATCGGTCACCAGGACTGGTATCGTGTGTATCATCAACACAGTGGTTTTGAGCGTAGAGAGACCGGCACACTATTCGCATCCATCCGAAAAAGGTGCTGTGATCTTGCACACACTTACAAGCTTATGTGGACAGATACCCGAGTGACTTTTTGTATGGTGGTAAATATGTGTCTTTTTATAAATTTTTATATGTTTTTAAAATAAATGTTATTGTTCAAAGCAGTGGTCTGTAATTGGAGTTATACTGGGTACCTAGCAGTATAAAACCAGGTGGGCGTCTACTCCAGAGCCTGGGTGGCTCTTAAAAGTGTGAGTAACCCCTTGGCAGGACCACTGTGTGAATCATCACTTGTTAAAACTTACTTAACTATGTATTCTTGTTTTTATTTTATTTGAGGCAAGAAACAACTTAAATCACTGAATTGGAAAATACCACATGGATCTCATATATCCTTATACATTGATTTGATTTTTTTCACTTTTTATTTTATTATTATTATTGCACTTGTTATTTTATAGTGAACTTTGTACTTATATTTTTTTCAAACTCTCATTCTGCTTTCTGAAGATTCAAGAAAGTTTTTCCCTCCCTACTAGGAAGGTGGAGGCAACAATTTAACAGCTCCTTGAGGTTGCTTTTGTGTCCCCGACAGGGACAGGGTTAGTCGCCTTAGTCTTCGGCAAATATGAGACTCTAGTTATGGTTATATGCACCTTAAAAGGCAATAGGTCATTGCCCAGGTCTGGACAGAATGGGAAGATTGACAGCCGTGAGTGAGGGAGGAGTGATATCTCTAGGTTTGGGCTTGGAGATGCTCCTCCTGATGTGATGTAAGGCAGATTAATCTCTAAATTAATCAACTTTGTACATGGGATATGGTCGCAAGTGTAAAAAGCCACAATTAGAGTATCGCTCGATAACCTATTCCCCAATAGAAGTCAATGGAGCAAAAAAAAGTGGAAAAAAACTTAAAACCCTACTCACGCAGAAACACGATTGCATATTCTCAAGTGTGCTAACCCGACATGAAAAGATTAATCTTTCACATTCCATTGTTCTTCACATAGCAGGATATGTTATATTTATACTGTATCTATCTATCTATCTATCTATCTATCTATCTATCTATATATCTATATATATATATATATATATATATATATATATATACCTATATCTACATAGTGAAGATTGGATTAGCCGTATTAGTCCAGTAGATAAGTATTGCAGTATGCAGTGATACCTTTTTTATTGGACTAACATAATATTTCCAAGACATGCTTTCAAGAGTTTTCCTCCCTTCCTCAGGTCTGAAGCAATACTGATCAATCTGATATAGAAAAATACTAAACACCAAAGATGAAAGGGAGGGAGGGGGTAAAAGGGGTTTAATTCACCTTCAGGCACATCCTCTGCTATTTATGACACCCCTCTCACCCCCTCCCTCCCTTCCATCTGTTGTGCTTAGTGTTTTTCTATATTAGATTGATCAGTATTGCTTCAGACCCGAGGAAGGGAGGAAAACTCTTGAAAGCTTGTCTTTGAAATATTATGTTAGTCCAATAAAAAAGGTATCACTGCATACTGCAATACTCTGGTATTTGAGCATCATATATATGCATAATTATATATATGTAATGTTATAAACAGATTATATATATATATATATATATATATATATATATATATACTGTATATACTAGTCCTAAAGCCCGTTTTTTGTAGTATAGCAGTCCCATCCTTTGCTCTCTCTCCCCCGTCTCTTTTGCTCTTTCTCCCCCTCTCCTTTGCTCTTTCTCCCACCTCTCTTTTGCTCTCTCTCTCCCCCCTCTTATGCGCTCTCTCCCCCTCTCTTTTGGGCTCTCTCCCCCTCTCTTTTGCTCTCTCTCTCTCCCCCTCTCTTTTGTTCTCTTCCCCTCTATTTTGCTCTCTTTCTCTTGCCCCCCTCTCTTTTGCTCTCTCCCCCCCTCTCTTTTGCTCTCTCTCCCCCTTCTCTTTTGCTCTCTTTCTCTCTCCCCCCTTCTCTTTTGCTCTCTCTCCCCCCTCTTTTGCTCTCTCTCCTCCCTTTTGCTCTCTCTCCCCTCTCTTTGTTCTCTCTCTCCTACCTATTTTGCTTTCTCTCCCCCCTATTTTTCTTTCTATCCCTCTCTTTTGCTCCCCCACTCTCTTTTGCTCTCTCTCTCCCCCCTCTCTTTTGCTCTCTCTCCCCCCTCTCTTTTGCTCTCTCTCCCCCTCTCTTTTGCTCCTTCTCCCCCCTCTTTTGCTCTCTCTCCCCCCTCTCTTTTGCTCTCTCTCCCCCTCTCTTTTGCTCTCTCTCCCCCCTCTCTTTTGCTCTCTTTCTCTCTCCCCCTTCTCTTTTGCTCTCTCTCCCCCTATCTTTTGATCTCTTTCTCTCTCTCCCCTTTCCTTTGCTCTCTCTCCCCTCTCTCTTTTGCTCTCTCTCCCCTTTCTTTTACTCTATTTTTCTCTCTCCCCTCTCTTTTGCTCTCTTTCTCTCTCTCCCCCTCTCTTTTGCTCTCTTTCTCTCTCTCCCCCTCTCTTTTGCTCTCTCTCTCCCCTCTCTTTTGCTCTCTCTACCCTCTCTCTCTTTTGCTCTCTCTATCTCTTCCCCCTCTTTTGCGCACTCAGACCACGCCCACTACCTGACGACCATGCCCACTTGGCCTGTCCACATCGGTCACGCCCATCTCTGCACTCCCGGTGGCCCCGAGAGAGAGAGAGAGAGACAGACTGCACTCACTAGATTTGTGAAACAAAAATAGATTTATTTTGTTATATCATAGTAAAGTTTCGGGATCCACAGACCCCTTCCTCAGACTATACATAGTGAAACAAACAAAGTGATCTTAAAATACCCTTTAGCCCCTCCCCCTAAGTTTGAAAATTGAGCCAAAATGTGACCCCCGCAGTCATGGTGATAAGCTGTCCTGATTCAAATCATTACAATTTATAATCTGACTACTAGAAATAAGTGAACACTTGGCTCTGTGATGCCTTGGCTCTTTGTGCCCTGTGCTTCTAAGTGGCCTGTGTTACGAACTGGAGTTGGAAACTGGAGGGGGAAACTGCAGTCCCACTAACAGGTAAAACCTACTAACTATACAACTGCACAATGCTTTCCATGTATTTTCTGCTATTTCTGTCTGCCCTTTTCCTAAAAATCACTGCACTTCCCTGTAGCAACAATAACCCACACACTATCCTTATCTCACCCTCCCTTCTCTCATCCCCTATGCTCTCCTCTCATGAACAACTTTGTCTCCTTAGAAATACTTCCCCATCTAACTCTCCTGTGTCTATTCATACCCGCTCCTACAAGTCCCCCTCTCACCTTCTGTCACTCACACTCCTCCTACTACTTGCTGCTGGTGACATCTCTCCTAACCCTGGCCCTGCAGCAATAACCACACTTTTACACTCTCACTCAGTCCCCCACTGCAAAAACTCTAGGTCACGCAATCCTAACAATCTCATCTCTATTAACACACAGCGCTTATCCCCTCTCTTTTCTTGTGCTCTTTGGAATGCACGCTCTGTCTGTAACAAACTCACAACTGTTCATGACCTTTTTATTTCTAATGCTTTCAATCTTCTAGCAATTACTGAAACCTGGTTATCATCTTCTGACACTGCTTCCATTGCTGCTCTCACGCACGGTGGTCTCCACTTTAGCCACACACCTAGGCCAGGTGATAGACATGGTGGCGGTGTTGGAATCTTACTCTCCCCCTCCTGCTCCTTTCAGCACCTGCAGCCTCATCCATCTCTCTCCTTTTCCTCCTTTGAAATTCACTGCATCCGACTATTCTCCCCCCTCTCCCTCAGTTATCTTATCGCCCCCCCTGGTCCAACCTCCCAATTCCTTGATAACTTCGCTGCCTGGCTTTCTCACTTTCTCTCTACAAATACACCTGCTTTAATCCTGGGGGACTTCAACATCCCCATTGATAACCCATCTGCCCCTGCTGCCTCTAAACTTCTCTCACTCACAAACTCCTTTGGTCTCTCACAATCCACCATATTCCCTACTCACCGCGACGGACACCTTATTGATCTAGTATTCTCCTACCTCTGCTCTCCCTCTGATGCCACCTATCTCCCATTTCCCATCTCAGACCACCATCTGCTCACCTTTAAACTTAATATACAGGCTATACCTACTTCTCCCCCTCACCCCCGCACCTGTAGAAATCTGCACACTGTGGATCCTCTACAACTCTCCAACCTTATTCAAAAACACCTCCCCCACACTTCCACAATATCCTGCCCTGACCTTGCTACAACCCACTATAACAATACTCTCTCCTCGGCACTGGACACTTTTGCTCCTACCCCAAATATGCAAAACCCCATGTCGTCAGCTCCAACCCTGGCACTCTAACCAAACACGCTACCTGCAAAAATGCTCCCGTGCTGCTGAACGTGCCTGGAGGAAATCCCGCTCTGAATCAGATTTCCTTCACTATAAGTTCATTCTTTATTCTTACTCCTCTGCCCTTCACTTAGCCAAGCAAACCTACTTCTCTTCTCTTATATCTACTCACTCCACAAACCCTAAACGTCTCTTCTCCATTTTCAACTCTCTCCTTTACCCACCTTCACCACCCCCTTCATCTGCCTTTAGTGCTCAAGACCTGGCAGACTACTTTTTCAACAAAACAATTACCATCCGAAGTAATATCCCAACACAAGTCTGCAACCTTCCATCTCCGCCCCCGGCAACCCCCTCCACCACTCTCAGCACATTCCCCCCTACCTCTGAGAATGAAGTGAGTTCCCTATTGTCTTCCTCACACCTCACTACCTGCCCACTTGACAGTATCCCTTCACATCTAATACCGTCTCTGTCTTCTACCCTCACTCCAGCTCTTACTCACATATTTAACCTATCCCTTACTACCGGTTCATTCCCATCTTCCTTCAAACATGCAAAGGTCACACCCATCCTCAAAAAACCCTCCCTCGACCCCAATTCTCCTGCAAACTACCACCCCATATCACTGCTTCCGCTAGCTTCAAAAGTCCTGGAAAAACTAGTCTTCGATCGCTTAACCCACTTCTTGTCCTCCAACTCACTGCTTGACCCCTTACAATCTGGCTTCCGTTCCCAACACTCAACTGAGACTGCCCTCACCAAAGTTACTAATGATCTTCTTTCTGCTAAAAAAAATGGCCACTACTCAATACTTATCTTACTTGATCTGTCTGCTGCCTTTGACACAGTTGACCATCCCCTTCTCCTACGGACTCTCAGCTCCTTTGGGCTCTCTGACACTGCCCTTTCCTGGATCCACTCTTATCTCTCTAATAGGTCCTTTTCTGTCTCCTTTGATGGTGCCGACTCCTCACCATTGCCTCTGTCTGTTGGAGTACCTCAAGGCTCTGTTCTGGGTCCCCTACTCTTCTCTATTTATACATCCTCACTGGGAAAACTTATCAGTAGCTATGGCTTCAACTACCACCTCTATGCTGATGATACCCAGATCTACCTATCCGCCCCTTCACTCTCTCCTTCTGTCCTTGCTCACATCGGTGTCTGCTTATCTGGCATTTCTTCTTGGATGGCCTCAATATGTCTAAGACTGAGCTCCTTCTAATCCCCCCCTCTAATTCTACCCCGGTTCCTAACTTTTCAATCACTGTTGGTGATACCACTATCTCCCCATCACCCCAAGTCCGTGTCCTAGGAGTTACACTTGACTCCAATCTGTCCTTCATTCCCCACATCCAATTGCTCTCTTCCTCCTGTCCCAACCTTCTACGCAATATCTCCAAAATCCGTCCATTTCTGAGTGCTGAAACTATTAAACAGCTAATCCACTTCCTGGTAATCTCCCGACTTGACTACTGTAATAACCTACTAACTGGTCTCCCTCTCTCCCACCTCTCCCCTCTTCAATCCATCCTAAATGCCTCTGCTAGGCTAATCCACCTCTCCCGAAGGTCTGTATCTGCTGCACCTCTCTGCGAGTCCCTTCACTGGCTACCCATCCACAGCAGAATTAAATTCAAAATTCTCATCCTGACCTACAAAGCCCTTACCAACGTAGCCCCCCCCCCTACCTGTCCTCACTCATCAAGAAATATACTCCAGCCCGCCCCCTAAGATCCAACAATGACCTGCTCCTTGCATCTTCTAACATCACCTCCTCCCATGCCAGGCTACAGGACTTCTCTCGTGCAGCACCAACCATCTGGAATGCACTTCCCAGAGCTGTTAGACTTTCCCCTAACCTTTCCTCCTTTAAATGCTCCCTAAAGACCTTTCTGTTCATGGAAGCCTATCTCTAAATCAGTAAAAAATGAATTCTAACTGCTGCCCCATCTAACTCCACACTAACATCATTCTCACCTTTGCAGTCCCCACCTCCTGTTTCTCACCCTCCTACCATCTATATTGTAAGTTCTCATGGGAACAGGGCCCTCAATTCCCCCTGTATTTGTTTTGTTAAACTTTGGTGTCTTCTATATTGTATTGTACTGTACTTTTATCTTTGTACCCATGGACAGCGCTGCGGAATCTGTTGGCTCTTTATAAATAAAGAATAATAAGAATAATAATAACATCATTTTGAACAAGTTGTCAAATAATTAAATACATACATAAATCCATACATGCAATAACAAAATGATTTGATTCAGCTCCCTAATAAATTAATCGTTAGAAAAATTAAGTTCATACATTAATCTGTGAGTGTGGAGCTAAATTATTTTAAATAAGTTGTCAAATACTTAAATCCATACATAAATCCATACATGAGATAACAAAATTATTTGATTCAGCGCCCTAATGAATTAATCATTAGAAAAGTTAAGCGCATACTTAAATCTGTGAGTGTAAAGCTAAATTATTTTGAAAAAGCTGTCAAATAATTAATACATACATAAATCCATACATGAGATAACAAAATTATTTGATTCAGCTCCCTAATAAATTCATTGTTAGAAATGTTAAGTTCATACATAAATCTGTGTGTGTGGAGCTAAATCCTTTTGGACAAGTTGTCAAATAATTAAGTACATACATACTGTAAATCCATACATGAGATAACAAAATTATTTGATTCAGCTCCCTAATGAATTCATCGATAGAAATGTTAAGTGCATACAGTACATAAATCTGTGAGTGTGGAGCTAAATAGGTTTGTACTCCTATGTTTAGATGCATTGTATACCCAATGTGTGTACAACCTGTGTGTGAATAACTTGACTTTGGATTATTACCCATGGGATTCCAGTCACCTATTATGTATCCGCTACAGTTGTAGCACTCTTAACATCATGCTTATTTGTTTATGTGAACCGGAGGTAGAGTTGGACATACTGTAGCGGTTAATATGTGGTTAGCTTAGCCATGATGTGTATATGGGGTTGAACTTAGTGTTATCCCAATGTCAAATTCAGTAAGCAAAGGGATAATAATGTTCAGAGAGGATAGCCAGTATCTTTATTCACTAAGTCTCAGTGTACACATTTCTGCCCCTATTGTTAAGTAAGCATAGAACATAATTAACCTTGTGCTTGGTACCCTTAAGTACCCAGTGTGTAACCTCTACAATACCTCATCGGTCATATACCTATAAGTGGCAATCAAGGTGTCCCTCCCATAAGTCATCTCTGATGTGGCATAGATCCCTATAATAGACATTCCAGCTTAATAGTCATGGTTTCATAGAGCCTTGTGCCATGTATTCAAGCGTTACCTATGTCCTTGACCTCACTTTAATGTTCATTGGTCCTGAGCTCACAATAGGCAATCAAGGTATTTTGCAGTGTCGTAAGACAATAACATGGACATTGGTACATATAATACACAGAATACAGGCAAAACTCTCCATTCCCTTTTGGTCATGTTTTGTGCATCCCGTATTTTGTTATGGTCTCACTGTCAATTGGCTCAGGATGCTGCCCAATCCATCTCAGGTCATCCAAACCATTCCTCTGTCCCAATATAGCTTGGAGACATTGGAGTGGTCGGACCCATGTGGATATGGTCGTGCCTCACTGAGACCACAGTGGTGCTTGACCTTCCTGGGGTGATGCCATAGGATTTAGAGAAAGCAGTGCCAGTCTATTGACATATTTATACCATTAGGGTGTAATGTGCCTAGCCTGTGTGTCCATCTGGCTTCCAATTTCAAAAGTTTGTTTATCATCCATCTGTGAAGGAGGAACCCACGGATTTGTGTACAGCAGCAGCCGTTTGGTGGGATATAATCGTCTCCCTGACTTTGGAAAGTTTTCTACCTACTTCAATGGACACGTTGTTTGGTATCTAGCGCTGCTTTCTTTTCTTTCTTTCTTCTTTTTTATTTGGTGGGGTTGGTTGTGTGGGTGGTGGGTTTTACTGTTGGGGGGTTGTTTGTATTTTTTTTTTACCATTAAAAGAGCTGATTTCTTTGGGGAATGCCCCGCAAAAGGCCCTTTTAAGGGCCATTGGTAGTTTATTGTAGGCTAGGGTTTTTTTTATTTTGAGGGGGGGGCTTTTTTATTTTGATAGGGCTATTAGATTAGATGTAATTCTTTTTTATTTTTGATACTGTGTTTTTTTATTTTTTGTAGCTTAGTGTTTTTTATTTTTTGTAATTTAGCGTTTATTTTTTTGTAATTTAGTAATTTTTTATTGTAGATTTAAATAATCTGAATAGGGTTAGGTTTTTGAATATGTAATATAGTTAATTTAATTGACAGTTTAATGTAATCGTAGTATAATAGTTAGGGTAGGTTAATTAATAGTTTAATATAGTTTAATGTAATTGTAGTATAATAGTTAGGGTAGGTTAATTAATAGTTTAATATAGATTAATTAAATTCTACAGGTAAATTTAAATTTATTATAAGATAGGAATGTTGTAATTTTAATGTAAAGTTAGCAGGTTGTTAGGTTAAGGGGTAAATAGCTTAATTTAGTTTATGGCGATGTGGGGGACTGGCGGTTTAGGGGTTAATAGGTTTAGTAAGTGGTAGTGATGTGGGAGGCCAGGGGTTTAGGGGTTAATACATTTATTTAGTTGTGGTGGGGTCCGGGAGCAGCGGGATAGGGGTTAAATACTTTTATTTAGTTGCGGCAGGCTCCGGGAGCGGTGGGATAGGGGTTAAACATTTTAGTATAGTGGCGGGAGTTTAGTGAAAGGGTATAAATAAAGTTGGTAAAAAGCCGAATAGCAGCAAGATCGATGACTGTTAGTTAACAGTCCGCTGCTCATCGCCCCGTACTTGGTGCACAGCTTTTTGACGGCTTTTTTAATACATATGGAGATCGTATTCAGGTCCGCAGCCGCAATGTTAGGTGATGTTAGGCGAGCGTATTGGTGCCGTTGAATGCAAGAAAATTGACGGCTTGATAGATAGGCCTCAATGTGCATAAAGACACTGGTTATCCTCTCTGAACATTATTATCACTTTGCTTACTGAATTTGACATTGGGATAACACTAAGTTCAACCCCATATACACATAAGGGCTAAGCTAATCACATGTTAACCACCACAGTATGTCCAACTCTACCTCCAGGTTAATCACATAAACAAATAAGCATTATAGATGAGTAATAATCCAAAGTCAAGCTATTCACAAACAGGTTGTACACACATTGGGTAAATTAGAAAGTTGCTAAAAATTGCATGCTCTTTATGAATTACAAAAGAAAAATTTGGGGTTCAGTGTCCCTTTAAGGTTTCTAACGATGAATTTACTAGGGAGCTGAATCAAATCATTTTGTTATTTATGAATGGATTTATGTATGTATTGAATTATGACAACTTTTTCAAAATGATTTAGCTCCACACTCACAGATTAATGTATGCACTTAACTTTTCTAACGATTCATTTATTAGGAAACTGAATCAAATAATTTTGTTATCTCATGTATGGATTTATGTATGTATTTATTATTTGACAAATTGCTCAAAATGATGTTGATTGTTGATAATTATCACCATGACTACAGCGTCACATTTTGGCGCAATTTTCAAACTTAGGGGGAGGGGCTAAAGGGTATTTGAGATCACTTTGTTTGTTTAACTATGTATGGTCTGAGGAAGGGGTCTTTGAATCCAGAATCTTCACTATGATATAACAAAATAAATCAATGTTTTTTTCACAAATCCAGTGAGTGCAGTCTACGTGTTTTACTATTGAAATTTAATCATGACTACGCATCCTGGTCATTGACTACCTGGCAGTGAGAGTGCAGATATTTGTGGGATATATATATATATATATATATATATATATATATATATATACATACAAAAGATAAAAAGAAGAATTGGCTCCTTAGTAGAGGAAGAGCCACACAAGGCTACCCACCCCTCCACAGGGCAATCCAGTATACACTTATCTGGCACAAACCTAGAAGGAAACAATTAATCAAATATAAGTCTTCCAAACTCGATATTAAATCTTCCTAGAAACAGATTTATGAGCCTGTAACATAGTATTAATCACTGAGTCAGAGAAACCTCTATGACTAAGCACTAGCGTTCAATTTCCAGACCTTCAAATTTAATGATTTGAGATCCTGATAGAAAAACGGACCTTGAGACAGAAGGTCTAGCCTTAATGGAAGTGGCCAAAGATGATAGCTGCACATCCGAACAAGATCCGCATACAAAAACCTGTAAGGCCATGCTGGAGCTACCAGCAACACAAACGATTGTTCCATGATGATTTTGGAAATCACTTTTGGAAGAAGATCTAGAGGTGGGAAGATATAAGCAGGTTGGTAACACCAAGGAACGGCTAACGCATCCACTGCTTCTGCCTGAGGATCCCTGGACCTGGACAGGTACCTGGGAAGTTTCTTGCTTAGATGGGAAGCCATCAGATCTATTTCTGGAAGACCCCACATCTGAACAATCTGAGAAAACACATCTGGATGGAGCGACCACTCCCCCGATGTAAAGTCTAACGGCTGAGATAATCCAATTCCCAATTGTCTATACGTAGGATATGAACCGCGGAAATTAGACAGGAGCTGGATTACATCCAAGCAAGTATCGAGATACTTCTTTCATAGCTTGGAGAATGTAAGTCCCACCCTGATGATTGACATATGCCACAGTTGTGATATTGTCTGTCTGAAAACAAATGAACGGTTCTCTCTTCAACAGAGGCCATACCGGAAGAGCCCTGAAGAGAGCACAGAGTTTTAAAATATTGATTGGTAACCTCACCTCTTGAGGTTTCCAAACCCTTGTGCTGTCTGAAATCCCCAGACAGCTCCCCAACCTGAAAGACTTGCATTTGTTGTGATCACAGTCCAGGTTGGATGAACAAAAGAGGCCCCTTGAATTATACGATGGTGATCTAAACACCAATTCAGAGAGAGTCGAACCTTGGGAAATAAGGATATTAATTGTAATATCTTTGTATAATCCCTGCACCATTGGCTCAGCATACAAAGCTGGAGAGGTCTCATATGAAAATGAGCAAAGGAGATTGCGTCCAATGCTGCAGTCATGAGACCTAAAACTTTTATGCACATAGCCACTGAAGGGAATGACTGAGACTGAAGGTTCCCGACAAGCTGAAACCAATTTTAAACGTCTCTTGTCTGTTAGAGACAGAGTCATGAACACTGAATCTATCTGGAAACCTAAAAAGGTGACCCTTGTCTGAGGAATCAAAGAACTTTTTTGGTAAATTGATCCTCCAACCATGTCTCTGAAGAAACAACACTAGTTGATTCGTGTGAGATTCTGCAGAATGTAAAGACTTAGCTAGTACCAAAATATCATCCAAATAAGGAAATACTGCAATATCCTGTTCCCTGATTACAGAGAGTAGGGCACCGAGAACCTTCGAAAAGATTCTTGGAGCTGTCGCTAGGCCAAACGGAAGAGCTACAAGTTGGTAATGCTTGTCTAGAAAAGAAAATCTCAGAAACTGATAATGGTCTGGATGAATTGGAATATGAAGAAAAGCTTCCTGTAAGTCTATTGTGGATATAATGCCCTTGCAGAACAAAAGGCAGAATAGTCCTTATAGTCACCATTTTGAAAGTTGGCACTCTTACATAACGATTCAAAATTTTCAGATCCAGAACTGCCCTGAAATAATTTTCTTTCTTTGGGACAATGAATAGATTTGAACAAAACCCCAGACCCTGTTCCTGAAATGGCACTGGTATATTACCCCTGAAAGCTCCAAGTCTGAAACACACTTCATAAAAGCTTGAGCCTTTACTGGATTTGCTGGGACGCATGACAGAAAATACCTTCTGACAGGAGGTCTTACTCTGAATCTTATTTGGTACACTTGAGAGACAATACTCTGAATCCAATGATTTTGGACAGAATCTGCCCAAATGTTTTGGAAGAATCTCAATCTGTCCCCTACCAGCTGAGCTGGAATGAGGGCTGCACCTTCATGCAGACTTGGGGCCTGGCTTTGATTTCTTAAATGGTTTGGATTTATTCCAACTTGAAGAAGGTTTCCAATTGGAACCAGATTCTTTGGGAGAAGGATTAGGTTTCTGTTCCTTAATTTGTCTAAAGGAACGAATGAGGTTAGGGGCTTTAAATTTACCCTTAGATTTTTTATCCTGAGACAAAGAAAACTCCATTCCTCCCAATGACAGTTGAAATAATTGAATCCAACTGAGAACCAAATAACTTATTACCTTGGAAAGAAAGAAGATAGTAATCTAGACTTAGATACCATGTCAGCATTCCAATATTTAAGCCACAAAGCTCTTCTAGCTAAAATAGCTAAAGACATAGATTTAACATCAATTTTGATGATATAAAAAATGGCATCACAAATAAAATGATTAGCATGTTGAAGCAAGCGAACAATGCTAGAAAAATCAGGATTCTTTTCTAATGCGCTAAACTTTCCAACCAAAAAGTTGATGCAGCTGCAACATCAGCCATAGAAATGGCAGGCCTGAGGAGATGACCAGAATATAAATAAGCTTTCCTTAGATAAGATTCAAGTTTCATATCTAAAGGGTCTTTAAAAGAAGTACTATCTCTTCCATAGGAATAGTAGTAGGTTTAGTAAGAGTAGAAATAGCCCCATCAACTTTGGGGATCTTTTCCCAAAACTCCAATCTAACTGCTGGCAAAGACAATTTTTTAAACCTTAAAGAAGGAATAAAAGAAGAACCAGGCCTATTCCATTCCTTAGAAATCATATCAGAAATAGCATCAGGAACTGGAAAAACACAGGGGGTTTATAAACATAATTTAAACGTTTATTAGTTTTAATATCAAGAGGACTAGTTTCCTCAATATCCAATGTAATCAACAATTCTTTTAACAAGGAATGAATATACTCAATTTTAAATAAATAAGTAGATTTGTCAGTGTCAATATCTGAAGAAGGATCTTCTAAATCAGATAGATCCTCGTCAGAGGAGGATAATTCAGTATGTTGTCGGTCATTTGAAATTTCATCAATTTTATGAGAAGTTTTAAAAGACCTTTTACGTTTATTAGAAGGCAGGATGGCAGACAAAGCCTTCTGAATCGCATCAGCAATAAAATCTTTTAATTTTACAGGTATATCTTGTACATTAGATGTTGAAGGAACAACAGGCATAGTACTATTACTGATGAACACATTCTCTGCATGTAAAATCTTATCATGACAACTATTACATACCACAGCTGGAGATATAATCTCCACAAATTTACAACAAATGCACTTAGCTTTGGTAGAACTGTTGTCAGGCAGCATGGTTCCAAAAATGGTTTCTGAGACAGGATCAGATTGAGACATCTTGCAAATGTAAGAGAAAAAAAACAACATATAAAGCAAAATGATCAATTTCCTTATATGGCAGTTTCAGGAATGGGAAAAAAAAGCAAACAGCATAGCCCTCTAACATAGAAAAAGGCAAGAGGCACCTAGGAATTGGGTTTTAAATAATGAAATTATTTGGTGCCAAGTATGACGCACAACGTAACTGAAATTTTTTTGGCACTAACAAAACCCAGAAATTACACACTCACGCCACTGACGACACAACCTTGAGCAAGGAACTTAGCGTCAACTAAGACGCCAGAAATGACGAATTTGCATCATCGGACGTAACTTTGCGGCAAAAATATTTTTGTGCCAAAAATTACGCAATAAACTTAGGCATTTTGTGCCCTTGCGAGCCTAATTTTGCCCACAAAATTTAATGAGAAAACAGTCAATAGAAAAGACTATACTCCAGGTATGAAAAAAATATTTTCCTAAATATGCTTTTCCCAAATATGAAACTGACAGTCTGCAAAAGGAAATATACTGTACATAAACCTTACTCATGGCAAATATAAGTAAAATATATATATATATATATATATATATATATTTAGAACTTTAGAATAATACATAAAGTGCCAAACCATAGCTGAGAGTGTCTTAAGTAATGAAAACATACTTACCAAAAGACACCCATCCACATATAGCAGATAGCCAAATCAGTAGAGGTAATAGACTATGAGAGTATAGCATCAATCTGAATAAGGGAGGTAGGAGATGAATCTCTATGACCGATAACAGAGAACCTATGAAATAGATCTCCTGTGAGGAAAACCATTACATTTAATAGGTGATACTCCCTTCACAACCCTCTGAAATTCGCTGTACTCTGAGAGGAATCGGGCTTCAAAATGCTGAGAAGCCCATATCAACGTAGAATCTAAGCACAAATTTACTTCACCACCTCCATAGGAGGCAAAGTTTGTAAAACTGAATTGTGGGTGTGGTGAGCGGTGTATTTGTAGGCATTTTGAGGTTTGGGAAACTTTGCCCCTCCTGGTAGGATTGTATATCCCATACGTCACTAGCTCATGGACTCTTGCCAATTACATGAAAGAAATAATATTTTTCTATTACTTTCCAGATGTAACCTCTGTCACAATTACAAAAAAACAGGATAAAAGCACACAACGTTGTCTTGATGATAACTTCAAAGTTAAATAGCAAAAATTAGGGCAACATTGGACATGTTAACAGAACAAGTAGAATTTCTGTGATTTGAATTACTGCTATGTATTCTCTTAAGTTAAATTTTGTGAATATTTTTTTTGTTTAACGTTTCACAATGGATAAATATACTTTCATCTGGAAAATAAAAATGGTATTCTAGTTAAAGAAATGTTTTTCATTCTAAATAAATAAAGATTAAAACAAATACAATTTTTTTTCTTTTTAAAACAAAAATGAATTTCCCTACAAGAGTTCTCATCATCTATTGTAAAAGATTAGAAATAAAAATAAAAACAAATGTTAATATGAATACTTAAAATGTATTAAAAAATAAATTTTTGGTCAGTAGCATATTTTATTTTGTCACCAAAATATCTCAAAATTATGACAGAATATGCAGGTTAAAACAACATTTTTAAAAAAAAATGTTTTTAGTCCTTTGCAAAGCATGAACTTACTTAGGTAATCTATGTTTGTGTATATGTCTATGTATACTCATTTCTTTATTTTTGTAGGAATTCAATATACATAAGAATACTTTAACCAAAAAATAAATAAATAATTATCTAGGCAAAATGCTTGTCAAACAGCCTTCCCAGATCTGCTGCAAATACATTAACAGAAATTCTAGAATTTGTACGTGTTTGAAAAATATATATTATTTTTATTATAACAAACATTTACATATATTTTTTTGCAATGCAATGAAATTTTTTAGAATCATAAACAAAAACAATAGGTAATACTTAGTAATAACATTAGTCAATTGACGTAAAAAAAGACACTTTTTTATTTTCAAAATCAGACACTTCATTATCATATGTATTATACACAGGTAGTCACATTCAACAAATTCAGATGTAATAAATTACAATGCAATCTCGACAAAGGGATTAGAGTATATAGTATTGAATACAAACAAAAGGGACATGAAAACAAACATTTTAATTTCTTGATTCACTTAGAGCAAACAATTATTAGCGTCTTTCTAATTTATTTATATTATCTATTCTCAATAGTTCTCTTGGTATCCTTTGTTGAAAAGTTTTATAAGTTAGGATAGGGAGCTGGTAGCTATCACATGGATGTTGGCTGCACATATATGTCCATTTTGAATGGATTACTGAAGTGTTCAACTATTGTCAAGCATTGTGCTGCACTTCCTTCAACAAACAATAAAAAGTATTTAAATGAAAAATGATAATACAAGTTAATTGGAAAGGTAATTTGAAAAACAGATTCTATATTTGAAGCATTAAATTAAAATTGTGGTTACAATATCACTTTACTGCATTAGATACATGTAATATTTTAAGATAATCGTTTATTTGATGCTTGGAAATACATTTTAAATGGTTAATAGTTTTAATAAGTATGGATTTACACATGTGAAATTGAAGTTTCTTTATAAAATGATTTACAAACACATCAATGGTGTGTTACCTGCACCTCTTCCAACACTAGTATCTGGAGTGTTGGTCTGGATGTCTTGTAGGGTATTAGCTGAGGAGGGACTTTGACTCACTGTGGAGATTGACCTGATGAATTGCTCATGTGTGCTACTGGTGGAAGCTGGGAAGCTGATGCAGATGAACCAGCCCATTGAGAAGTTTGTCTTTCTTCAATATTCCTTCCAGGTTGTGGTGGTGCTGTAATTGTAAAATAACATTGAATAATTACAAATAATAACATCATATAGGCAGCAAAGCTATGTGATCCCTAAAAAAACAAACAAAAAAAATGAAGACTCCAATGATGAAATATTTAACTTAAATAGTATCTCCTTAGAAAAAAAAATGTGCCCCATGTTTAACAGGCTATTTCATAAACCAAAAAAAGTTGTTTTTGAACGTGGGATAAGTTTTGCCTATTTCATATATGCTTTTAAGCATACATTATTTTATTTTTTTAAATCAGGTAATACTAACATCCAATATTAGATTGTACTCTACAGTTGATATGTTTTTATTAATTACAAATAGTCTCTCAAATACAGTAAAAAGACATTAATAAAAATAGCAATTTAAATATTTTCTAATATTTGTTGCAAAAGTTATGTTAAAAGGACAGTAAAGTCATAATTATTATTATTATTTGTAGATTCCGCTGTGCTATAAACAAAGGGGGAGTACAACAAAACAAATATAGGGATCAAATGGGTAGAGGGCCCTGTCAAGAGTCACACTGTTGTAGTCAGCTCTTAAGAAGGTGATCTACAAACAGCTGGACTCTTAGGCTTACATGCTAAGGGGGTTCAGGGGATAGCAATGGAGGAGTGGAACTGGAAGTAAGATTAGCATAGGTTGTAAGCATTCCTGAACAGTAGAGTCTTTAGGGAGCACTTGAAGCTTTTAAAACTAGAAGAGAGTCTTGTGGAGCGAGGCAGAGAGTTCCATAAGATGGGAGACAGTCTGGAGAAGTCCGGTAAATGGGAGTGCGATGAGGTAACCAGAGAGGAGGAGAGTAGGAGGTCTTGAGCAGAGCGAAGGGGACGGGAGGGAGAGTATCTGGAGACAAGGTCTGAGATATAGGGGGAGCAGTGCAGTTGAGGGCTTTGTATGTCAGAGTGACAATTTTGTGTTTGATCCTAGAGGCAAGAGGAAGCCAGTGAAGGGATTGGCAGAGAGGTGCAGCAGATGAAGAGAGATGTGTAAGGAAGATGAGTCTTGCAGAGGCATATATTATGGATTGTAAAGGAGCTAGGCGGCAGGTGGGGAGACCAGAGAGGACAGAGTTGTAGTAATCGAGGCGGGAAAGAATAAGAGAGTGGATTAAAATCTTAGTTGTGTCTTGTGTAAGAAAGTGTCGAATTTTCAAGATGTTTTTAAGGTGAAAGTGGCAGGCTTTAGCCAAGGACTGAATGTGAGGAGTGAAAGAAAG
This sequence comes from Bombina bombina, assembly GCF_027579735.1. NCBI lineage: Eukaryota > Metazoa > Chordata > Amphibia > Anura > Bombinatoridae > Bombina > Bombina bombina. The sequence continues at coordinate 1,126,337,067 of NC_069500.1, forward strand.
ATCTGAGTCAAATGTGACCCCTGAGACATCAGGTATGCGGGGTAGGGGTAATGATGGAGTTGTCAACAGTTATAGAGAGATTGGGGGTGGAGATTTTGGAAGAAGGGGGGGAAATGAGGAGCTCAGTGACACGGTTTAGCAAGGAAGGAGATAGGTCTGGTGTAGAGAAGTAGATTTGGGTGTCGTCGGCATACAAATGATATTGGAAACCGTGGGACTTTATTAGGGAACCTAGTGCTGATGTGTAGATTGAGAAGAGAAGGGGACAGCGAATCATGTCAGCCCGGCATTTAATAAATCTACCCCGTAGTCTTAAGACTCTATAATCATATTGACTAGAACCATGTTCTGCTGGTGAGAAAAGTGGGGGTTCTTGGATTTTGAAGGTTGTGATTCAGCTCCAGATTAAGCCATGATCAATAACAATTGATTTAAAAAAATTGCGCTGCAACAGAACTTTGTAAAAAGTAGATATATGTATCTGCCAAAAGTGTCCTTTTTATGTAATTTATATAAGCTGTGTTCTCTTCTCACGACCATTATAACATCTGTGGCACCTTGAAGGTCATGTGGCCTGCAAGGTGCAACATATGTTATAATAGTTACGGGAAGAGAACTCAGCTTATATAAATTATATAAAAAGGACAACATTTGGGCAGATAGCCTAAATTTGGCTAAATACTTCTCCAGACATATTATAGTACATTTCATTATTCATGACGAGCAAGACTACAAATCTATCAATCATCCACACTTGCTCATGGTGGACACAACATTTTTCAAGGTGTTTTTAAGTACATGGGATAGCGGACATAATTTTGGTCACTGTGAGTTAAAGCAAGTTTATCTGCATGTTGACTGGAGAAGAAATTGACACTTTAGTACATGGAGACCTTAGACAATAATTTAGTGAACATACCAGGTTGATCAATAGATACATTTGTAAATTGAAAGTGATGAAGATATTTGTTTCTACTAGCTGTTAGTTGGAAAACTGGAATGTAAATGAGTCCTAAGTATTTTAAACCTTTGACAAATATATATGAAACAGAGAGAGCAATTGGTATATAGCCAATTTCTAAAGAATCACAAAAGCCACATTAGAGCTGCAAAGATGTATTTGTGTTTATTATTTGTTTTGTTTGAGTGTTCTTTAAATTCCATCATCTATATTCAAAACACATTCATTTAAACATTTTAATAAGCAGAATATCCACCATTCTCTAAAGGGGCAGTGATCCGGTGTTTACAGTCTCACAAATAAGGAGGCACCTTTAAAAATGTTCCAAAAGTTTAGCTCTTAGTGCACCTGCATGCTCCAAATACATCACAGGGTTAAATGGTGCTGAGATAGAATACGGCAAGAAGTAGAATCATTATAGGCTCACTAGAAGGTTACCTCCATGTGGCAAATCCCGGATACATGGCAATCCTATAGGTGCTGTAAATGTAGGCAGTGTTTACTTCCACACGCTATGCTGTATGATAGGTCATCGTTCCTGCCACAATGTAAATGATTCACCTGCGTGCCTTTAAGCTGTATGGCTTTGTCCACACTGAGTGCTGTTGTGCCTTACTAGTGTAGTCCCATTATATCTCAGCCACTCCTTGCTTCTGTAAAGTTGTAGAGGATAATCATTGCTTGTATCTTTATGTACATAGCACAGTCACCATGCTGGTCGATAGAAACGTGCTTGCCACTAAAGGGTTGGGCAGGGCTTTGTCAGATGCTGGGTATTGAAGCCAACTATTCCATTCTAGTTACTGATATCTCTGTCACAGAAAATTTAAAGTGATATATTATTAAAAAACTGAGTGACTAGACTGCAATTTAAATAATCGAAACAATACATCACAGTATTCCACATTACATCGATATTATAATAAGTTTATATATCAGCATGGTTTCTTTGTTACTTTTTCAAACAGGCATATTTATATATCAACCAACAAGGTTAGAATACATTTTATGCTGCTATAATTATCTCTACTTGTAACAAAGTATCCTGCAAAATGAACAATATTTATTAAAAGAAACATGCATATTCAATTTTCTTATTCAAACCCCTAGGTGTTAGATTTTGCAATTTATATATCCACTTGGTTTTATGTTGAAGAAGAAACCTATCAAGATTACCAGCTCTACTCTTGTTCTTCAAATGTTCAATACCTATTACTTTGCGGCATGCGTTACTTGCATCATGGCACTAAAGGAAATGTTTAGCTACAGAGCTTTCAACATTCTTATTTTTTATGTCATACCTATGTTCTCTCACCCTTTCTTTTAGTTCTCTACTTGTTTTTCCTAAATATACATATATACATATAGGTGATAGGATTTATATAACACTCAAAGCAAATAATTAACATAAATTAATATTTGCATCTCTAGTACGTTTTTTTGTCATTTCAAAACTTTTTCCACCTTTAATGTGACTTATAAACTGTACAACTCAATTGAAAAACAAACTGAAATATTTTAGGTGGAGGTAGGTAAAAATAATAATAAAAAAATAATATGGTTGCATAAGTGTTGTATAATTGGGGTGTAGCTGTGTTCAGAATTAAGCAATCACATTCAAAATCATCCTAAATAGGAGTACACACCTGCCATCATATAAAGTGCCTCTGATTTACCCCAAATAAAGGTCAGCTGTTCTAGTAGGTCTTTCCTGATATTTTCTTAGTCGCATCCTACAGCAAAACCCATGGTCTGCAGAGAGCTTCCAAAGCATCAGAGGGATCTCATTGTAAAAAAGGTATCAGTCAGGAGAAGGGTACAAAAGAATTTCCAAGGAATTAGATATACCATGGAACACAGTGAAGACAGTAATCATCAAGTGGAGAAAATATGGCGCAACAGTGACATTACCAAGAACTGGACGTCCCTCCAAAATTGATGAAAAGACGAGAAGAAAACTGGTCTGGGGGGCTGCCAAGAGGCCTACAGCAACATTAAAGGAGCTGCAGGAATATCTGGCAAGTACTGGCTGTGTGGGACATGTGTCAACAATCTCCCGTATTCTTTGTATGTTTGGGCTACGGGGTAGAATGGCAAGATGGAAGTCTTTTCTTATGAAGAAAAACATCCAAGCCCGGCTAAATCTGAAGTCTCCCAAAAGCATGTGGGAAAAGTGGTTATGGTCTGATGAAACCAAAGGTTAAACGTTTTGGCCATAATTCCAGAAGATATGTTTGACACAAAAACAACACTGGACATCAACAAAAGAACAACATACCCACAGTGAAGCATGGTGGTGGCAGCATCGTGCTTTGGGGCTGTTTTTCTTCAGCTGGAACTGAGGCCTTAGTCAAGGTAGAGGGAATTATGAAAAGTTCCAAATACCAGTCAATTTTGGCACAAAACCTTCAGGCTTCTGCTAGAAAGCCGAACATGAAGAGGAACTTCATTTTTCAGCATGACAACTACCCAAAGCATACATCCAAATCAACAAAGGAATGGCTTCACCAGAAGAAGATTAAAGTTTTGGAATGGCCCTGCCAGAGCCCAGACCTCAATCCGATCGAAAATCTGTGGGGTTATCTGATGAAGGCTGTGCACAGGAGATGCCCTCGCAATCTGACAGATTTGAAGTGGTTTTGCAAAGAAGAGTGGGCAAAGTCAAGATGTGCCATGCTGATACACTCATACCCAAAAAGAGTGATGTAATAAAATCAAAAGGTGCTTCAACAAAGTATTAGTTTAAGGGTGCGCACACTTATGCAACCATATTATTTTATTATTTGATTTTTACTTCCCTCCACCTAAAAGATTTCAGTTTGTTTTTTAATTGAGTTGTACAGTTTATAGGTCAAAGGTTGAAAAAGTTGGGAAATGATTTTATCTTTGTCTAATCACAGAAACCTAACATTTTAACAGGGGTGTGTAGATATTTTTTATTGACTGTATAAATATATATATATATATATATATATATAAATATATATATATATATATATATATATATATATATATTCTGTTAATTCGTGCACATGCTCAGTAGGAGCTGATGACTCTAAAAGTGTAGATAATCGGGAAAGTTTAATTTAGACTTGAGTTTCCCTTTAATAATAGTCAAGCTTCTTGAATTATATAAAAATGTGTACTGCATAATATTCATTACTATGTGTTACTTATTTTTAACAATAAACAGTGTTAGATTATTAGTTTTACTTAATATATATATATATATATATATATATATATATATATATATATATATATATATAAATACATGGACTCTCACACCTTAGTTTACATATATATATATAGTGATATTTCACTATTCTGTAAGATCAGCAAGATGAGATCTTTGAATGAATATACTTAGAATGGTGTATTTACATTTTTGAACATAAATGTCTCCCAACCTATTTAGATATGACAAATTCATCTTTGATCTTAAAATGCTTAAAATACATAAATGCTTAACATAAAGAAATACAGATATAAATAATATACACCATATTACCAGTTTTGCGTTATGAGTGGCTCGCTAATAACTTGCAAGCTATTTTGACCGTGCACCTTTAATAGCGCTGCTATTAAAGGTTTGCAAAAACCCGGCGTTTGCGGGTGATATGGCTGCGTTGAGCTCCAAACCGCACACAAATAACAGCGCTGCTTTGAGCTGCTTTGATGTGCTCATGCACGATTTCGCCATAGACATCAATGGGGAGAGCCGGCTAAAAAAAAGCCTAACACCTGCAATGACGGAGCGTAAAGCTCTATAACGCAGCCCCATTGATGTCTATGGGGAAATAAAATGTATGTTTACACCTAACACCCTCACATAAACCCCGAGTCTAAACACCCCTAATCTGCCACCCCCGACATTGCCAACACCTACATTACACTTATTAACCCCTAATCTGCCACCCCAAATGACGCCGCCACCTACACAAATTTATTAACCCCTAATCTGCCAACCCTAACGTCGCCGCCGCCACTATACTAGTTATTAACCCATAAACCTCTGGCCTCCCACATCACTAAACTAAATAAATATATTAACCCCTAAACCTAACCCTAAGTCTAACCCTAACCCTAACATCCCTAACGTTAATATAATTAAAATAAATCTAAATAAAACTTACTATTATTACCTAAATAATACCTATTTAAGACTAAATACTTACCTGTAAAATAAACCCCAAGCTAGCTACAATATAACTAAATAGTTACATTGTAGCTTTCTTAGGTTTTATTTTTATTTCACAGCTAAGTTTGTATTTATTTTAACTAGGTAGACTAGTTAGTAAATAGTTATTAACTATTTACTAGCTACCTAGTTAAAATAAATATAAATTTACCTGTAAAATAAAACCTAACCTGAGTAACACTAACACCTAACATTACAATAAAATAAATTAATTAAATTTAAAAAATACTAATAAATACTTATCTAAATTGCAAAAAATAATAAACACTAAATAACACAAAATAAAAAAATAAATTATCAAACATTAAAACAAATTATTCCTTATCTAATAGCCCTATCAAAATAAAAAAGCCCCCCCCCCCCAAAATAATAAAACCCCTAGCCTACACTAAACTGCCAATAGCCCTTAAAAGAGCATTTTGCAGGGCATTGCCCCAAAGAAATCAGCTCTTTTAATTGTAAAAAAAAAATACAAACAACACCACAACAGTAAAACCCACCACCCACACAATCAACACCCCAACTAAAAACCTACCTAAAAAACCTAAGCTCCCCATTGCCCTGGCATTTGGATGGGCATTGTCTTTAAAAGGGCATTTAGCTCTTTTACATTGCCCCAACCCTAAGCTAAAAATGAAACCCACCCAATAAACCCATAAAAAAAACTATCGCTAACCCCTGAAGATCCACTTACAGTTTTGGAAGACCGGACATCCATCCTCATCCAGCCTGGAGAAGTCTTCATCCAAGCGGCAAGAAGACCTCAACGAAGCTGGGAGAAGTCTTCATCCAAGCGGCAAGAAGTCGTCCTCCAGGCGGGCAGAGGTCTTTATCCAGACGACATCTTCTATCTTTATTCTTCCGACGCGGAGCGGCTCCATCTTCAAGACATCCGGCGCGGAGCATCCTCTTCATACGGTCCCAGACGTACACTGAAGGTTCCCTATAAGGGACGTCATCCAAGATTGCGTCCGATGAATTCCGATTGGCTGATAGAATTCTATCAGCCAATCCGAATTAAAGGGTAAAAAATCATATTGACTGATGCAGTCCGTCAATAGGATTGAGCTTCAATCCTATTGGCTGACCCAATCAGCCAATGGGATTGAGCTCACATTCTATTGGCTGTTCCAATCAGCCTCCCGGATGAAGAGTTCTCCCAGCTGGATGAGGATGGATGTCCTGTCTTCCAAAACTGTAAGTGGATCTTAGGGTTTATTGGGTGAGTTTTATTTTTAGCTTAGGGTTTGGGCAATGTAGAAGAGCTAAATGCCTTTTAAGGGCAATGCCCTTCCAAATGCCCTTTTCAGGACAATGGGAAGCTTCGGTTTTTTAGGTAGGTTTTTATTTTGGGGGATGGGGGGTTGGTTGTGTGGGTGGTGGGTTTTACTGTTGGGTGGTTGTTTGTATTTTTTTTACATGTAAAAAAGCTGATTTCTTTGGGGTAATGCCCCGCAAAAGGCCATTTAAGGGCTATTGGCAGTTTAGTTTAGGTTAGGGGTTTTATTATTTTGGGGGGGGGCATTTTTATTTTTATAGGGCTATTAGATTAGGTGTAATTAGTTTAAATATTTGATAATTTCTCTTGTATTTTTCTGTAACTTAGTGGGGTTTTTTGTAATTTAGTTAATTGTATTTCATTAATGTAATTCATTTAATATTAGTGTAATGTTAGGTTTAACTGTAAGACAGGTTAGGTTTTATTTCAAATTTAAATTTGTATTTATTTTTACTAGGTGATTAGTAAATAGTTAATAATTATTTACTAACTAATCAACCTAGTTAAAATAATAGGATTGAGCTTGCATTCTATTGGCTATTCCAATCAGCCAATAGAATGCAAGCTCAATCCTATTGGCTGATTGGATCAGCCAATAGGATGAAAACTCAATCCTATTGGCTAATTGCAACAGCCAATAGGATTTTTTCAACCTTAATTCCGATTGGCTGATAAAATTCTATCAGCCAATCGGAATCTAAGGGACGCCATCTTGGATGACATCATTTAAAGGAACATTCATTCGGGAAGAAGACGACGAACGAAGAGGATGCTCCGTGTCGGATGTCTTGAAGATGGAGCTGCTCCGCACCAGATGGATGAAGATAGAAGATGTCGTCTGGGTGAAGACTTCTTTGGGCTTGGATGAAGACTTGGGCTGCTTGGATGAAGACTTCTGCTTCGGCCTCTTGGAGGATAGATGTCGGATCTTCAAAACTGTAAGTGGATCTTCAGGGGTTAGTGTTAGGTTTTTTTAAGGGTTTATTGGGTGGGTTTTAGTTTTAGATTAGGGTTTGGACAGCAATAGAGCTAAATGCCCTTTTAAAGGGCAATGCCCATCCAAATGCCCTTTTCAGGGCAATGGGAAGCTTAGGTTTTTTTAGTTAGGTTTTTATTTGGGGGGCTGGTTGTGTGGGTGGTGGGTTTTACTGTTGGGGGGTATTTGTATTTTTTATTTACAGGTAAAAAAAGAGCTGATTTTTGGGGGGCAATGCCCGTAAAAGGCCCTTTTAAGGGCTATTTGTAGTTTATTGTAGGTTAGGGTTTTTTATTTTGGGGGGGCTTTTTTATTTTCATAGGGCTCTTAGATTAGGTGTAATTAGTTTAAATCTTTGATCATTTATTTTTTATTTTGTGTAACTTAGTGTGTTTTTTTTTGTAACTTAGTGTTTGTTATTTTTTGAAATTTATTTGTTAGTTTTTTGTAACTTAGTAATGTTTTATTGTAGATTTAAATTATTTGAGTAGGGTTAGGTGTTTAAATATATAATATAGTTAATTTAATTTGTAGTTTAATGTAATTTTAGTATAACAGTTAGGGTAGATTAATTATTAGTTTAATATAGTTTAATGTAATTTAGTATAATAGTTATGGTAGATTAATTAATAGTTTAATATAGTTTAATTTAAATCTAAAGGTAAGTTTAAATTTATTATAAGATAGGGATGAGTTAATATTTAATATAAAGTTAGCGGGTTGTTTGGTTTAGGGGTTAATAGGTTAATTTAGTTTATGGCAATGTGGGGGCTGGCGGTTTAGGGGTTAATAGGTTTAGTAAGTAGTAGTGATGTGGGAGGCCAGGGGTTTAGGGGTTAATACATTTATTTAGTTGTGGTGGGCTCCGGGAGCTGCGGGATAAGGGTTAATAACTTTATGTAGGTGGCGGTGGTGGTGGACGGTAGATTAGGGTTTAATAAGTATAATGTAGGTTGCGGCGGTGTCGGGAGCGGTAGATTAGGGGTTAATGACTTTTATTTAGGTGGAGGTGGTGTCTGGGCGGCAGAATAGGGGTTAAAAAGTATAATGTAGGTGGCGGCGGTATAGGGGGCAGCAGATTAGGGGTGTTTAGACTCGGGGTACATGTTAGGGTGTTAGGTGTAAATGTAACTTTTTATTCTCCCATAGAATCAATGGGATATCGGGCAGCATCGAACACAGCTATCTCTGCTTTCAGAATCCCATTGATTCCTATGGCATCCGCCGCCTCCAGGGCGGCGGATTGAAAAGCAGGTACGCTGGGCCGGAATAGTGGCGACCTGTTAGAAATTTAATAACTAGCAAAAGTAGTCAGATAGTGCCGAATTTGCATTCGGAACATCTGTAATGATGTAAGCATCGATCTGTGTCGGACTGAAACTGGCTGATCGTATGTTACGCCAAAAATTTCTACTTTTGACGGTCTGTAGGCTTTGATAAATAAGGGGAATCACGCTCGCCACAATTAGGCTGTGGAATTCCAGCGTATTTGCGGTTGACGGCTTGATAAGTAGGCCTCTTAGGGTTAGGTTAGGGGTTAATAACTTTAGTATAGTGGTGGCGACATTGGGGGCAGCAGATTACAGGTTAATAAGTGTAGTTAGGTGGCAGCGATTTTGGGGGCAGCAGATTAGGGGTTAATAACAGTAATGTAGGTTGCGGCAATGTTAGGGACAGCAGATTAGGGGTTAATAAGTGTATGTAGGTGGCGACGACATTGGGGCAGCAGATTAGGGATTAATATTTAACTAGTGTTTGCGATGCAGGAGTACGACGGCTTAGGGGTTAATATGTTTATTATAGTGGTGGCGATGTCCAGAACGGCAGATTAGAGGTTAATAATTTTATTTTAGTGTTTTGCGATGCGGGAGGGCTTCGGTTTAGGGTTTAATAGGTAGTTTATGGGTGTTAGTGTACTTTGTAACACTTTAATTATGAGTTTTATGCTACAGCTTTGTAGCGTAAAACTCATAACTACTGACTTTCAGATGGCAGTACAGTTCTTGTAGTTATAGGCTGAACGGCTCCCTTTTTGGCCGGACAGGCAAACTCGTAATACCAGCGCTATGGAAGTCCCATTTAAAAAGGATTTTTTTGAAAGGTGCGTTAGCGGTCAAAAAGGTATGCAATACAACTATACCTACAACCTGTAATACCAGCGGTAGTGAAAAAGAGCCATAACGCTGCTTTTTCACTCATAACGCACAACTTGTAATCTAACTGATAGTGTTAAATATTTAGATTGTAATTATTTATAGAGTGTGTTTTACACACGATAGGCTCCCTGATCACTTTAAAAAAAGAAAAGCAGCAAAATCATTTTGATAAAATGCTGATAGATGTCTGTTAGAAATTTAAAAACTGCTGCTGAGTGTTTGTGTATAAAAAAGAAATGTCCACTTGGGAATTGAAGTTGCTTTGGATGAAAATATAAAAAGCTGACTAAGTAGAACTGGCAGGGTGATGTAAGGATGTCGGCAAACATTTAAAAGAAATAAATTCTGCACAGTAGCTGCATTACTGAAATAATATCACTTGCATGTTTTTTATGTTGGGAAAAGTGTTGGTGAATTTAAAAGAAATTCTTGATATCTATCCGTCTATCATCTATCTATCATTATTAATATAGAACCATTTCCATGGTTAGTAATACCTGCGTCAAAAAAATTCCAATGACCCCTTACTAAACAAATTAAAAAATAGCCTCTATAAAACAGACTACTCTAATATATGTACAAGATAAAACATTGAAAAAAAAATAAAGAAAAATAAAGATAAAAAATAAAATCCTATCCCCAGCTTTAAACTTGCAACACTCAAATATGAGACAAGGTGTTTCACAAGGGTAATATAGTCTTTATAAATAGTGCATGTTTGAGAACACCCTGAATTACGTACAGCCAGTCCATTGTTTGCTCTTGTGAAGTTTCCAAGTTTTTTTCTCATTTTGTGTAGTAAAAATGCCTTGGGGCCTATCTATCATGCTCCGTACCGAGCTTGAGGGCCCGTGTTTCTGGCAAGCCTGCAGGCTCGCCAGAAACACCAGTTATGAAGCAGCGGTCTAAAGACCGCTGCTCCATAACCCTGTCTGCCTGCTCTGATGAGGCGGACAGGAATCGCCGTAATTCAACCCGATCGAGTACAATCGGGTTGATTGACACCCCCTGCTGGCTGCTGATTGGCCGCAAGTCTGCAGGGGCAACGTTGCACCAGCAGCTCACAAGAGTGGCTGGTGCAATGCTGAATACGATGAGCGTATTGCTCTCCGCATTCAGCGATGTCTGTCGGACTTGATCCGCACTGTCGGATGAGGTCCGACAGACAAATGATAAATAGGCCTCCTTACCTTATAAAACAGACATACAAATATTTTACAGTTATGAACATTTAAAAATCCATTTTGCAAGTGTGTTTCCTAAGCGTTGTGGTTATAATTATTGCTTGCGACCCATTTATGAAATCCTAGAAAATATAGATGAAGCAAGACTGAATTTTGAACATGAACTTGCAACAGATATATAAAAAAAAGCTGCAGTATTGTAGCAAGCAACAGAAGCAACAGTGTGTGGAGGTCACAATGCAAGCTCAATACCTATTAGCTGTTGTAAACTCTTTACACCAGTTTCAAGGCATCCACAACTCATTGCAGATGGTAAAAAAGAAATAATCATCTTTAACATACTAACATGCACCACCTAATTTTGCGCTAAACAGGGTGCGAAACAAACACAACAAAAGTTGTGTTATTTCACCCTCCATAGCGCTGCCATTACAAGTTACTAAAAAGCCTCCATGTGCATTTGATATGGTGGCGTTAAGCTTCATATCGCACAAAAGCCAAGGGCTACTGTGACATGCATGATCGTCAAATAATTGACGGGAATAATCAAATCAGCCAATAGGAATGCAAGGTACACCATTTTGAAATGGCTACCTTGCATTCAACTTCAGTGTACGCCGGTGACCGTATAAAGAGGACGCTCCACGCAGGATGTCTTTGGCTTCCAGTATGGCTCCGCCTCACGCCCCTGGGATGAAGATAGAAGACACCCCTGGAATGGATGAAGACCTCGCTGCCTGGATGAAGACCTCACTGCCTGGATGGAGATGGATGTCCGGACTTCAGAAACCGTGAGTAGAGTTAGTTTTTTGTTGTTTTTTTTGGGGTGTTTTTTTTTTTAGATTAGGGCTTTGGGTTTTGAAAAAGAGCTAAATGCCCTTTTAAGGGCAATGCCCATACAAATGCCCCTTTAGGGGCAATGGGTATCTTAGGTTATTTTTAGCGAATATACACAAAACAAACGAAAAGCTCCCCTAACAAAACTATAATAATAATAATAATAGTGCATACAATACTATATATACACAGTTTGTGATAAAAAGTAGATTTAAATAATTAAAATGATATGCTGCTTATAAAAAATATAGCAGAATCAGATGATCAGAGTTGCTGCCTCATATTGTCACGGCAGTAAAGACCGGATAGTAGCTAAAATAGAAAAAAACTGAAAAAACAAGGTGCAGCTCCTCTAAGTGCAGTTAATAAAAAAATACACATATGTTATTAACAATCACGATTAAAAACTCACTAGATACAACCCCAAACAATATGAGGTATGGTATAGGCCCCTGAGAACCATATAGGTCTCTCAAACTATGTCCCTCTATGTTCCACAGTAGCAGAGTTCCAGGACTGTAGTCAGTATCCACGGGTACGCACACAATGTGTGCCAAGCACTTCCTGTGCAAACTGGAAGGAATCAGTTCATTTTGTATATCCATTGGTATCAGGGGACTCAGATGTCCAAATACAAAGTGCAAGTGGTAATGTAAAAGTTTAAAAAACCGCCAATCTACGCTAAAAGCTGTACACTGTCAAAACAGCCGGCTCCGTGTAACAGCTGATCCTGATGGCGTGTTGTGGCATAAAAGATGGTGGGCGTGGCCTCACACACTTCATCAGAGGCTGCCCACTTCATCCACATTCCGTCTTAAATGTGGCAGCTCAGGTCCTTGTAGTACTGATATATTACTGCTGGACAAAGGGAGTTGAAACACGGGACCTGGAGGCTGCCATTAAGGATTCTTAACTGTATTGTATATCGAATCTAATACATATCAGATATTTAAAAAACACAAAATTTGACCACTGCAAAGATTCTGCTAAATATAGTATATCATCATTGCTTATGGTACATGGTTACTTAATATACATACAAAGATCCTCTTCAAAATTACTAATCATAATTAAAATGTCATACTAATTTCAAACCCATTAATACAAGTTAATAAACTATTCATGTGAAACAATTGATATAGCTCATTTAAACTCATTCTAAAAAATCTGTTTAGAAAAATAATTTCCAAAAAATATCTTTTAGTATCAATTAAAAATATGTAACAAAATCGATATATAGATTAAAACCAATCAATAAAACAGATAAATCAATTGTACACTCCTATAAATCATCTGAGTGATGCTGAATAATAAAATGTGAATAAAAAATGAGAGATTTATGATTAACACTCGATACACCAAATGTCAAAAAGATGATTTATAAGAACCAAACTAAGGTGATCAATGAATATCCAAATGTATACATGTTCGAACATTTAATCTCCTCTTATGTACATAAAAACTCCCACAAGTATGAATATGTGCTTAAATAATATATACATATCAAAACCTTTTGGGAGAAGAAGGAGAGGAGGGAAAGAATGATATTTAAGGTGTACCTTAAAAATACTAGAAGGCTAATTATAGCTATTCATAGCCAATGACATACAGTAATAATGATGAAGAATATCATAATACAACTCGTTTTCATATACCACTTAAACAAACTAATGTGAACACATATGTGTATAGGGTGGTAAAAAATGACTTGTTCATCAAAAAATGTACAAATAAAATATCACTAGGATAAATTAGTGCTAACATAACCAAAGTTTAAAGGTTACCAACGCTCATGGAGGTCTGATGTCAATTATTCTATTCATCAATGAGAAATGCAGCCAGATCTAATTCTCTGTTCATACCTTTGGGTTCAAAGGATCCAAAAGTTCTAATCCAATATGTCTCTCTGCATCATAGAGCGAGAAGTCTATTACCCCCTCTTATGTCTAGTTTAACTCTTTCTATTGCCTTAACTTTAAGACTACCTGGGTCCTTATTATGGACTTCATTGAAGTGAGCTGAAACTCCATGGGATAGGATACCTTTCTCTATATTGACCAGTTGTTCCCGGAAGCGGGTCTTGAGGCTTCTCTTTGTCCTCCCAATATATATTTTCCCACATGAACATGAGAGATGGTACACTACATGTGTGCTCCTACAATTTATAGATTCCTTGATGGAATATACTTTGTTGTCCCTAAGAGATTTAAAGTGAGAATTTTCTTTATCTATGTACATACAGCTTAAACAATTTTTCCTCCCACATCTAAAGAAGCCAGTAGACTTACTGTGTAACCAGTTTTTCGGTATTACACTTTCTCGTAGTTTACCAGAATATTTTTCAGGTTTTGATTTTTCTTGAATACTACCTGTGGTCTTTCTGATAGCACTTCTTTAAGGATGGAATCCTGCAGTAAAATTGGCCAATGCTTTCTGAAAACACGCTCAATCTGTCTTGAAGTCCTATTGAATTTCGTAATAAATAGTGGTTGATTTTTAGACCTTTTGTTCTTATGTTTCTCATTCTCATTGTTTAATAGTGTCTTCCTCTCTAGATTTTTAGCTCTGATGTATGCATTCTGAACCAATGTTGGTTCATAACCTTTACTAAGGAACCTTTTCTTTAATAACTCAGACTCTTTTTCATAAGTTGCTACATCTGTACAATTTTTCCTCACCCTTTGGAACTGTCCAAATGGAATGTTCCGAATCCATTTTTGGTGGTGTCCACTTTTAGCATGTAGGTAGGCATTTGTATCAGTTGTCTTTCTAAATAGGCTAGTAATAATTTGGTCCCCACTATGAGTTAATGACAAATCTAAAAATGTAATATTATCTGTACTATGGGACTCGTTGAATTTCAAATTAAGGAGATTTTGATTTACATATGTCACCAGATCTTTAACTTCATCTGCTGTTCCTTTCCAAATAATCAGGATATCATCTATAAACCAAAACCACCTTACAATCTGATCTGAAAAGGGATTTTCTGCAAAAATATACAAATCCTCCCACCATCCCAGGTATAGATTCGCAAAATTGTGGGCAAATTTTGTTCAATATAGAGAAAGGTATCCTATCCCATTGAGTTTCAGCAAACTTCACTGCAGTCCATAGTAAGGACCCAGGTAGTCTTAAAGTTAAGGCAATAGAAAGAGTTAAACTAGACATAAGAGGGGGTAATAGACTTCTCGCTCTATGACACAGAGAGACATATTGGATTAGAACTCTTGGATCCTTTGAACCCAAAGGTATGAACAGAGAATTAGATCTGGCTGCATTTCTCATTGATGAATAGATCAATTGACATCAGACCTCCATGAGCGTTGGTAACCTTTGGGATAGGTCCTAACTTTGGTTATGTTAGCACTAATTTATTCTAGTGATATTTTAATTGTACATTTTTGATGAACAAGTCCTTTTTTACCACCCTACACACATATGTGTTCACATTAGTTTGTTTAAGTGGTATATGAAAACGAGTTGTATGATATTCTTCATCATTATTACTGTATGTCATTGGCCATGAATAGCCATGAATAGCCTTTTAGTATTCGTAATTTTGTAGAGGATCTTTGTATGTATATTAAGTAACCATGTACCATAAGCAATGATCATATACAATATTTAGCAGAATCTTTGCAGTGGTCAAATTTTTTGTGTTTTTTAAATATCTGATATGTATTAGATTCGATATACAATACAGTTAAGAATCCTTAATGGCAGCCTCCAGGTCCCGTGTTTCAACTCCCTTTGTCCAGCAGTAATATATCAGTACTACAAGGGGCGGCCCTGAGCTTCCACAGTTAAGACAGAATGTAGATGAAAAGGGCAGCCTCTGACGAACCACCATCTTTTATGCCACCACACTATAACGATCAACTGTTACACGGAGCACCGCTGTTTTGACAGTGTACAGCTTTTATTGTAGATTGGCAGTTTTTTAAACTTTTACATTACCACTTGCACTTTGTATTTGGACATCTGAGTCCCCTGATACCAGTGGATATTCTAAAGGAACTGATCCCTTCCAGTTAGCACAGGAAGTGCTTGGCACACATTGTGTGGGTACCCGTGGATACCGACTACAGTCCTGGAACTCTGCTACTGTAGAACATAGAGGAATATTGTTTGACAGACCTACATGGTTCTCAGGGGCATATTCCATACCTCATATTGTTTGGGATTGTATCTAGTAAGTTTGTAATTGTGATTGTTAATAAAACACATGTATTTTTTGATTAACTGCACTTAGAGGAGTTGCTCCTTGTTTTTTCAGTTTTTTGCTATTTTAGGTTATTTTTAGAGTTAGGTTTTTTATTTTGGGGGTTTGGTTGGGTGGTGTGTTTTACTGTTTGGGGACTTTGTATTTTTTTATAGGTAAAAGAGCTGACTTATTTATGGCAATGACCAACAAAAGGCCCTTTTAAGGGCTATTGGTAGTTTATTGTAGGCTAGGGGTGTTTTTATTTTCAGGTGGCTGTTTAATTATTATAGGGCTATAGATTAGGTGTAATTGTTTTTTTTATAATTATGTTTATTTTTTTGTAATCTTAGTGTTTTTTATTTTTCGTGATTTTAGTGTTAATTATTTTTGGTAAACTTAGATTTTTAAAATTTTTCGTAGGATTTGTTTTTTTTAGTTGTAATTTAGATTTTTTAATTTTTTTTCGTGGTGTTCAGGGTGCGGGGGAATAGGGGCTAATATATTTAAATAGTGTTGGCGATGTGGGTGGGTGGCAGATTAGGGGCTAATAACTTTATTGAATAGTCGCGATGTTGGTGGGTGGCAGATTGGGGATTATTAGGTTTAATATAGTGTTTGCGATGTGGGAGGGTGGCGGTTTCGGGGTTAATAGGTAGTTTATAGGTGATAGTGTACTTTGTAACACTTTAGTTATGAGTTTTATGAAACATTTTTGTTACACAAAATCCATAACTACTGCTCTCAGATGGTGGTATGAATCGTGTTGGTATAGGCTGGAATGCAAGCATTTTAGTCGGTCCTCAAAACCTGTAATACTTGTGCTATGGAAAATCACATGCAGGGCTCTATGTACTAAGCCGTCAATTCATCCGTCATTTTAGACGCGGCTAAACTCGCCGTTACTCGCCGCGGGCGAAATGGTGTCCGCTGTAGCTATGTACTAATAATCCCACAATAAATAGACACCTCTAGCCCGCCGCGAGCAGTGGCGGAATATTGATAAATTTGACGCCTCGCTCGCCGCGAATAAGATGATGTACTTAACTTTCAGTTCAATTGTCTGGCCAATTGTTAACACGTGACGTAAGGTGTCATGAACGTCATAGTAGACGCGGGAATAGAATTTTGCTCCTATAAATGGACAAGTTTTCTAAACAACTGTATTATTGTTCCAAAATTTTTGGAGAGTAATTACAGAGCGCTCGTTTTTGTGATCTTTATTTACTATTTCGATATGGCTTCATCTGGATCTGAAACCGCTTCAAAATCCAAGAATCCTCACTTTTCTCATCAGCAAAACGTCGTTTTGATTGACATGATTATTGACTCTTATGATTATTTGTTTGGATGTCGTGTCAAACAGACAAATTTTTCTAGAAGGAAGCAGATCTGGCAAAGGATCAGCGACGCTGTTAGTGCCCAGGGTCCAGGAAAAAAGGATGTCGATCAGCTGAAGAAGCGTTACAACGACATTAAACGCTTCGCCAAAGCTAAATTGGCCAGAGAGAAAAATTCGGCACGTGCTACCGGAGGTGGACCAGCATATGTGGCAGACCTCAATGACTATGAGCAGAAGCTTGTTCAGCGTCTGGGACCAGAGATCATCACTGGCATAACCGATGATTGTGACAGTGATTTAAGAGGTAAATGTACAACATAGTTGACGTAAATGTTCTTTTTAAAGTTATGATAGGTTATTGTCACCAATATATATTTCTTTAAAATAACATTATCTGACTTCTTACGCTTCAGTATCCTATATGCCATCTAGGCCCCGAATACTGTAATCATTTATGTCGCATATATGTATAAGGGATTGTACAAGCCATTTAGGCCCGAAATACTGTAATAATTTATCTCGCATATATGTATAAGGGATTGTACAAGCCATTTAGGCCCCAAATACTGTAATCATTTATGTTGCATATATGTATAAGGGATTGTACAATAATAGTATTGTTATACTGCCTTTTTTTTTAATGGTCTAACGGAACTAAAGATTTGTTGATTATTAATATAGTGATCCCTAAAGATAACACCCATGTGTTTATTTTCAAACCAGTATTGCATAGAAACCATAAAAAGATAATGACAATAGAAATAATGTAATTTGAAAACTATTAAAATAATATTGTATGTCCGACATTAATCATGAGACTAACCCCAGATCACATGCCTTCTTAAATTTCTGATCTATTGACTTCCATGTTGCGTTATTTGACTATAGAATATTATTGTTAACATCTTTCCAAATTGTTCTCCGCTTTATAAACATACTTTTTTCAGATATAGCTATGCACATAGTTGACGCAGTCACATGAACCATCTATGTGCATCAACCAATGATCATTTACTGTGCCTGTATAGATTTGCTTTTCCTCAAAGTATAAAAATCCAATGAATGCAAAAAAACATAATACATTTCAATATTTTTAAAAAAGCATTTTCTTATGCAATTTGTAAAGGTAATTATATTTTTTCATGTCCCTTTAAAGGGCCACTAAACCCAAAATCTTTTATTAATGATTCGGATAGAGAATTGAAATTTAAACAACATATTACTTCCATTATTTCTTCATTTTCTAGATATTCTTAGTTGAAGAAAAATAAATACACATGTTGAGCCAATCACACGAGGCTTCTTTGTGCATCAATCAAATGCTTTTCAACAAAGAATATCAAGAGAATAAAACAAATTAGATAATATAAGTAAATTATAAAGATGTTTATAACTGCATTCTCTTTCCAAATCATAAAAAAAGGTGGTTGGCATGTCCCTTTAATGATTGAGCCTGCATTCACTGCTGTAATTATTATTATTAACACTTTTAGCTTTCAGTTTCAACTAGAAATAAAAATAAACCTAATTTTTTTTTTTTTTTTTTTTAAGTGATGCCAACAACAGCAGAGCCTGTGAGGAGTAACGAAGTGCCCACTTGTTCTACTTCTTCTTCTGCGGTTTCAAGACCACCCAGTGCAGCTGTTTCCAGACCTTCGGCCAGTTTTACACATGGACAATTAATACGCTCATCATCTAATGTTACACACACAACTTCCTCGGCGGACACACTTCCTGATCTAAGGACCAGCACTCCACAAACTGGTGTTGGTAGATCAACTGGTAAGTACTTTACAAATGAATAATTTCAATGTTGTGTGTTTTATCTCTTTTATCTCTCAATTTTTTTTTTTTTTTTTTTTTTTTAAATGTCAAATGTCATTATTGACATATTCTATTTCGATATCTTTTACAGATGGAATGTAATTTGAAGTTCAAATAGCAATGATCATAGATTTTCATGAAAGGGACACTGTACAAATTTTTTTAAATGAGGATTCGTGTAGAGCATGCATGCTATTTTAATCAACTTTCTAATTTTTTTTAAAATTTATCATTATTTTCTTTTTGAGAATTGATCATAGTATTACATAAGAAAGCGGATAGAAATTCCATGCAATATATCTTATTCTCAAAAAGATTATTTTTGCTTCAGTGTCCAGTTAATTGCAAAATACATTTCCATTAATAATTTTGAATATATCGTTACATTGACAAAAAAGCATTTTATTTATTTATTTTTATGTTATTTATTTTTTTATAGGTGATTTGGGACGTCTTTTCCAGGGATTGACTGGACATTCATCTCCATTATTTGATGGTATGTATCACATATGTATATATATATAATATAACTTAAATTGTTGTATGACGGTTGTATCTGCTCTCTCCTTCTATTCTAATTCTGCAAGTGTTTTTATAACATTTTATTTTTATTTACTAACAATTTTTTATGTCTTGATCTAGAAGAAGAAAACTCATCAAGGGAGATCACTATCAATCTCATGCCGATAGTGGAAAATCCCATTCAAGATGAACCACCAGGAGGGCATGATGGAAGTGAGACTCCAGATATTCTTGAAGATTTGGGAGATGAAATTCACACACCAGAAAACATTGAGGAACCTGTTGAAACACAGGCACCACCAATTGAACTGCAAACAGGTGGTGTAAATATTGACAATACACCGGCAGAAGGACAATTGGGCGATGTTGCATTGAGGGAAATGTTGACACTGGCAAGGCAATACAGAGAGGACCACAGAGAAATGCAAAACATTATTAACACAAATATTGAACGCTGGGCTGCTCTGTCAGAAAAAAATGTGGAAATCGAAAGGCAAAGGAATGAGATAGAGATGCAGAAATTACAGCTGCAAAGAGAGATGTTCCAGTGGCAGAGGCAGATGGATGAAGAGAAAAACCATCAAATTAACAGAGCTTTGAGCATCAGCGAAAGGACATTACAATCTCTGTTGGCTATTGTCAGTGAAAGGGAGGCTACAACAGACCCAAAGAGGCCACGTCTGGAGTGAACATTTTGTATTATTTAGTCACTGTTTATTTTTTAATCTGTATATTGTTTACTAAGTTATTTTTGGTGTATTTTTAAGGGACACTGTACTCAAATTTTTTCTTTTGTGATTCAGATAGAGCATGCAAATTTGATAATAGGAGTACATTTGAAAGTTGCTTAAAATTGCATGCTCTATCTGAATCACAAAAGATAAAATTTGGATACAGTGTCCCTTAAAGTTTAAAATGTTAGTCACTGTTAATTTTTTTACTCTGTATATTGTTTACTAAGTTATTTTTTGTGTATTTTTAAGGGACACTGTACTCAATTTTTTTCTTTTGTGATTCAGATAGAGCATGCAAATTTGATAATAGGAGTACATTTGAAAGTTGCTTAAAATTGCATGCTCTATCTGAATCACAAAAGATAAAATTTGGATACAGTGTCCCTTTAAGTTTAAAATGTTAGTCACTGTTAATTTTTTTACTCTGTATATTGTTTACTAAGTTATTTTTTGTGTATTTTAAAGGGACACTGTACTCTAATTTTTTCTTTTGTGATTCAGATAGAGCATGCAAATTTGATAATAGGAGTATATTTGAAAGTTGCTTAAAATTGCATGCTCTATCTGAATCACAAAAGATAAAATTTGGATACAGTGTCCCTTTAAGTTTAAAATGTTATTATTTAATAAAGACAAATATTTTTTATGGCCAAAAAAAATGTTTATTTACATAAATTCAAACTCACTTTTGATTCTTCAACACAAGTTTTTCTCAGTTATTAATCATGACAAAACAAAAAATGAAATCAAATTACATATTTACGGTATAAAAAATCTACTTGCTCCATTAACATTCCCAAAGTTGCCCTAATTTTAGAAATTTTTTGTTTAACATGATCTTCTAGACAACTCTGAGTACTTTTGTCTGCAGTCTCAATAGTTGATGTTGAAGATAAATCTGTAGAAAAATAAATGAAAAGCAAATTTTAATTCAATTGTCATATACATATTCAATGTATGATAGGGTTTTTCATCACAAATATTACCTCCTGATGTGCTGTTATCTACGTTATCTACTATATTAGCTTCTACACTTATGTCCACTCCTTTAAAGCTTTCATCTGAGCCAACTCCTATTTGAAATATACAATATATGTATTAGTTAAAACTTGTATTTTCTTAGATTTAAGATTACTGAGTATGAAACATACCTTTATCTACCATCATTGTTGGTAAAACTTCTATCCTTGGTTGAGTATCATCTGAAGTCAATGCTTCAAATATTGTCACACTATCAGGATTTTGAAATTCTTCCATTTCCATACTAGTTTCCATTTCTTCCATGGTAATATCTATGAACGAAATTACAAAGATAGAAAACTATTAAATCAAAAACCTTGTATATATTATTTAAAACAATAATAATAATAATCATTAAAAGTGACATAGAAACCAATTTCTAAGTTTCATGATTCAGATAGTGCATGCAATTTAAATAAACTTTCTATTTTACTTCATTCTTTTTGTATCTTTATTTGAAAAGCAAGAATCTAAGTTTAGATGCCAGCCCATTTTTGGTGAACCAACTGTGTTGTACTTGCTAATTGGACAGAACCAATCAAAGAGTGCTGTCCATGGTGCTCAACCAAAAATTGGCTGGCTCCTTAGCTTAGATGCCCTCTTTTTCAAATAAAGATAGAAAGTTAATGAGGAAAAAAATGATAATAGAAGTAAATTAGCAACTTGATTAATATTGCATGCTAAAACTTTTTAAGCCAAAACCTAAAATATATGATTTAAAATTTAAATAATAAGTCATTACCTGTCTGTGTCTCTTTATGACAAATTTCATATGGATTTGGAGATAATTCAATATCCAATAGTGTTATTGGCAAAGGTGGAGAAAGAGCTTCACTTCTGGGTGTTTGCACCAACATTGACCTTAAGTAGCGTGGTGGGTGTGCACACTTCATTCTCCTACTTCTCATATCTATAAACATATATATAATAAAAAAATTTAATAATAAAATTTTAATTAATTATTCCAAGTAATTTATTTATATTTTATTCTACTAACTCAGTTCTGCATGTTTCAATGGTATATACTAATATAGTTATATTTTACTCTACTAACTCATTTTTGTATGCTAAGTTTTCTAACCTTTTAAGTGTATATAGTAATATAGTTAAATTTTAATCTACTAACTCAGTTCTGCATGCTTACTTTTGTAACTTTTTGCAATTGTATATACTAATATAGTCAAAGTAACAGTCAGGAAATATTATTTTCCTGGATTCGTCAATGATGACGCAGTTCAAAAATAAACCCTTTTTTTATATTATTAAAAATTATTTCATATATAATTTTGAAACTTACATGTCCTTATCAATCTTCGAATCGATTTATAGTACTTCGGTTCTCTTCTCTTCAAATCACTATATTTTCTAAGACACTGTCGTCTTGTTCTTTTAATTTTTGAAATACGATGCATTCTTCTCAGCATCTCGTATATAATTTTGTCTCTGCATTCCTGTCTCACTCCCCTCACACCACCAATCCGTTTAGGGAAATATTTATCCATGGCATAAACTAATATCACCAATTCTCCAGCACCAAAAGGTTCAGGACGCGACATGTTAGACGATGACGTGATTAATCGTTATGTCAATCATTAGCGCATTGATATAGATATGTATCCCCGAAAAATAGAGAAAAATATAATGTATATGTAGATTAATGTATTTTATGAAGGTTTGTAAATATCGATGTTGATAGTTATTACAAATGATATTTGGTTTCTATACATTTTCTTTGTTTCAGATGTGTTGATATGTATTAACATTTATACTTTGGTTTACAATAGTTATTGTTTCTAAACATTTTATTTGTTTCAGATGTGTTTTTATGTATTAAAATTTAATTTGGTTTACAATTTTTATTTTGTTTATAAACATTTAATTTTTTTAAGATGTGTTTATATGTATTAAAATGTTGTTTGGTTTACAATTGTTATTTTGTTTCTAAACATTTTCTTTGTTTCATATGTGTTTATATGTATTAGAATTTATTTTGGTTTACAATTGTTATTTGGTTTCTAAACATTTCCTTTTTTTTTCAGATGTGTTTATATGTATAACAAGTTACTTTGGTTTACAATTGTTAATATATAATGTTTAAAGATTATAATTTTGTAATAAAATAATTTATTTTGCCATTATTTTCTATATGCCACTATTTTTTTAACAAATCTTGAATGCAAAAATATATTATAAAGGTTAAGAAAATAAGTGCTAAGAGTAAGCCCTTAAGGTATTTATTTGAATATGGGAAAACCTAGTAGCTGTTAAAAATAGAGGTTAGAATAAAACAAATAAAATTAGCAAGTCTCTTTTAACTCAAAAATCCAATCTGATAACATAAAGCACTGTTGAATATACTGTCGCTTGTTACAGCTACAATTCAATGACACAATACAATGAATTAGCATCAGCTATGGAGGGATTACATTACAATAATCACATATGTAAAAGAGTGAGAGCAGCTGTAGACACTAGTGTGATGTCACAAAGACAATGTATTACCTATAATATATTGTCTGTAATAACTTTGATCATAAACTTTATTTATTTGAAACCTTTGATAATTGAAGAGCAACAACTGTTATGTATTTAACTGTTTATCAGGAGTGATTTTTAATAACCTTAACTCTTAAAAAAAAATGGAGACAAGTTAATAAAGAAAGTTTTTTATTGATCAACTGAAACTTTAATCCTCAAACACAAAATATTGTTCTGAAACCATGTCCCTTGTTGCATTTCCACGCCTATTAGCTTGTTCTACACATATTTCTTCTGGTAAATTATCAGCATCTATTGGATCTTCATCTTCTAATGGACAGCCTCTTTTAATTGCAATATTGTGCAGTATGCAGCAAACCAATATAATTTTGGCAACTTTCTCTGGTGCATACTGCATAGCACCACCAGAACGATCAAGACATCGAAACCGCATTTTCAAAAGACCGAAAGTCCTCTCAATAATATCCCTGGTAGGTCGGTGAGCTTCATTGAAACGTACTTGACTTCTGGTCTGTGGGTTGTTATAGGGAGTCAACAGCCATTCTGTACATGAGTACCCTCCATCTCCTAATAGAAGATATAATAAATATAAATATTAATATAAGAATAATTATAAAGATTCAGAACTATACAATACAATTAAACTATACAGATTACAGTCGACAAATTGGGCGCAATTTTGGTACATTGAAATGAGAGACATATTAGACACCAGTTATGCTTACCTAGAAGCCATCCGTCAGGCATATTTCCGTCCTCGAACTTCCGGTATAACCCAGTCTGCCTTAAAATGTAAGAATCATGACAGGAGCCAGGAAAGTTAGAACGGACACTGATAATCCTCATGTGGGGGTCACAGACCATCTGGACATTCAAGGAATGGAAATGCTTTCTATTCCTATAGATCTCCTCACGAGCTTGAAGTGGTCTTACAGCAACATGGGTACAGTCTATGGCACCTAGGACATTGGGCATCCCAGCCATCCTATAGAAATTTGACTTGATAGATTGCCATTCTTCAGGGGTAGATGGCAAACAAACATATCGATGAAAAATAACCATCATAGCCCCTATTACTTTGGATAAGTGGCGTGAAAAAGCAGATTGACTCATTCCAATAATGACGCTAGAAACTGCCTGAAAGGAGCCTGTTGCAAAAAAATGCAATGCCGCTAATAGTTTGAGAAGTCTCGGAATAGCTTGTGAACGAGCAGTCATCGGCTCCAAATAATCTTCAATCTCTCGATACAGGTGTAATATCGATTCACGATCAAGCCGGAATCTTTGTATGATCTCTCGGTCAGAAAGGCCGTGCAAACCAACCCGTGGAAGGAATACACGGGGGACTCGAACTCTCCTTCTTCTAACCAATCGATTAGCTACATTTCCAGTATTCTGTCTTCTAGCCCGGATTTGCATCAAATGGAGAATAAACAAAAACAGAATTCTCTCCATAGCTGCTGAAATGAACAATGTAAGTACAATGCTGATATTACTGCCTTTTATATATGTGACGCGAGCGGACAAATAGATTTTTTAGTACATTCGTTTTTGGCGAGTTGGTGGTCAAATGTGTCTAATTACAGTAAAAAATGGAGAGGTAGCGAGGTATGGCGGATAAGTACGCTCGCAATTTTAAAGATGCGAGTTTTTACATAATTGACGGCTTTGTACATATCAGTTTGCGAGTTTGGACGCGAGATTTGTTGCGGGTAGCTCGCTGACTGCTTAGTACATGGAGCCCGCAATAAAGTAATTTTTTCGAGTGCAGGATTGATGTTGCATTACAGGCTAAAATGTTTGTGATATACCTATACCAACATGACTCACAATAGTGTGTTACTGCTTTTACACTAAAATTGGCATTTTTTCAGCATTAAAAACGGCAACACAAAACTCGTAATCTAGGTGATAGTATATAAGAGTTGAAAGAAGATAAAAGTCCATCGATTTCAACCTATACAGATCCTACCTAATTAACAATAAAAGCTTAACTTAATAACTTTAAAAAGGTGTCCCACAAGCTCTCATTTCCCAGAATTCTGCTTCTAGCCAGAAATGTATCTAAAACATTTTTAAATGTATCTAATGTATTGGCATACACTACCTGCTTAGCAACAATTTAATTTCTCTTACAGTGAAAACACATTTACATTGCTGGAGATTAAATCTCCTTTTGTCCAGCCTTAAATTGTGACCTCTTGTCACAAACAATTTCCTTGAAATAAACAGAGATTCTGCCAACTCTGTATATGGACCTTGAATACATTTATATAAAGTAATCATACCACCTCTTAAGTAGTTTTTTTATAGAGAAAACAAACCCAGTTTGGCTAACATCTCCTCAGAGTTTACATTCTCTATTCCCCCTTATTAATTATGTGACTCTTCTCTAGACTTTTTCTAACTCTGCAATATCTGTTTTTTGAGATTGGTCACCAGAACTGCACTACATAATCATGGTGAGGTCTTAACATGGATTTATATAGTGACAGAATTATTATTTTCTCTCTTGTATCAATGTCTCTATTTATACATGCGAGTATCTTATTAACCTTAAAAGCTACTGCCCTGCATTCTACATTTATTTTCAGCTTATTATCCATAAGTAAACCTAAATCCCTTACCCTCTGTTTTTCTAAGTCTTGTGCCATTTAAACAATAGGTTGCCTGCTTATTTTTACGTCCAAAATGTAGAACCTTGCATTTTACAGAAATAAACCTCATTTTCCGTTTATCAACTCATTCTTCCAATTTTTGTAAACCCCCTTATAAAGCAATTTCATCCTTCACTGACCTAATGACCTTACACAACTTTGTATCATCTACAAAAAGAGACGTTGTTAGTTAATCCTTGCACCAAGCCATTAATAAAAAATATTAGATATCAAAATAACAAGAGTATTGCATTGAGCAATGTTACTTTTTTATTGGATTAACTATACATTTATAAGTTGACAAGCTTTTGGAAGAATTCCTCCCTTTCTCAAGTCTGAAGTATTTATAAATGTATAGTTAGTCCAATAAAAAAGTAACATTGCTCAATGCAAAACTCTGTTATTTTGGTATCTAAATCACTGGACTAACATGGCTACTCCAATCAACGTAAAAAATATTAAAAAGAACGGGACCCAGTACTGTTCCCTGGGGGAGTCTACTGATTACCTTTATCCAATCTGAGTATTATCCATTTACTACTAACCATTGCTCCCTGTCTTTTATCCAGTTATTTATCATTAAGCTAGCATTTTCAGCTTTTCCCAGTCCCTTTATTTTATACAATAATCTCTCATGTGGCACTATATCAAAAAAATCTGCAAAATCCAAGTACATCAGATCAACCAATTCCTCTTTATGTATATTTTTACTTACTTCCTCAAAGAATCAAATTAGATTAGTTTGACATGGTCTATTTTTCATAAAACCATGCTGAATTGAACTCATAGAGGCCTAGTTATCAACGTGTCTACTTACCTGCCTTCGCTGGCCCAATACGCCCGCCTAAGCTCGCCTACCATCGCCACCGAGGACCTGAAAAATCTCGTCAAAGTTATCAAGAAAGCTGTCAAAAAGCCGCGCACCAAGTACGGGGCGATGAGCAGCAGACTGTGATAGTTATCACTCATCTGATCTCGCTGCTCTTCGGCTTTTTCCCAGCTTTATTGACAAGCTGTCACTAAGCACCCATACTAACTATACTGTTCTACCCCCTATACCAGCGCCCCCTGCAACTAAATAAAGTTATTAACCCCTAAACCGCCGCTCCCAGACCCCGCCGCAACTCTTATAAATGTATTAACCCCTAAACCGCCGCTCCCGGAGCCCACCGCCACTCTAATAAACTGATTAACCCCTAAACCAACGCTCCCAGACCCCGCCGCCACCTACATAATGCCTATTAACCCCTATCCTGCCCCCCCTATACCGCCTCCACCTATAATACATTTATTAACCCCTATTCTGCCAATCCCGTACCCCTCAGCAACTAAATAAATTGTTTAACCCCTAAACCGCCGCTTCCGAACCCCGCCGCAACCTATATTAAACTTATTAACCCCTAATCTGCCCCCCTACACCCTCGCCACCTTTAATACATTTATTAACCCCTATCCTGCCCCCCCACACCGCCGCAACTATAATAAAATTAATAACCCCTAAACCTAAG
Organism: Bombina bombina; assembly: GCF_027579735.1. Classification (NCBI taxonomy): domain Eukaryota; kingdom Metazoa; phylum Chordata; class Amphibia; order Anura; family Bombinatoridae; genus Bombina; species Bombina bombina. The sequence goes on from NC_069500.1 coordinate 1,126,364,971, forward strand.
TCTAACCCTAACCCTAACACCCCCTAACTTAAATATTAATTAAATACATCTAAATATTATAACTCTTATTAACTAAATTAGCTAAAAGAAATACAAAATTACTGTAAAATAAATCCTAAAATAAGTTACAATTAAACCTAACACTACACTATCATTAAATTAATAAAATAAATTACCTACAAATAACTACAATTAAATAAACTAACTAAAGTACAACAAATAAAAAAACTAAGTTACAAAAATAAAAAAAATAAGTTACAAACATTTAAAAAATATTACAGCAATTTTAAGCTACTTACACCTAATCTAAGCCCCCTAATAAAATAACAAAGCCCCCAAAGTAAAAAAATGCTCTACCCTATTCTACATTAAAAAAGTTAACAGCTCTATTACCTTACCAGCCCTTAAAAGGGCCTTTTGTGGGGCATGCCCCAAAGAATTCAGATCTTTTGCCTGTAAAAAAAAAATACAACCCCCCAACATTAAAACCCACCACCCACATACCCCTAATCTAACCCAAACCCCCCTTAAATAAACCTAACACTACCCCCCTGAATATCATCCTACCTTTAGCCGTCTTCAGCCAGCCGACCACCGATGGAACAGAAGAGGAGATCTGCAGCAGCCGAAGTCTTCATCCAAGGGACGCTGAAGAAGTCTTCCATCCGATTGAAGTCATCATCCAGGCGGCGTCTTCAATCTTCATCCATCCGGAGCGGAGCCATCTTCAGACGAGCCGTCGCGGAGCCATCTTCTTCCACCGACGACTGAACGACGAATGATGGTTCCTTTAAGTGATGTCATCCAAGATGGCATCCCTCGAATTCCGATTGGCTGATAGGAGTCTATCAGCCAATCGGAATTAAGGTAGGAAAAATCTGATTGGCTGATTAAATCAACCAATCAGATTGTTTCGATCAGCCAATAGAATGCGAGCTCAAGCTGATTGGCTGATTGGATCAGCCTAATCCAATTGTATTTCAATCTGATTGGCTGATTTAATCAGCCAATCAGATTTTTCCTACCTTAATTCCGATTGGCTAATAGAATCCTATCAGCCAATGGGAATTCGAGGGACCCCTTTTGGTTGATGTCACTTAAAGGAACAGTCATTCGTCGTTCAGTCGTCGGTGGAAGAAGATGGCTCTGCGGCAGCTCATCTGAAGATGGCTCCGCGGCAGCTCATCTGAAGATGGCTCCGTTCCGCTAGGATGGATGAAGATTGAAGACGCCACCTGGATGATGACTTCAATCGGATAGAAGACTTCTCCAGCGCCCCTTGGATGATGACTTCAGTCGGATGGAAAACTTTGGCCGCTGCGGATCTCCTCTTCTGTTCCATCGGTGGTCGGCTGGCTGAAGACGGCTAAAGGTAGGATGATCTTCAGGGGGTAGTGTTAGGTTTATTTAAGGGGGGTTTGGGTTAGATTAGGGGTATGTGGGTGGTGGGTTTTAATGTTGGGGGGGTTGTATTTTTTTTTTAAAGGCAAAACAGCTGATTTCTTTGGGGCATGCCCCGCAAAAGGCCCTTTTAAGGGCTGGTAAGGTAATAGAGCTGTTAACTTTTTAATGTAGAATAGGGTAGGGCATTTTTTTTATTTTGGGGGGCTTTGTTATTTTATTAGGGGGCTTAGATTTCGTGTAATTATCTTAAAATTGTTGTAATATTTTTTAAATGTTTGTAACTTATTTTTTATATTTTTTTGTAACTTGGTTTTTTTTATTTTTTATACTCTAGTTAGTTTATTTAATTGTATTTAATTGTAGTTATTTGTAGGTAATTTATTTTATTAATTTAATGATAGTTTAGTGTTAGGTTTAATTGTAACTTAGCTTAGGATTTATTTTACAGGTAAATTTGTATTTCTTTTAGCTAGGTAGTTATTAAATAGTTAATAACTATTTAATAACTATTCTAACTAGCTAAAATAAATACAAAGTTACCTGTAAAATAAATATAAATCCTAAAATAGCTACAATGTAATTATTAATTACATTGTAGCTATCTTAGGGTTTTTTTTACAGGTACGTATTTAGTTTTAAATAGGAATATTTTATTTAATGATAGTGTAGTGTTAGGTGTAATTGTAACTTAGGTTAGTTTTTATATTACAGGTAAATTTCTCTTTATTTTAACTAGGTAGCTATTAAATAGTTAATAACTATTTAATAGCTATTGTACCTATTTAAAATAAATTTAAATTTGCCTGTAAAATAAAAATAAATCCTAAAATAGCTACAATATAATTATTATTTATATTGTAGCTATATTAGGGTTTATTTTAAAGGTAAGTATTTAGTTTTAAATAGGATTAATTTAGTTAATAAGAGGTATAATAATTTGATGTATTTAATTAATATTTAAGTTAGGGGGGTGTTAGGGTTAGGGTTAGACTTAGGTTTAGGGGTTAATAATTTTATTATAGTTGCGGTGGTGTAGGGGGGGCAGTATAGGGGTTAATACATTTATTATAGGTGGCAACAGTGTAGGGGGGGCAGATTAGGGGTTAATATGTTTAATATAGGTGGCGGCGGGATCCGGGACCGGCGGTTTAGGGGTTAATCAGTTTATTAGAATGGCGGTGGGCTCTGGGAGCGGCGGTTTAGGGGGTAATACATTTATTTAGTTGCGGTGGTGTAGGGGGGAGAGATTAGTGGTGTTTAGACTCGGGGTACATGTTAGGGTGTTAGGTGTAGACATCTCCCATAGGAATCAATGGGATATCTGGCAGCAGCGAACATGAACCTTCGCTATGGTCAGACTCCCATTGATTCTTATGGGATCCGCCGCCTTCAGGGTACGCTGGGCCGGAAAAGTGCCGAGTGTACCTGCTAGTTTTTTGATAACTAGCAAAAGTAGTCAGATTGTGCTGAACTTGTGTGCGGAGCATCTGGAGTGACGTAAGAATCGATCTGTGTCGGACTGAGTCCAGTGGATCAAAGTTTACGTCACTAAATTCTACTTTGTTGGTGTGTAGGGCTTGATAACTTAGGCGAATCAGCCACGCCACAAATACGCTGTGGAATTCCAACGTATTTGAGGTTGACGGCTTGATAACTAGAGGCCATAATCTTGTTTACATGAATATACTAATCAATATAATTCCTTACAATCCATTCAAGTATCTTGCCCACTACCAATGTCAGATTAACTGGTCTATAGCTTCCTGAATCACCACTGCTTCTCTTTTTAAAAAGTGGCACCACATCAGCTTTACACCAGTCCTGGGGTACTATGTCTTAGGATAACGAGTCTTGAAAAATTAAGAGTAGAAGTTTGGCTATAATAGTGCTAAATTCCCTTAAAACTCTTGTTTTTTTTTTTTTTATCTGGACCTGGAGTTTTATTTACCTTAATATGATTAAAAAAATCTTATATCATCTAGAGATAACCCAAGCTATTGATATGGGCTTGTTTTTTCTAATTTGTTTCATTGTATCTCCAATTGGTTCCTCTCTTGTGTATATTGAAGAAAACAACTGGTTTAGTACCTCATCTTTCTTCCTATCACTGTTAATCATGCTGCCCTTCTCACATTTTAATGTAACTATTTCTTCCTTCTTAGATTTTTTGCCATTAATATACTTAAAAAAAATTTGGATTTGATTTGCATTTTTACATGTTTTGCTACATTCCTTATATATTCTGAATTTTGAGTCTGTACAATTTTCTTTGAATAATTTAAATGCCCTACGTGCAAAAATCACCTCATTGGTAGAAAAGAGCTTTGTCGTGGGCGGTCAAAGCTGCTGAGTTGGTTTAGTGCGGTGCAGCGACAAAGATAGGGTGAGTTTAGCACCCTTTTTTAACTGATGCCTTAAACTCAACTTCATTTTTAGTGATGGTAAACATTAGCATTTGTTAAATGCTCAGATTTACCGTCACTTTAATAAACCAACATACCTGAAATATGTTTATACTTGAGGGCTATAGTAGAGACAATACACAGGTCATGTGACATAATTTTGTAATAAATCAATAGCAAAAAAGTAATCTTGGTTAAAAGTTCAAAACCTTTATTTCAAACATGTAAAATCAACTTCACATAAAAACATCAACAGACATGGCTGTGTCCACCAGTGTGACACGTTTCAGCGCCCATGCAGTATTTATAGACTGAGGTACACATCATTTTGTATCATAGGAAAAGATCCTGAGTAATCATGTTTATGAACACAGTACCATCACACTGGATAAAGCTTTGGATGTTACTCATGTCACTTAAAGTTTAAAGATATCAAATAATGGGAACCTTAATAATAATGAGGATCAGGAGGAGTTAGAGTCTAGCAGGCTGAGGCTAGTAACATATATAGCAGAGAGGAGTCTTATTACAAGGGAATAAGTGGGAATAAGAGCCAAGTTGGTTAGTCAAATGCAAAATGAATTAACATGAACCAAATAATAAGGCAGAAGAGTAGTCAGGATACAATGTAGAGATGATAGGGTAACAAAAATTACATGAAAGTGGTGCACAAAGATAATGTTGTGTAACATTTAATGAAACAGTAACATAGATCAAACCAATAATAATGCAGTGTGTATTTAAAATGTGTCAAATGTAACACAACATTAATAAACTGTCAAGTGTGACGTGTCCTTACTCTGGGCTACATGATCATTAACAATATAGGGCTAGATTACTAGTGGAGCAAAATAGTGCTAACGCAAGCACAATATTTGTGCTCCACTCAGTAATACCAGTGCACGCAAATGTGCGCTGGTTTTACAGATTGATCGCAATGCGAACTCGACCTTGCGTTCACATTGCAGGGAAGCTTTGCACTCATGAGTGCGCACTTCCATATGCTCCAGTGGGAGCTTCATTCTCATGCTGTCATACACAGCAGAGAACCTCGCACAGCAAAGGGGGAAAGTTGCAAAGTGATGGGCAGCAAAGTATAAATGTATATAAATACATATATATATATATATATTTATGTGTTAATATGTGTATAGACACATATTAACACATACATATATATGTATATAAGCATATGCATATATATTTATCTGAAAACACAGTCCCCATAGACAACAATGTAAAGGCACTTTTCAGCGCTGTTTTTCTAACACCTCTAGCTCACTTTAACCCTTAAAAACTGCTTCATGCAGTTTTTAAAAACAAAATAAAAATGCTACATTTAACTGAGCGCTAATTGCTACAACAAGCTTGCGGTAGCTTTAACAAGCATCTTGAATTTACAGTTGCAAGATAAATTATCGCTTCACTTGTAGTCTAGCCCACAGTGGATATGGCTCCTCAATGTAAAGATGATAACATGATGGTCAGCAAGCAGTTAATATTGTTTACATTTCATTCAATTTTATGAAATGATCTATCCGCATGGACTAATAAGTCATTTTTCAGATAGACCTGTCAAAAAATTTGTATTGTTTTACCATTAACAGTAGATTCTTAAAATACAAACAAACCTATGGTTGATCACCAATTAAAAAATAAATAATAATCCACCCAATAAATATTTTTGAGGAATATTTTAGGTAAACAAAAACCCAGTTCATTGTTTTTGACTCTCTGAAAAAATAAACACAGTATGGAACAATAGAATGGAAACCCTAATAAATACTTACATTAAATATATGTAAATAGTCCCTCCACATCTACTTCAGCACTAATTTATGTTAAATTTCTGGACTCCTATCCCAATGCAACAACAATAAATGGAAAAGTTAAAGAAGGAAATATAGGGAGAGTGATAGTAGAAGTGTGAGAGCATCTCCTCTACATCCCCTTTTCTACCTTGTTTATTTTTTCCTTCCAAACTATCCTCAGATTCACTAACTTCTCATAACCCTCTTTCTTTCTTCCTTCCTTCCTTCCTTCCTTCCTTTCTTTCGGCTAGATTACGAGTTTTGCGTTAGGCTGAAAAAGCAGCATTAACAGGTGCTAACGCTGCTTTTTTCCTACCGCTGGTATTCCGCGTCAGATGTCTTGAAGATGGACCCGCTCTGCGCCGTCTGGATGAAGATAGAAGATGCCGTCTGGATGAAGACTTCTGCCCGTCTGGAGGACCACTTCTGCCGTCTGGAGGACCACTTCTGCCGGATGCTTTAAGGACTTTGGCCCGGTTGGGTGAAGACTTCTTCCTGTAAGGTGATCTTCAAGGGGTTAGTGTTAGGTTTTTTTAAGGGGGTATTGGGTGGATTTTTGAGTAGGGTTGGTTGTGTGGGTGGTGAGTTTTATTGTTGGGGGGGGATTTGTAATTTTTTTACAGGTAAAAGAGCTGATTACTTTGGGGCAATGCCCCACAAAAGGCCCTTTTAAAGGCTATTTGTAATTTAGTGTAGGGTAGGGCTTTTTATTTTGTTAGTTGGATTAGATTAGGTGTAATTAGTTTCAAATTCTTGTAATTTGTTTATTATTTTCTGTAATTTAGTGTGGTTTTTTTGTACTTTAGATCATTTTATTTAATTGTATTTAATTTAGGGAATTAATTTAATTATAGTGTAGTGTTAGGTGTAATTGTAACAGGTTAGGTTTTATTTTACAGGTACTTTTGTATTTATTTTAACTAGGTAGTTATTAAATAGTTAATAACTATTTAGTAACTATTCTACCTAGTTAAATAAATACAAACTTGCCTGTAAATTAAAAATAAACCCTAAGCTAGATACAATGTAACTATTAGTTATATTGTAGCTAGCTTAGGGTTTATTCTATAGGTAAGTACAGTTGGCCCTCGGTTTACAACGGTTCAATTTGCACCGTTTCAGAATAACAACCTTTTTTTTCAGTCATGTGACTGCTATTGAAAAACATTGAGAAGCAGTGCATTTATTAAAATAGCCAGTAGGTGGAGCTGTCCGCTTGTGTTGCAGCAAAGATATGCAAGCCAAGCAAGCTGAAATAATCAGTTTAACCAGACCTGAGCTATCGAGCAGCTTGCAACGGAGCAATATCTTCCTGTTTATAAATCAGTCCAGATTGGAATGCATAGAAAGAACTGTTTGCAGAAAAATGCAAGTAAAGTCTGTGTTGTGTGATTATTTTATTAGGTTTATAATGCTGTTTAGCAAATGTATTTGTTCATTTAACTTAGTTTAAATATATATTCTGTGTTGTGTGATTATTTTATTAGGTTTATATACTGTTTATCATTTAAAGGCTTCATTTCAAAGCTTTAAAAATAATTTATTAGGTGTTACTTATGCCAATTTTTAGAGGGGCCTGGAACCTAACTCCTTTACTTCCCATTGACTTACATTATAAACCAGGTTTCCATTTACAATGGTTTCGATTTACAACCATTCCTTCTGGAACCTAACCCCGGTGTAAACTGAGGGCTACCTGTATTTAGTTTTAAATAGGAATTATTTAGTTACTGGTAGTAATTTTATTTAGATTTATTTTAATTATATTTAAGTTAGGGGGTGTTAGGGTTAGACTCAGTTTTATAGGTTAATATGTTTATTATAGTTGCGACGACGTTGGTGCGGCAGATTAGGGGTTAATAAATGCAGGTAGGTTGCGGCGACATTTGGGGTGGCAGATTAGGGGTTAATAAATATAATGTAGGTGTCAGCGATGTTGAGGGCAGCAGATTTGGGGTTAATAAGTATAATGTAGGTGGCGGCGGTGTCCGGAGTGGCAGATTAGGGGTTAATAATATAATGCAGGTGTCGGCGATGTCGGGGGCAGTAGATTAGGGGTTAATAAGTGTAAGATTAGGGGTGTTTAGACTTGGGTTCATGTTAGGGTGTTAGGTGTAGACATAAATTTTATTTCCCCATAGGAATCAATGGGGCTGCGTTAAGAGCTAAACGCTGCTTTTTTGCAGGTGTTAGACTTTTTTTCAGCTGGCTCTCCCCCGTTGATTCCTATGGGGAAATTGTGCACAAGCACGTTACACCAGCTCACCGCTGACTTAAACAGCGCGGGTATTGAAGTGAGATTTGGAGCAAAATTTTGCTCAACTCTCACTTCTTGTCTTTTAACGCTGGGTTTGTAAAAACCCGTAATATCAGCGTTGTCTGTAAGTGAGCGGTGAGCATAAACTACTCGTTAGCACCGCACCCCTGTTACCGCAAAACTCGTAATCTACCTGTTTTTCTTTATTTTTTTCTTTCTTTCTCTCTCTTTCACTTTCTGTTTTCCATTTACTCTTCATTTCACTTTTCCCCCCAACTTCCCCCTCTCACTTACCTTCTCACTCACCTCACTTGCTCATACTATATACAAAAAGTTACTAAGTTAAATCTAGTCTAGTCTTAAGTCGAGTCAAAATTAAACTGTATTCAGGTAGGGCATAATGATACAACTTACCAATTTACTTGTATCATCAAATTTGCTCTGTTCGCTTGGTATTCTTTACTGAAAACTAATATGCTAATTTCTAAGCCCTTGAAGGATAGACAGTGCTAGTTCATGTGTGTCATAAAAATAACATTGTGCTCACTCCCATTGAGTTATTTATTAGTCAGTACTGATTGGGTAAAATGTGAGCCTGTCAAAAGAACTGAAATAAGGGGACACTCTGCAGAGGCTTAGATACAAGATAATCACAGCAGTAAAAAGTATATTAATATAACTGTGTTGGTTATGGAAAACTAGGGAATGGGTAATAAAGAGATTATCTATCTTTTTAAACAATAAAAAGTCTGGAAAAGATTGTCCCTTTAACAAACATTGCATTATGTATTGTGAAGTGTTGTTTGTGTGTTGGAAAAAAGTAAATCTCACTCACTTTCTGTCTTCGTCTATACAGCCATAATTAATCTTATTAAAATAACCTTTTTGTTTTAGTATGGAAATATATTATTGTTTTGATAATGTATTCATCATCACCAATTGGATAGTTACAACTTTATTTTATTTCCTCTGTAATCAAAGAAACAAACAAAAAAATAAATCATATTTAGGTATATCTGCAAATTTAAAATATTTTCGGAAAATATAATAGTCTAAAAATGTGTTCAGCACTGGGATAAGAAATGGTTAAATTGCAAATGTGTAACCACTTTTTCTTTTTTCTTTACATTTCATCTATTTGTTACAATATATGAGATATATTGAAAACAAATTTTATAAAAACAAATGTTGAACTTGCGGAAGTATATTAATGCAAAACAATGTCAGTTCAATAAAAATCACAGTTGTATCCTTGGATTTGAGTCGCAAATATGTGAGTACTGCTGTTTGAATCATACACATGATACCTTGAAAAACTTACTGAATGCAGATTTTACTATCAATCTTTTTTGTACTAAAAACATGTCGCTTTTTTTTTTCTTTTTTTTTAAAAACTTAATGTTACTTAAATGTATTTTGTATGGAATAATTAACAATTATTTTCGCTTCAGATTTTATTCAAAATAAAAACTATTATTTAAGTAATTTTAATAACTGTGCATATTAAGTTGACATTTTACATAGTATAAACAAATAATACTCCCAACATTAGGATACACAATGCAAGCCAAGATGAATGCAGCTAGTAAGACTCAAGGGCAAATTAATAAATCTAACTGAAGTATAATTAATATTTGCCTAGATTACGAGTTTTGCGCTAAACAGGGTGTGAAACTAACGCCAAAAATTGTGTTATTTCAACCTCCATAGCTCTGCCATTGCAAGTTACTGAAAAGCCTCCTTGTGTGTGCGATATGGTGGCGTTAAGCTCCATACCGCACAAATTCCAAAAGCTGATTTGACGTGCTTGTGCAAGCTTTCCCTCATAGACATCAATGCAGAGAGAGTGTTAGAAAAAAACCTAACAACTGAAGTGTGGAATGAAAAATCTCCATAGCACAGCCCCACTGATGTCTATGGGGAAAAAAACTTACGTTTAAACCTAACACCCTAACATAAACCCCAAGTCTAAATACCCCTAATCTGCCCCTAACCCCTAAATACCCCTAAATACCCCTAATAACCTTTAATCTGCTACTCCCTGACATCGCCGACACTAATAAAAGCTATTAACCCCTAATCCACCGCTCCCCGACATCACCGCCACTAAATAAAATGATTAACCTCTAAACCACTGCTCCCCGACATCGCTGCCACTAAATAAAAGGATTAACCCCTAAACCTCCGGCCTCCCATATTGCCCCTACTAAATAAAACTTTAAGCCCTAAACCTCCGGCCCCCCACATCATCGCTACAAAATAAACCTATTAACCCCTAAACCTCCGGCCCCCCACTTCGCCGCCACTAAATAATCGTATTAACCCCTAAACCACCAGCCCCCCATGTCGCAAAACACTAAATTAAACTATTAACCCCTAAAACTAACACCCCCTAATTTTAAATTAAAATTACAATATAACTATCTTAAAATAAATAAAAACTTTACTGTGAAATAAAAATAAACCTAACATTAAACTATAAATTAACCTAACATAACTATTCTAATAAAATACAAAATATTGCCAATTAAAAACCTAAATTACAAATTTAAAAAAACCTAACACTATGAAAAAAAATAAAAAATCTAAAATTACAAAAAATAATAAACACTAAATTTTGAAAAATAAAAAACACTCACTAAGCTTACAAAAAATAATAAACTTAACTAGCAAAAATAAAAACAATTACACCTAATCTAATATCCCTAAAAAATAAAAAAGTCCCCCCAAAATAAATACACCCCTTAACCTACAATAAACTGCCAATAGCCCTTAAAGGGGCATTTTGTAGGTCATTGCCCTAAGTTAAACAGCTCTAAGTCCCCCCAACAGTAAAACCCATCAACCAACCCCCCAAAATAAAAAACCTAATTTTAAAAAATCCTAGACTACCCATTTGTATGGACATTGCCCTTAAAAGGGCATTCAGCTCTTTCTCACTGCCCTTAAAAGGGCATTCAGCTCTTTTAAAAGTGCCCATCCCTAATCTAAAAAAAAAAAAACACCAAAAAAAAACCAAAAAACTAACACTGGGGGCGGAGCTTGGCTGTGTAGGGACATGGCCGCACAACACTTAAGCTCCAAGCAGCTTTTCCCTAACGCCATCCTAAAAGGGAATTAAGTGTCTACAAAACAACCACACAGACGACCTGAAGGGCTACTCTAGAAAGTGCAAAAACTAACGTTTGTAGCGTTACAAGATCCGTGACCCGTGTTAGTGGTGATATGCGCTGAAGTGCGCAATGTGGCCTACCAAAATTTCTGACAGCTTGGAAAGCGGAGCTACGCCAGACAATTTTTATGAACAGAACGTCACCTGTGAAAAGTCTCAGATGAACCAGATATCCAATAACAGCAGAGTGATGCCCTAACAAAGTAAAACAACCTGTAAATAAATATAACACGCAAACCAACAACACCGGTCCTGCAACTTTGATATGCCTCCACTATCGCAATCTTAAGAGACATTATAAACACAAATACACAAGTATATACATACCAAAGATGCTTGTGTATGCAATATATAAGCTTACTTTATAAATATGAATTAAAGCTAGTATACGTTTAGCAGAGGCCACTGTGACACTTAATCTATACCAAAAAGGGTTGACTGCCTTTTACTAACTGCGTTTAGAAAACAAAGGTTAATACATTACTCAGTTTGAGTCATTACTTGAACTTTGAACATTTCCTTCTCTAAACACCTGGAAACTGCTCCGTTTTTTTACCTAAGTTATAATCCATACTGCTCAGCTTGCTATCTGTGAAATTATTACAAACCATTGCCATAACATACTATTCATTTAGCTAAGCGACTAAGAGCATTGATCAGGCCCCCCCCCCTCCTTTGACATGTGCAATTTTTGACCAAGTGACTAAAACGTATATGCACTTTATTCTTAATTGTCTATTTAAACTTGGAAATGTTGTAAAGGTAGTAACAGACACACTCATACACTGAAACACACACACACAGACACACTCATACACTGAAACACATACACACACTCACACATAAGGATTCACATATAGACACTCTAGCAGACACGCAAAGAAACACACTCAGACACAGAAACCCAAACAGACACTTAGCACTTGTTTACATTGACCTGACAAGTAATGAGGTAAACTACAGTTTTGTAAAAAAAGGAGATTTAGAAAACAAAATATAGAGTTCTAATTATCTTTTTGTAAAGGAAGATGACAACCAAATTATGACAACAGCATGCAGTGGCTGAAAGGAAGGGCCCTGAACTGCCTAAACAATAATTTAAAGGTTAAATGGTAGAGTGGTTACTTCCGGAAAGGTCTTGTTAGTCTCAAAGTCTGTAGAAAGATGTGAATAATTAGTAGTAAGGTCAAAATGTCCTAAAAAGGAACAGACAATGGACACACACACACAAACTCAAACTTGCACATACACCCAAGGAAACACCGACAGAGACAGCCTCAGAAAACACACAAATACATATACACACATACACACACAGAGACACCCACAGAAAACACACAAAGACATACACACACACACACACAGAGAGAGAGACAGCCACATCAAAAACACAGAAAGACATACATACACACACCCTCACTGAGACATCCACAGAAAAAACACAAAGACATACACACACCCTCACAGAGACACCCACAGAAAACACAGACATACATACATACATACACACAAACACCCTCACAGAAACACCCATAGAAAAAGCTCAAAGACATATGCACACACCCTCACAGTCATCCACAGAAAATGTACAAAGACATACACACCCACCTCACAGAGAGACCCACAGATAAAAAATACATACACATAGAGACACAAACCAAAGCACAAAGACATAAACACATACACCCACAGAAACACTCACAGGAGGAAACATTTATGCACCTTGCATCCCTTAAATCAACAGTGTGTGACATGCATGATAAAAAAAAATGCAGAAATTAAGAGATCACTTTTTAAAGAATCGTATTTGTAAATGTGCAAACAAAAATAATTCTGTGAATTCAAAATTGTACATTAAAGAGCTGGGTAGATGGCTAGATGAAGAAAAGTACCTTTAAAAGGTTGACATGTTTGTTTGTTTTTTTCCCATTTTCCCCAACCAAGAGCACCACTTCAAATATAGTGTACAAATTTTCCCATCTGTCAGCTGTACTTATGGATTTTGAAAATGCTGTACTCTATATGGTCTTGGTGGGACCATAAGCTGTGGTACTCATACCATTAGATCTGGTTAAATGCAGGATTTAGGCTTGTTGGTATGTATTTCAAAACTAAGTCAGCTGTAGTGTAAACTGAACTGTTTTAAGTTAACCTGTCTCATTTCAAACACTGAGCAATCTTAGGCCTAGATTTGGAGTTTGGCGGTAGAAGGGCTGTTAACGCTTCGCGGGTTTTTTTCTGGCCGCACCATAAAATTAACTCTGGTATCGAGAGTTCAAACAAATGCTGCGTTAGGCTCCAAAAAAGGAGCGTAGAGCATTTTTACCGCAAATGCAACTCTCGATACCAGAGTTGCTTACGGACGCGGCCAGCCTCAAAAACGTGCTCGTGCACGATTCTCCCATAGGAAACAATGGGGCTGTTTGAGCTGAAAAAAAAACCTAACACCTGCAAAAAAGCAGCGTTCAGCTCCTAACGCAGCCCCATTGTTTCCTATGGGGAAACACTTCCTACGTCTGCACCTAACACTCTAACATGTACCCCGAGTCTAAACACCCCTAACCTTACACTTATTAACCCCTATTCTGCCGCCCCCGCTATCGCTGACCCCTGCATATTTTTTTTAACCCCTAATCTGCCGCTCCGTAAACCGCCGCAACCTACGTTATCCCTATGTACCCCTAATCTGCTGCCCTAACATCGCCGACCCCTATATTATATTTATTAACCCCTAATCTGCCCCCCTCAACGTCGCCGACACCTGCCTACACTTATTAACCCCTAATCTGCCGAGCGGACCTGAGCGCTACTATAATAAAGTTATTAACCCCTAATCCGCCTCACTAACCCTATCATAAATAGTATTAACCCCTAATCTGCCCTCCCTAACATCGCCGACACCTACCTTCAATTATTAACCCCTAATCTGCCGAGCGGACCTCACCGCTATTCTAATAAATGTATTAACCCCTAAAGCTAAGTCTAACCCTAACACTAACACCCCCCTAACTTAAATATAATTTACATCTAACGAAATAAATTAACTCTTATTAAATAACTTATTCCTATTTAAAGCTAAATACTTACCTGTAAAATAAATCCTAATATAGCTACAATATAAATTATAATTATATTATAGCTATTTTAGGATTAATATTTATTTTACAGGCAACTTTGTAATTATTTTAACCAGGTACAATAGCTATTAAATAGTTAAGAACTATTTAATAGTTACCTAGTTAAAATAATAACAAATTTACCTGTAAAATAAATCCTAACCTAAGATATAATTAAACCTAACACTACCCTATCAATACATTAATTAAATAAACTACCTACAATTACCTACAATTAACCTAACACTACACTATCAATAAATTAATTAAACACAATTCCTACAAATAAATACAATTAAATAAACTAGCTAAAGTACAAAAAATAAAAAAGAACTAAGTTACAAAAAATAAAAAAATATTTACAAACATAAGAAAAATATTACAACAATTTTAAACTAATTACACCTACTCTAAGCCCCCTAATAAAATAACAAAGCCCCCCAAAATAAAAAATTCCCTACCCTATTCTAAATTAAAAAAGTTACAAGCTCTTTTACCTTACCAGCCCTGAACAGGGCCCTTTGCGGGGCATGCCCCAAGAATTTCAGCTCTTTTGCCTGTAAAAAAAAACATACAATACCCCCCCCCCAACATTACAACCCACCACCCACATACCCCTAATCTAACCCAAACCCCCCTTAAAGAAACCTAACACTAAGCCCCTGAAGATCTTCCTACCTTGTCTTCACCATCCAGGTATCACCGATCCGTCCTGGCTCCAACATCTTCATCCAACCCAAGCGGGGGTTGGCGATCCATCATCTGGTGGCTGAAGAGGTCCAGAAGAGGCTCCAAAGTCTTCCTCCTATCCGGCAAGAAGAGGACATCCGGACCGGCAAACATCTTCTCCAATCGGCATCTTCGATCTTCTTCCATCCGGTGCGGAGCGGGTCCATCTTGAAGCAGGCGACGCGGATCCATCCTCTTCTTCCGTTGTCTCCCGACGAATGACGGTTCCTTTAAGGGACGTCATCCAAGATGGCGTCCCTCGAATTCCGATTGGCTGATAGGATTCTATCAGCCAATCGGAATTAAGGTAGGAATTTTCTGATTGGCTGATGGAATCAGCCAATCAGAATCAAGTTCAATCCGATTGGCTGATCCAATCAGCCAATCAGATTGAGCTCGCATTCTATTGGCTGTTCCGATCAGCCAATAGAATGCAAGCTCAATCTGATTGGCTGATTGGATCAGCCAATCGGATTGAACTTGATTCTGATTGGCTGATTCAATCAGCCAATCAGAAAATTCCTACCTTAATTCCGATTGGCTGATAGAATCCTATCAGCCAATCGGAATTCGAGGGACGCCATCTTGGATGACGTCCCTTAAAGGAACCGTCATTCGTCGGGAGACAACGGAAGAAGAGGATGGATCCGCGTCGCCTGCTTCAAGATGGACCCGCTCCGCACCGGATGGAAGAAGATCGAAGATGCCGCTTGGAGAAGATGTTTGCCGGTCCGGATGTCCTCTTCTTGCCGGATAGGAGGAAGACTTTGGAGCCTCTTCTGGACCTCTTCAGCCACCGGATGATGGATCGCCAACCCCCGCTTGGGTTGGATGAAGATGTTGGAGCCAGGACGGATCGGTGATACCTGGATGGTGAAGACAAGGTAGGAAGATCTTCAGGGGCTTAGTGTTAGGTTTATTTAAGGGGGGTTTGGGTTAGATTAGGGGTATGTGGGTGGTGGGTTGTAATGTTGGGGGGGGGGGTATTGTATGTTTTTTTTTACAGGCAAAAGAGCTGAAATTCTTGGGGCATGCCCCGCAAAGGGCCCTGTTCAGGGCTGGTAAGGTAAAAGAGCTTGTAACTTTTTAAATTTAGAATAGGGTAGGGAATTTTTTATTTTGGGGGGCTTTGTTATTTTATTAGGGGGCTTAGAGTAGGTGTAATTAGTTTAAAATTGTTGTAATATTTTTCTTATGTTTGTAAATATTTTTTTATTTTTTGTAACTTAGTTCTTTTTTATTTTTTGTACTTTAGCTAGTTTATTTAATTGTATTTATTTGTAGGAAATGTGTTTAATTAATTTATTGATAGTGTAGTGTTAGGTTAATTGTAGGTAATTGTAGGTAGTTTATTTAATTAATGTATTGATAGGGTAGTGTTAGGTTTAATTATATCTTAGGTTAGGATTTATTTTACAGGTAAATTTGTTATTATTTTAACTAGGTAACTATTAAATAGTTCTTAACTATTTAATAGCTATTGTACCTGGTTAAAATAATTACAAAGTTGCCTGTAAAATAAATATTAATCCTAAAATAGCTATAATATAATTATAATTTATATTGTAGCTATATTAGGATTTATTTTACAGGTAAGTATTTAGCTTTAAATAGGAATAAGTTATTTAATAAGAGTTAATTTATTTCGTTAGATGTAAATTATATTTAAGTTAGGGGGGTGTTAGTGTTAGGGTTAGACTTAGCTTTAGGGGTTAATACATTTATTAGAATAGCGGTGAGGTCCGCTCGGCAGATTAGGGGTTAATAATTGAAGGTAGGTGTCGGCGATGTTAGGGAGGGCAGATTAGGGGTTAATACTATTTATGATAGGGTTAGTGAGGCGGGTTAGGGGTTAATAACTTTATTATAGTAGCGGTGCGGTCCGCTCGGCAGATTAGGGGTTAATAAGTGTAGGCAGGTGTCGGCGACGTTGAGGGGGGCAGATTAGGGGTTAATAAATATAATATAGGGGTCGGCGGTGTTAGGGGCAGCAGATTAGGGGTACATAGGGATAACGTAGGTGGCGGCGCTTTGCGGTCGGCAGATTAGGGGTTAATTATTTTAAGTAGCTGGCGGCGATGTTGTGGGGGGCAGGTTAGGGGTTAATAAATGTAATACAGGGGTTGGCGGGGTTAGGGGCAGCAGATTAGGGGTACATAAGTATAACGTAGGTGGCGGTCGGCAGATTAGGGGTTAAAATATTTTAATCGAGTGGCGGTGATGTGGGGGGAGCTCGGTTTAGGGGTACATAGGTAGTTTATGGGTGTTAGTGTACTTTAGGGTACAGTAGTTAAGAGCTTTATGAACCGGCGTTAGCCAGAAAGCTCTTAACTCCTGCTATTTTCAGGCGGCTGGAGTTTTGTCGTTAGAGCTCTAACGCTCACTTCAGAAACGACTCTAAATACCGGCGTAAGGAAGATCCCATTGAAAAGATAGGATACGCAATTGGCGTAGGGGGATCTGCGGTATGGAAAAGTCGCGGCTGAAAAGTGAGCGTTAGACCCTTTAATCACTGACTCCAAATACCAGCGGGCGGCCAAAACCAGCGTTAGGAGCCTCTAACGCTGGTTTTGACGGCTACCGCCGAACTCCAAATCTAGGCCTTAGTCTGAGAGTATAAAATTTTATGCAGATGTAAAAATCTTAGATAAAATGCCTCCTTGCATCTGGAAAGTCCTTGCATAAAGGGGCAGTAAACTGGAATGTAATATATATATATATATATATATATATATATATATATATATATATATATATATAAAATGCATATCTGCCAAAAGGGCATCTACCATTTGTGTATTGAGGAGGAAACATTTCTGCATGGTTTTAAATATAGAATTTCTACAGCATTGTCAAATAATCATAAATACACTGCTGCTAAAAAAATGTGTTTTTATGGACCCCTGGCCCCACCATACAACTACTACCACACTGAAGTTACAATCCAAAATTGCACAAAGAAATAAAAAACATTTGCTAAGTAAGTCCTACCTCCTCTTCAAATGAAAGTGATCTGCCGTCTGACTCAGGCACACACTGTAGAAAGTGCCAAGTCTGTCTCACACTGAGCATAGTGGTTTAGTGCACACTTAGAAATCCTCTCAAATGCTAATACTTTACTACTTTTAATAACATTTCCCATGCTCAATTAGCACTCTGCTGTAGTACCCACTGGTGGCTGCCAAAATTTAAAAAAAAAAAAAAAAAAAAAATTTTTTTTAGTTCTTGCCTCATGGGGCTCCCCTGGCTCATTGGGCCCCTGACAGGAGTCACCCCTGTCACCCCCTGATGGTGGCCCTGAGTGCAACCCTTACCACTACTATAACCCAGATAACTCTAACTACTCTACAATGGCCTCTAAAAAAACGAATAAAAATGATAAACCTAGAAAACCGTCTGCCAATGTAATGGCAGGGTCTTTACAGGATATGTTTTTGCAGAAATAATCAATTATAATCTATATGTAATAGAATAAACATGTATCATAGTTTTATGCATAAATGTGCAGCTCAGTGCAGGAAGTAGTATATCATAAATGGAAAATTAAATCACTGAAATGAGCAATTGATGTACTGACATTACATTTGAGAGTTAAAGTTTACCTATAACTCCCAATGCGCCACTATAATGTCAAATAAAAGGTTAAAATTGTTACAAAGATGATGTAAATGACCGGTATAAATTAAGAGGTAATCGATAACCCACAACGAAAAGGTAAGAACTATAACCTAGTATATGAGAGTAACATGAATACATACAGATCAATGTAATGCTTGAATGCAGTAATTAAGAAACGCAGGACTGCTTTAGGAGAATCATAACATACACTGGTAATTATAAGACTATATTGCAATAATTCAAATGTGTAAGAGTGCCTTTAAGGGTTGGTAAGAACATTACTTACGATTCTGGCTAGCAGCTGATACGGTACAGTAGTTAGAAGAAGCAGTCTTTAGAGGCAATACGGAAATTCACAGCAGCACCGGAACAGGTAAGAGATAAGATCCGGAATTCAAGGAAGGAAAACAGTGAGAGAGAGGTCCGTTGTCGAAACACGCTGCAGATCAGATAATACAACTGAACTAAATCAGCTGAGTTACAAACACAGTTACGAGTCAGTTTTGAACAAGGTAGCAATGCAGCAATAGCAACTGAAGTTACTCAAACGCATATATGATTAAAGCATCATTATCCTGGACAACGGTAACTTGAGGGAAAAAGTGATGATCTATCTACCTTTCTACTACACTCATTATCGTGTAGACGAAGATAACCAACACTGCACAGGTTACAATCCCTGATATGAACAGATAAGTACTTATCGAATAATTTGTTTACTGACATGTACATATGATCTGGCTTGACCTTTCAGGCTTCTTTATAGGCATTCTGCCTCGATTACAAGTAGACACTCTACTAAGCTTTGAATCTTTTGTCTTGTAAAACATAGAATTGAGAGGTTAAAAGGCAAATTCATAAACTTTCCCTCTTAGAACACTCCGTTGATGCTTTTGCCTTGACCTCCTCTTTATTGTTATGGAAAAGGCAGCACAAGAATGGCGTTGGGGAGGAGAGGAATCTCCCCATTTTTTTTCTCTCACGACGAGAGATGTTTTAAGTTTATTTTCGTAATGTTAAAAATGTTATTATTTATAAGTTATTCATGTTTTGTTTAGTTATTGTTTGTGTCAACAGCTTGCTATGTTAGATAAATAAAGATGCTAGCAGCCAAACAGTGTATATCAGAATCAATATGCTTTATTCCAGGATAAAAGCACAGGACAAGCTGTAAAATATCAGAACATAGTCTGACCGGTTTTGGTCCTCCTGACCGTAATCATAGATTGATGCATAACATATGTGGTATACATTTAAATAGCAAATAGCTTCTCCTGATTGGCTAAAAACAAACAATCAATCTGAAATTTTAACTCCATGCTTGCTGACACCAATTAATCACACTTAGTAAATGGGTATACATATCAAAACAGTTAAACCCTCTTTAAAACATATTATGATAGTGAGAACAAAAATTAGACCCAATGAACTAATCACTATGATGTTATTACATACAAAATGTGAACAAGTTAGAAATATTCAATGTGCTAACATATTGATGCATATATATATGTACATTCTCAAGATAGCTAAATGTAAAGACTGGAACATAGAGTAAGACATTGGCTAAATAACGTGAAATTTGATTTACATCATTTGACAGTAATCATATAAGCACACATAAATAAACATTGTTAAACTGTCTAAATATTGACAGCAACAGCGTTGTTACAAATTATTCAAATTTATAGCAACAACACTTGCTATCAAGACATGTCATAAGTTAAGCAATTTTATAGAACATGTAGACATTATATAGCATTTAAGCATATCTGGTAGAATACAATTTTATTTATAGATTATGCTTAATCATCTTTGCCAGTAATTTATGATGTTGAACTCAGAATTAAAACCCTGGGGCAGCAGACTTTGCATCTTAAATATCCAATAAGTTTCCTGTTTGCACAGGATAGTAAACTTGTCTCCACCCCTGGGAGGTTTTCTGATCTGTTCAACAGCTTGCCATCTCAGTGTTTTAGTATTCTGGTCATGTATCTCTATGAAGTGTTTTGATAGCGCTGAGCAAGTCACTTTATTACTTATATATGACAAATGTTCTTTTATGCGCTTTCCCACCTCTCTTGGTGTTCTTCCTAAGTACTGTTTCCGGCAAAAAATACACTCCACCAAATAAATGATGTGGGTACTCCTACAATTGATACATCCCTTGGTGGAAAATGTTTGGCCGGTAACAGTAGATTGGAATACCTCACTACTGTGAATGTGATCCCATGAACCATAGTTTTTCCTGCCACATTTAAATGTCCCATTATGATGTAACCAGGAACTGGTCACTTTTTTGTCACTCCTCAGCATACTAGGTGCTAACATATTCCCCAGAGTAACATTTCTTCTAGGGAGAAACATGCAGCCTTTTTCTATAGTGTGTCTGAGAGACTTATCTCCCATTAAGATAGGTAAATTTTTCCTCACAATATTGCAAACTGCATCATATTGTTTGGAAAAAGAAGTAATGAACTTTGGTTTATGTTCATTTGCCTTAGACTCTTGTTTTTTTTTTAAACACTTTCTGTCTTTAATAAGGCATTCCTATTTATTCCTTTAGTCTCAAAAAAGGCCTTGTTAATGACTTGTTTGGGATAACCCCTAACAATCATTCTATCCCTAAGATCCTTACTTTCAGACAGAAAGTCCCTTTCAAGTGAACAGTTCCTTTTGGCTCGCAAAAACTGTCTCTTAGCGATGCCCTTGAATACATGCTGTGGATGGCTAGAGCGGGCATGCAAGAGACTGTTACCCGAAATGGGCTTTCTATAGAGAGTAGAGACAATCCTTCCACTCTCCACATTTCCTGTCAAGGTAACATCCAAAAAATTAATCCTATCTTTGTTCCACTCTGAGGTGAATGCTAATCCTACATTGTTCATATTAATGTTACCAACAAAATTACTTGCTTCTGACTCACTTGATGACCAAATTATGAGCAGGTCATCAATTAATCTCAAATATAGAACAATGTGATCAATATTACCTCCATAGACGTGGGACCTCTCCCACCAACCCATAAATAGGTTGGCGTAGGAGGGAGCAAACTTTGCCCCCATAGCGGTCCCACGTCTCTGGAGGTAATAAGTGTCTTGAAACACAAAGAAATTGTGTTCCAATAAAAACCTGACTGCTCGAACAAAGAGCACTCTTTTTTCATCCGTAAGGTCAGAATAAAGCCTTAGATAGTAATCTATAGCAACTAGACCTTGGTGATGGGGGATTGAAGAGTACAAGGAGGTGACGTCTATAGTCAACCAACTGTATCCTTCTAGCCATGGCACATTATCCATTAGTTGCAGGACATGGGTAGTGTCTCTTACATAACTGGGTATGAGTTTAACAATGGGTTGTAAGAATTGATCCACCCATTTTGACAACGGTTCCAATAGTGACCCAATGCCTGCAACTATTGGTCTCCCCTTTACATTCACCAGACTCTTGTGTACTTTGGGGAGATGGTGGAAGATTGGGGTTACAGGTTTATCAACCAACAAGTGTTCAGCTGACACTCCATCCATCAAACCCTCCTCCACCATCTCATCAAGTAAATGTGATAGCTCTTTTCTGAATTTCACGGTGGGATCCCCTGTTAGAGCCTTATAAGTGTCACTGTCATTAAGCTGTCTGGTGGCTTTAGCAAGGTACTCAACCCTGTCCATAACCACCACACTACCTCCCTTATCAGATTGTCTGATAACTATCTTGCTGTTTTTCTTTAGATTTATTAGTGCCTCACGTTCTCTAAATGACAAGTTCTGTCTGTGGTCATCTGTTTCCTCATTTAAAGCAGAAAGATCCTCCAAAACCCTTTGGTGAAAAGTTTCTAAGAATTTGCCCCTAGCATGGATAGGGTAAAAATCTGATTTGTGTTTGGGTTTGGATCTATTCAGGGTGCTCTTAATCCCCGGGTCTACAGAACTTTCATGTTGGAGTTCCTCAAGTGTAATGATGGCACTAGCATCGCCAAAATCTAGGCTTGTCCCGCTTATTACTGGGTCTTTGTTTACAACATTACCATCATTTTGTTGGTGATCACCATCATGAAAGAATCTTTTGAGAGTTAAATCTCTAACCAGTTTGTTCACGTCCAGAATAGTTTCAAAGAGGTTGAACTTTCTGGAAGGAACAAAGCCTAATCCATAATCCAGAACTTTAATTTCAAGATCTGATAATGAATATGATGATATATTTATCACCATATTCATTGGTATTTTTTCGTTTTCGATTGTTTCCCTCTCAGTGTGTACCTCTGATTGTCCCCATCTTGTGTGTTTTCTATCACTGTCTTGTCTCCTCCCTGAAATTGCTTCGTGGCCCCTTGAAAAACCTGGCCCTGAGTATTAGATTTACCTTGTTGCTTATTATTTTTGTTCCAATTGCCATTCTCAACTATATTTGAATTACTGTTAGGTGTCTTAGGTCTAGCACCCAGGGATATAGTATTTTTCAATATACCATTGTTAGTGTTAGTAGTTGGAATTGTTTGTGGGTCTTCACCCTCAGAGCCTCCTTCCTCTCCTGATGCGCCCTCAAAACTCAAAGCAAACCTTTCCTCATCTGTATTATCACTCTCTGATGTAGAAAATGTGACTTTTTTATTTGAGTCTGTAGAGTTTGCTTTAGCTCATGTATACCTAGCTATGATAGAACCTTCTGCGTTTATTTTTCTTATTGGTTTTTGGTTCATCTGGTTCATCTTTGTCATACCAAGATTTATTCCTCTGGCGGCGCCGCCAGATATATACTGAGCCCTGTGTGTAATCTTTTTGATCACGCAAAAATTTGCTATGTTTGACCTGTATGACCAACTTCTTGGACTCATCCATAGTCTGTTTAAAGATTCTGTCAAACCTAGCAAATGTTTCACACTGATTAAATCTATTCATATCAGTTTCCAATAAAGCAATCTTGCTCTTAATGTCATTTAAAAGGTAATCTTTATACTCAATGAGTAAGGAAATAAGAGTGAGGGAACAATCAGTGAGAGCTTTGTTCCATCTTTCAACAAAGGATAAATCTTTAATATCATAAGTAGGGAATTTGTTTAATCTGAGGCCCCTAGGAATCATTTTTAGAGACAAGTATTTAGATAATATCCACTTGTCCCATTTTAACTTCTGTTCCTTCAGCTTTAAATGTTCATAATCTTGAAATAGATCCCCCAATTTAGTATTTGGTGAATCACAATTGAATACATCCTCTAATTCTAAAAGATCTAAGTTGTCTTCATCAATGTCATTAAAAGAATACATGGTTTCTAAGTCCTGTGTATTATCCATTTTATATGCTTAAATTATATACCCACCAACAATTGGAAAATTATCTGTACAAATGCTGATGTTTAAACAAATTACCTAGGCATACACTTGGAATAAGCAAATAAATGCAACCTAATATACACAAAATGTATAACCAACCCTTAGTAAAAAAGGAGAACAGATAAAAAAAAAAACATATTAAATTTGAAATTAATGACTGCTCATAGTTAATAATAGCTCATGTATACATTCCTGGGGTAATAAATCCCTTTTTGGGGATAAATAATTAGAGAAATAAAAAAGCAATCAGGGAGATATTAAGATATCTAAGAAAACAATAAAGCATATAGTCAAATCACAAAAAGGACATAAATATACAGGCAGATGAATCTAGCCAAAAAACATAAGTCCCATCTTCAATGAGCAATTAGTCCCATATACCTAAGCACAAATTAATGACCATAAGTCTGTATGGAAATGCAGATTTAGGGGGGTACTTATCAACGTGTCTACTTTCCTGCCTTCGCCGGCCCAATACGCCCGCCTAAGCTCGCCTACCTTCGCCGCCGCGGACCTGAAAAAATACGCCTAAGTTATCAAAAAAAGCTGTCAAAAAGCCGCGGGGCGATGAGCAGCGGACTGTGAGAGTTATCACTCATCCGATCTCACTGCTCTTCGGCTGTTTGACAGCTTTCTTGCTAGCCTGTCACTAAGCACTCACACTAAACTACACTGCTCTAACCCCTATACCGGCGCCCCCGGAGCCCCCTGCAACTAAATAAAGTTACTAACCCCTAAACCGCCGCTCCTAGACCCTGCTGCAAGTCTTATAAATGTATTAACCCCTAAACCGCCGCTCCCGGACACCGCTGCCACCTTCATTATACCTAGTAACCCCTATCCTGCCCCCCCCATACCGTCGCCCTCTATAATAAAGTTATTAACCCCTATCCTGCTGATCCCGCACCTCGCCGCGAATAAATAAATAGTTTAACCCCTAAACCGCCGCTCCCGGACCCCGCAACCTATAATAAATTTATTAACCCCTATCCTGCCCCCACTACACCGTTGCCACTGTAATAAAATTATTAACCCCTAAACCTAAGTCTAACACTAACCCTAACACCCCCCTAACTTAAATATTAATTAAATAAATCTAAATATTTCTTTTATGAACTAAGTTAATCCTATTTAAAACTAAATACTTACCTTTAAAATAAACCCTAATCTAGCTACAATATAAATAATAATTATATTGTAGCTATCTTAGGATTTATTTTTATTTTACAGGCACCTTTCAATTTATTTTAACTAGGTACAATAGCTATTAAATAGTTATTAACTATTTAATAGCTTACCTAGCTAAAATAAACTGAAATTTACCTGTAAAATAAAAACTAACCTAAGTTACAAATACACCTAACACTACACTATCATTAAATTAATTAAATTAACTACCTACAAATAACTACAATTAAATACAATTACATAAACTAACTAAAGTACAAAAAATAAAAAAAGCTAAGTTACAAAAAATAAAAAAATAAGTTACAAACATTTTACAAATATTACAATTTTAAGCTACTTACACCTAATCTAAGCCCCCTAATAAAATAACAAACCCCCCCAAAATAAAAAAAATGCCCTACCCTATTCTAAATTAAATAAAGTTCAAAGCTCTTTTACCTTACCAGCCCTTAAAAGGGCCTTTTGTGGGGGCATGCCCCAAAGTTCAGCTCTTTTGCCTGTAAAAGAAAATACAACCCCCCCCCAACATTAAAACCCACCACCCACATACCCCTAATCTAACCCAAACCTCCCTTAAAATAACCTAACACTAATCCGGGCGAGGTCATCGTCGAAGCCGGGTCTTGAATGTTCATCCCGCCGACGCGGAACATCCTCCTTTCCCGACGAACTACCGACGAATGAAGGCTCCTTTAAGGGACGTCATCCAAGATGGCGTCCCTTCAATTCCGATTGGCTGATAGGATTCTATCAGCCAATCGGAATTAAGGTAGGAAAAATCTGATTGGCTGATGGAATCAGCCAATCAGATTCAAGTTCAATCCGATTGGCTGATCCAATCAGCCAATCAGATTGAGCTCGCATTCTATTGGCTGATTGGATCAGCCAATCGGATTGAACTTGAATCTGATTGGCTGATTCCATCAGCCAATCAGATTTTTACACCTAACACCCTAACATGTACCCCGAGTCTAAACACCACTAATCTGTCCCCCCTACACCGCCGCAACTAAATAAAGTTATTACCCCCTAAACTGCCGCTCCCTGATCCCGCCGCAACCTATATTAAATGAATTAACCCCTATCCTGCCCCCCCTACACCGTCGCCACCTATAATAAATGTATTAACCCCTAATCTGCCCCCCCTACACCGTCGCCACCTATAATAAATGTATTAACCCCTATCCTGCCCCCCACTACGCCGCCGCCACTGTAATAAAATTATTAACCCCTAAACCTAAGTCTAACCCTAACCCTAACGCCCCCCTAACTTAAATATTAATTAAATAAATCTAAATAATATTTTTATTATTAACTAAATTAATCCTATTTAAAACTAAATACTTACCTTTAAAATAAACCCTAATATAGCTACAATATAAATAATAATTATATTGTACCTATCTTAGGATTTATTTTTATTTTACAGGCAACTTTCAATTTATTTTAACTAGGTACAATAGCTATTAAATAGTTATTAACTATTTAATAGCTTACCTAGCTAAAATAAAGAGAAATTTACCTGTAAAATAAATCCTAACCTAAGTTATAATTACACCTAACACTACACTATACTTTAATAAATTATTCCTATTTAAAACTAAATACTTACCTGTAAAATAAACCCTAATATAGCTACAATGTAAATAATAATTATATTGTAGCTATCTTAGGATTTATAGTTATTTTACAGGTAACTTTGTATTTATTTTAGCTAGTTAGAATAGTTATTAACTAGTTATTAACTATTTAATAACTACCTAGCTAAAAGAAACACAAAATTACCTGTAAAATAAAAGTTACAATTACACCTAACACTACACTATCATTAAATTAATTACATAAACTACCTACAAATAACTACAATTAAATACAATTACATAAACTAACTAAAGTACAAAAAATAAAAAAAGCTAAGTTACAAAAAATAAAAAAATAAGTTACAAACATTTTACAAATATTACAACAATTTTAAGCTACTTACACCTAATCTAAGCCCCCTAATACAATAACAAACCCCCCCAAAATAAAAAAAATGCCCTACCCTATTCTAAATTAAATAAAGTTCAAAGCTCTTTTACCTTACCAGCCCTTAAAAGGGCCTTTTGTGGGGGCATGCCCCAAAGTTAAGCTCTTTTGCCTGTAAAAGAAAATACAACCCCCCCCCAACATTAAAACCCACCACCCACATACCCCTAATCTAACCCAAACCTCCCTTAAAATAACCTAACACTAATCCCCTGAAGATCATCCTACCTTTAGTTGTCTTCACGGAACAGCCAATAGAATGCAAGCTCAATCTGATTGGCTGATTGGATCAGCCAATCGGATTTTTCCTACCTTAATTCCGATTGGCTGATAGAATCCTATCAGCCAATTGGAATTGAAGGGACGCCATCTTGGATGACGTCCCTTAAAGGAGCCTTCATTCGTTGGTAGTTCGTCGGGAAAGGAGGATGTTCCTCGTCGGCGGGATGAACATTCAAGACCCTGCTTCGACGATGACCTCGCCCAAATAGAAGACTTCTTCAGCGCCTCTTGGAAGATGACCTCGCCCGGATGGAAGATTTCTTCAGCGCCGCTTGGAGAATCACTTCATCGGATGGAAGATTTCTTAAGCGCCCCTTGGAGGATAACTTCTGCCGGTCCGGATGTCCTCTTCAGTTCCATCGGTGGCTCGGCTGAGTGAAGACAACTAAAGGTAGGATGATCTTCAGGGGATTAGTGTTGGGTTATTTTAAGGGGGGTTTGGGTTAGATTAGGGGTATGTGGGTGGTGGGTTTTAATGTTGGGGGGGGTTGTATTTTCTTTTACAGGCAAAAGAGCTGAACTTTGGGGCATGCCCCCACAAAAGGCCCTTTTAAGGGCTGGTAAGGTAAAAGAGCTTTGAACTTTATTTAATTTAGAATAGGGTTGGGCATTTTTTTATTTTGGGGGGGTTTGTTATTTTATTAGGGGGCTTAGATTAGGTGTAAGTAGCTTAAAATTGTTGTAATATTTGTAAAATGTTTGTAACTTATTTTTTTATTTTTTGTAACTTAGCTTTTTTTATTTTTTGTACTTTAGTTAGTTTATGTAATTGTATTTAATTGTAGTTATTTGTAGGTAGTTTATTTAATTAATTTAATGATAGTGTAGTGTTAGGTTTAATTGTAACTTAGGTTAGGATTTATTTTACAGGTAATTTTGTATTTATTTTAGCTAGGTAGTTATTAAATAGTTAATAACTATTTAATAACTATTCTAACTAGCTAAAATAAATACAAAATTACCTGTAAAATAAAAGTTACAATTACACCTAACACTACACTATCATTAAATTAATTAAATAAACTACCTACAAATAACTACAATTAAATACAATTACATAAACTAACTAAAGTACAAAAAATAAAAAAAGCTAAGTTACAAAAAATAAAAAAATAAGTTACAAACATTTTACAAATATTACAACAATTTTAAGCTACTTACACCTAATCTAAGCCCCCTAATAAAATAACAAACCCCCCCAAAATAAAAAAAAATGCCCTACCCTATTCTAAATTAAATAAAGTTCAAAGCTCTTTTACCTTACCAGCCCTTAAAAGGGCCTTTTGTGGGGGCATGCCCCAAAGTTCAGCTCTTTTGCCTGTAAAAGAAAATACAACCCCCCCCAACATTAAAACCCACCACCCACATACCCCTAATCTAACCCAAACCTCCCTTAAAATAACCTAACACTAATCCCCTGAAGATCATCCTACCTTTAGTTGTCTTCACGGAACAGCCAATAGAATGCAAGCTCAATCTGATTGGCTGATTGGATCAGCCAATCGGATTTTTCCTACCTTAATTCCGATTGGCTGATAGAATCCTATCAGCCAATTGGAATTGAAGGGATGCCATCTTGGATGACGTCCCTTAAAGGAGCCTTCATTCGTTGGTAGTTCGTCGGGAAAGGAGGATGTTCCTCGTCGGCGGGATGAACATTCAAGACCCGGCTTCGACGATGACCTCGTCCGGATAGAAGACTTCTTCAGCGCCTCTTGGAAGATGACCTCGCCCGGATGGAAGATTTCTTCAGCGCCGCTTGGAGAATCACTTCATCGGAAGGAAGATTTCTTCAGCGCCCCTTGGAGGATAACTTCTGCCGGTCCGGATGTCCTCTTCAGTTCCATCGGTGGCTCGGCTGAGTGAAGACAACTAAAGGTAGGATGATCTTCAGGGGATTAGTGTTGGGTTATTTTAAGGGAGGTTTGGGTTAGATTAGGGGTATGTGGGTGGTGGGTTTTAATGTTGGGGGGGGGTTGTATTTTCTTTTACAGGCAAAAGAGCTGAACTTTGGGGCATGCCCCCACAAAAGGCCCTTTTAAGGGCTGGTAAGGTAAAAGAGCTTTGAACTTTATTTAATTTAGAATAGGGTTGGGCATTTTTTTATTTTGGGGGGGTTTGTTATTTTATTAGGGGGCTTAGATTAGGTGTAAGTAGCTTAAAATTGTTGTAATATTTGTAAAATGTTTGTAACTTATTTTTTTATTTTTTGTAACTTAGCTTTTTTTATTTTTTGTACTTTAGTTAGTTTATGTAATTGTATTTAATTGTAGTTATTTGTAGGTAGTTTATTTAATTAATTTAATGATAGTGTAGTGTTAGGTTTAATTGTAACTTAGGTTAGGATTTATTTTACAGGTAATTTTGTATTTCTTTTAGCTAGGTAGTTATTAAATAGTTAATAACTATTTAATAACTATTCTAACTAGCTAAAATAAATACAAAGTTACCTGTAAAATAACTATAAATCCTAAGATAGCTACAATATAATTATTATTTACATTGTAGCTATATTAGGGTTTATTTTACAGGTAAGTATTTAGTTTTAAATAGGAATAATTTATTAAAGTATAGTGTAGTGTTAGGTGTAATTATAACTTAGGTTAGGATTTATTTTACAGGTAAATTTCTCTGTATTTTAGCTAGGTAAGCTATTAAATAGTTAATAACTATTTAATAGCTATTGTACCTAGTTAAAATAAATTAAAAGTTGCCTGTAAAATAAAAATAAATCCTAAAATAGCTACAATATAATTATTATTTATATTGTAGCTATATTAGGGTTTATTTTAAAGGTAAGTATTTAGTTTTAAATAGGATTAATTTAGTTAATAATAAAAATATTATTTAGATTTATTTAATTAATATTTAAGTTAGGGGGGCGTTAGGGTTAGGGTTAGACTTAGGTTTAGGTTTAGGGGTTAATAATTTTATTACAGTGACGGCGGCGTAGTGGGGGGCAGGATAGGGGTTAATAAATTTATTATAGGTGGCGACGGTGTAGGGGGGGCAGATTAGGGGTTAATACATTTATTATAGGTGGTGACGGTGTAGGGGGGGCAGGATAGGGGTTAATACATTTAATATAGGTTGCGGCGGGTTCAGGGAGCAGCAGTTTAGGGGGTAATAACTTTATTTAGTTGCGGCGGTGTAGGGGGGACAGATTAGTGGTGTTTAGACTCGGGGTACATGTTAGGGTGTTAGGTGTAGACAGCTCCCATAGAATTCAATGGGATGTCTGGCAGCAGCGAACTTGTACTTTCGCTATGGTCAGACTCCCATTGATTCCTATGGGATCCGCCGCTTCCAGAGGCGGCGGATTGAAAACCAGGTACGCTGGGCCGTAAAAGTGCCGAGCGTACCTGCTAGTCATTTGATAACTAGCAAAAGTAGTGAGAATGTGCCGCACTTGTGTGCGGAACATCTGGAGTGACGTAAGAATCGATCTGTGTCGGACTGAGTCCGGCGGATCGAAGTTTACGTCACAAAATTCTACTTTTGCCGGTCTCGAGCCTTTGATAACTAAGGCATATCAGCCTCGCCACAAATACGCTGCGGAATTCCAGCGTATTTGAGGTTGACGGCTTGATAACTACCCCCCTTAGACTTGTAGCAATTACTGATTATAGTCCCAAGTTAAATGGGATACACCATGGTCAGTGAAATCCAGATGATGTTAAACAAGTACTGGAACAGTTTCCCACTAGGTCCTCAGACACAACATGGGAGTAGATGCCGGTACACTCACCCAGAATGCGGCTTTCAAGGATTCACAAGGCGGAAGCTTCTGTTTCCAGGGAACCATGCCATCTCGGCGTTCACAATTGAGGATATTTCTCTTCCGGTATCACGTGACTATCCATGTCACACGTCACGTGGTTGCTGGCCTGCCAATCAGATACCTTGATGGGCTGTCACTAAGCCCGTGATGCAGCCGGGGAATCCTGTGACAATGCACAATACATCCAGCTCCTTCAGCATACGTTCATTCAGGCAATAACACTGACAAGTGCAGGCAAGTCCAAGATAGCGCCACCGACCATTTCTTCTTAGATATCCCAAACGGTATAATGTATATCGATCAGGGTTAAGGTTAGAACAAAATGTGAGGCTGCTTATTAATGGTAGACACCCCACAGTCCACCGGATAAATGAGATAAATAAAGATGCTAGCAGCCAAACAGTGTATATCAGAATCAATATGCTTTATTCCAGGATAAAAGCACAGGACAAGCTGTAAAATATCAGAACATAGTCTGACCGGTTTCGGTCCTCCTGACCGTAATCATAGACTGATGCATAACATATGTGGTGTACATTTAAATAGCAAATAGCTTCTCCTGATTGGCTAAAAACAAACAATCAATCTGAAATTTTAACTCCATGCTTGCTGACACCAATTAATCACAGTAAATGGGTATACATATCAAAACAGTTAAACCCTCTTTAAAACATATTGTGATAGTGAGAACAAAAATTAGACCCAATGAACTAATCACTATGATGTTATTACATACAAAATGTGAACAAGTTAGAAATATTCAATGTGCTAACATATTGATGCATATATATATGTACATTCTCAAGATAGCTAAATGTAAAGACAGGAACATAGAGTAAGACATTGGCTAAATAACGTGAAATTTGATTTACATCATTTGACAGTAATCATATAAGCACACATTAATAAACATTGTTAAACTGTCTAAATATTGACAGCAACAGCGTTGTTACAAATTATTCAAATTTATAGCAACAACACTTGCTATCAAGACATGTCATAAGTTAAGCAATTTTATAGAACATGTAGACATTATATAGCATTTAAGCATATCTGGTAGAATACAATTTTATTTATAGATTATGCTTAATCATCTTTGCCAGTAATTTATGATGTTGAACTCAGAATTAAAACCCTGGGGCAGCAGACTTTGCATCTTCAATATCCAATAAGTTTCCTGTTTGCACAGGATAGTAAACTTGTCTCCACCCCTGGGAGGTTTTCTGATCTGTTCAACAGCTTGCCATCTCAGTGTTTTAGTATTCTGGTCATGTATCTCTATGAAGTGTTTTGATAGCGCTGAGCAAGTCACTTTATTACTTATATATGACAAATGTTCTTTTATGCGCTTTCCCACCTCTCTTGTTGTTCTTCCTAAGTACTGTTTCCGGCAAAAAATACACTCCACCAAATAAATGATGTAGGTACTCCTACAATTGATACATCCCTTGGTGGAAAATGTTTGGCCGGTAACAGTAGATTGGAATACCTCACTACTGTGAATGTGATCCCATGA
This sequence comes from Bombina bombina, assembly GCF_027579735.1. NCBI lineage: Eukaryota > Metazoa > Chordata > Amphibia > Anura > Bombinatoridae > Bombina > Bombina bombina. The sequence goes on from NC_069500.1 coordinate 1,126,397,602, forward strand.
ACCACAGTTTTTCCTGCCACATTTAAATGTCCCATTATGATGTAACCAGGAACTGGTCACTTTTTTGTCACTCCTCAGCATACTAGGTGCTAACATATTCCCCAGAGTAACACTTCTTCTAGGGACAAACATGCAGCCTTTTTCTATAGTGTGTCTGAGAGACTTATCTCCCATTAAGATAGGTAAATTTTTCCTCACAATATTGCAAACTGCATCATATTGTTTGGAAAAAGAAGTAATGAACTTTGGTTTATGTTCGTTTGCCTTAGACTTGTTTTTTGTAAACACTTTCTGTCTTTAATAAGGCATTCCTATTTATTCCTTTAGTCTCAAAAGGGCCTTGTTAATGACTTGTTTGGGATAACCCCTAACAATCATTCTATCCCTAAGATCCTTACTTTCAGACAGAAAGTCCCTTTCAAGTGAACAGTTCCTTTTGGATCGCAAAAACTGGCTCTTAGCGATGCCCTTGAATACATGCTGTGGATGGCTAGAGCGGGCATGCAAGAGACTGTTACCCGAAATGGGCTTTCTATAGAGAGTAGAGACAATCCTTCCACTCTCCACATTTCCTGTCAAGGTAACATCCAAAAACATAATTTATGTAAGAACTTACCTGATAAATTCATTTCTTTCATATTAGCAAGAGTCCATGAGCTAGTGACGTATGGGATATACATTCCTACCAGGAGGGGCAAAGTTTCCCAAACCTTAAAATGCCTATCAATACACCCCTCACCACACCCACAATTCAGTTTAACGAATAGCCAAGAAGTGGGGTGATAAGAAAAAAGTGCAAAAGCATATAAAATAAGGAATTGGAATAATTGTGCTTTATACAAAAAAATCATAACCACCACAAAAAAGGGCGGGCCTCATGGACTCTTGCTAATATGAAAGAAATTAATTTATCAGGTAAGTTCTTACATAAATTATGTTTTCTTTCATGTAAGTAGCAAGAGTCCATGAGCTAGTGACGTATGGGATAATGACTACCCAAGATGTGGATCTTTCCACGCAAGAGTCACTAGAGAGGGAGGGATAAAATAAAGACAGCCAATTCCTGCTGAAAATAATCCACACCCAAAATAAAGTTTAATGAAAAACATAAACAGAAGATTCAAACTGAAACCACTGCCTGAAGTACTTTTCTACCAAAAACTGCTTCAGAAGAAGAAAACACATCAAAATGGTAGAATTTAGTAAAAGTATGCAAAGAGGACCAAGTTGCTGCTTTGCAAATCTGATCAACCGAAGCTTCATTCCTAAACGCCCAGGAAGTAGAAACTGACCTAGTAGAATGAGCTGTAATCCTTCGAGGCGGAATTTTACCCGACTCGACATAGGCATGATGAAATAAAGATTTCAACCAAGATGCCAAAGAAATGGCAGAAGCTTTCTGGCCTTTTCTAGAACCGGAAGAGATGACAAATAGACTAGAAGTCTTTCGGAAAGACTTAGTAGCTTCAACATAATAATACAAAGCTCTAACAGCATCCAAGAATGCAATGATTTCTCCTTAGAATTCATAGGATTAGGACACAATGAAGGAACCACAATTTCTCTACTAATGTTGTTAGAATTCACAACCTTAGGTAAAAAATTCAAAAGAAGTTTGCAGCACCGCCTTATCCTGATGAAAAATCAGAAAAGGAGACTAACAAGAAAGAGCAGATAATTCAGAGACTCTTCTGGTAGAAGAGATGGCCAAAAGAAACAAAACTTTCCAAGAAAGTAATTTAATGACCAAAGAATACATGGGTTCAAAAGGAGGAGCTTGAAGAGCCCCCAGAACCAAATTCAAACTCCAAGGAGGAGAAATTGACTTAAAGACAGGTTTTATACAAACCAAAGCTTGTACAAAACAATGAATATCAGGAAAATTAGCAAACTTTCTGTGAAAAAGAACAGAAAGAGCAGAGATTTGTCCATTCAAGGAACTTGCGGACAAACCGTTATCTAAACCATCCTGAAGAAACTGTAAAATTCTCGGTATACAAAAAGAATGCCAAGAAAAATGATGAGAAAGACACTAAGAAATATAAGTCTTCCAGACTCTATAATATATCTCTCTAGATACAGATTTACGAGCCTGTCACATAGTATTAATCACAGAGTCAGAGAAACCTCTTTGACCAAGAATCAAGCATTCAAACTCCATACCTTAAAATTTAAGGATTTGAGATCCTGATGGAAGAAAGGACCTTGCGACCTTGCGACAGAAAGTCTGGTCTTAACGGAAGAGTCCACAGCTGGCAAGAGGCTATCCAGACAAGATCCGCATACCAAAACGTGTGAGGCCATGCTGGAGCTACCAGCAGGACAAACGAGCATTCCTGTAGAATCTTGGAGAATACTTTTGGAAGAAGAACTAGAGGCGGAAAGATATAGGCAGGATGATACTTCCAAGGAAGTGATAATGCATCCACTGCCTCCGCCCGAGGATCCCGGGATCTGGACAGATACCAGGGAAGTTTCTTGTTTAGATGAGAAGCCATCAGATCTATTTCTGGGAGTTCCCACATTTGAACAATCTGAAGAAATACCTCTGGGTGAAGAGACCATTCGCCCGGATGCAACGTTTGGCGACTGAGATAATCCGCTTCCCAATTGTCTATACCTGGGATATGAACCGCAGAGATTAGACAGGAGCTGGATTCCGCCCAAACCAAAATTCGAGATACTTCTTTCATAGCCAGAGGACTGTGAGTCCCTCCTTGATGATTGATGTATGCCACAGTTGTGACATTGTCTATCTGAAAACAAATGAACAACTCTCTCTTCAGAAGAGGCCAAGACTGAAGAGCTCTGAAAATTGCACGGAGTTCCAAATATTGATCGGTAATCTCACCTCCTGAGATTCCCAAACCCCTTGTGCCGTCAGAGACCCCCACTCAGCTCCCCAACCTGTAATACTTGCATCTGCTGAGATTATAGTCCAGGTCGGAAGAACAAAGAAGCCCCCTGAACTAAACGATGGTGATCTGTCCACCACGTCAGAGAGTGTCGTATAATCGGTTTAAAGATATTAATTGAGATATCTTTGTGTAATCCCTGCACCATTGGTTCAGCATACAGAAAAAATTTCCATGCATAAGGCTACCAAAGGGAATGATTGTGACTGAAGGTTTTGACAAGCTGATATCAATGTTAAACTTCTCTTGTCTGACAAGGACAGAGTCATAGACGCTGAATCTATCTGGAAACCTAAAAAGGTTACCCTTGTCTGAGGAATCAATTAACTTTTTGGTAAATTGATCCTCCAACCATGATCTTGAAGAAACAACACAAGTCGATTCGTATGAGATTCTGCGAAAATGTGAAGACTGAGCAAGTACCAAGATATCGTCCAAATAAGGAAATACCAAAACCCTGTTTTCTGATTACAGACAGAAGGGCACTGAGAACCTTTGAAAAAATTCTTGGAGCTGATGCTAGGCCAAATGGTAGAGCCACAAAACTGGTAATGCTTGTCTAAACAGAGAATCTCAGAAACTAAAAGTGATCTGGATGAATCGGAATATGCAGATATGCATCCTGTAAATCTATTGTAGACATATAATGCCCTTGCTAAACAAAAGGCAGGATAGTCCTACAGTTACCATCTTGAATGTTGGTATCCTTACATAACGATTCAATATTGATAGATCCGGAACTGGTCTGAAGGAATTGACCTTGTTTGGTATAATGAAGAGATAGAATAAAACCCTAGCCCCTGTTCCAGAACTGGAACTGGCATAATTACTCCAGCCAACTCTAGATCTTAAACACATTTCAGAAATGCTGAGCCTTTGCTGTGTTTACTGGGACACGGGAAATAAAAAAATCTCTTTGCAGGAGGCCTTAACTTGAAGCCAATTCTGTACCTTTCTGAAACAATGTTCTGAAACCAGAGATTGTGAACGGAATTGATCCAAATTTCTTTGAAGAAAACGCAATCTGCCTCATACCAGCTGAGCTGGAATGAGGGCCGCACCTTCATGGGTACTTAGGAGCTGGCTTTAGGTTTCTATAAGGCTTGGATATATTCCAAACTGGAAGTGGTTTCCAAACTGATACCGCTCCTGAGGATGAAGGATCAGGCTTTTGTTCCTTGTTGTGAGGAAAGGAACGAAAACGATTATTAGACCTAAATTTACCTTAGATTTTTTATCCTTTGGTAAAAAAGTTCCCTTCCCTCCAGTAACAGTTGAGATAATAGAATCCAACTGAGAACCGAATAATGTATTACCCTGGAAAGAAAGGGAAAGCAAAGTTGACTTAGAAGACATATCAGCATTCCAAGTTTTAAGCCATAAAGCTTTTCTAGCTAAAATAGCTAGAGACATATACCTGACATCAACTCTAATGATATCAAAAGATGGTATCACAAATAAAATTATTAGCATGTTATAGAATAATAATAATGCTATAAAATTATGATCTGTTACTTGTTGCGCTAAAGCTTCTAACCAAAAAGTTGAAGCTGCAGCAACATCCGCTAAAAATATAGCAGGTCTAAGAAGATTACCTGAACATAAGTAAGCTTTTCTTAGAAAGGATTCAATTTTCCTATCTAAAGGATCCTTAAATGAAGTACTATCTGCCATAGGAATAGTAGTACGTTTAGCAGGAGTAGAGACAGCCCCATTAACCTTAGGGATTTTGTCCCAAAAAACTCTAATCTGTCAGATGGCACAGGATATAATTGCTTAAACGTTTTAGAAGGAGTAAATGAATTACCCAAATTATTCCATTCCCTGGAAATTACTTCAGAAATAGCATCAGGGAGAGAAAACACTTCTGGAATAACTACAGGAGATTTAAAAACCTTATTTAAACGTTTAGATTTAGTATCAAGAGGACCAGAATCCTCTATTTCTAATGCAATTAATACTTCTTTAAGTAAAGAACGAATAAATTCCATCTTGAACAAATACAAAGATTTATCAGCATCAACCTCTGAGACAGAAACCTCTGAACCAGAAGAACCATTATCAGTATCAGAACGATGATGTTCATTTAAAAATTCATCTGAAAAAAGAGAAGTTTTAAAAGACTATTATGTATACTAGAAGGAGAAATAACAGACATAGCCTTCTTAATGGATTTAAAAAATAAAATCTCTTATGTTATCAGGAACACTCTGAAAATTAGATGTTGACGGAACAGCAACAGGTAATGTAACAGTACTAAAGGAAATTTTATCTGCATTAATAAGTTTGTCATGACATGCAACACAAACAACAGCTGGAGAAACAGATACCAAAAGTTTATAGCAGATACACTTAGCTTGGTAGCTCCAGCACTGGGCAGCGATTTTCCTGAAGTATCTTCTGACTCAGTTGCAACGTGGAACATCTTGCAATATGTAATAGAAAAAACAACATATAAAGCAAAATTGATCAAATTCCTTAAATGACAGTTTCAGGAATGGGAAAAAAATGCCAGTGAACAAGCTTCTAGCAACCAGAAGCAATAAATAATGAGACTTAAATAATGTGGAGACAAAAATGACGCCCATATTTTTTAGCGCCAAATAAGACGCCCACATTATTTGGCGCCTAAATGCTTTTGGCGCCAAAAATGACGCCACATCCGGAACGCCGACACTTTTGACGCAAAAAAACGTCAAAAAATGACGCAACTTCCGGCGACACGTATGACGCCGGAAACAGAAAAAAAATTTGCGCCAAAAAAGTCCGCGCCAAGAATGACGCAATAATAAGAAGCATTTTCAGCCCCCGCAAGCCTAACAGCCCACAGGGAAAAAGTCAAATTTTTTAAGGTAAGAAAAAATGATTGATTCAAATGCATTATCCCAAATATGAAACTGACTGTCTGAAATAAGGAATGTTGAACATCCTGAGTCAAGGCAAATAAATGTTTGAATACATATATTCAGAACTTTATAAAAAAGTGCCTAACCATAGCTTAGAGTGTCACAGAAAATAAGCTTACTTACTTACCCCAGGACACTCATCTACATGTTGTAGAAAGCCAAACCAGTACTGAAACCAAAATCAGCAGAGGTAATGGTATATATATAAGAGTATATCGTTGATCTGAAAAGGGAGGTAAGAGATGAATCTCTACGACCGATAACAGAGAACCTATGAAATAGACCCCGTAGAAGGAGATCATTGCATTCAAATAGGCAATACTCTCCTCACATCCCTCTGACATTCACTGCACGCTGAGAGGAAAACCGGGCTCCAACCTGCTGCGGAGCGCATATCAACGTAGAATCTAGCACAAACTTACTTCACCACCTCCATAGGAGGCAAAGTTTGTAAAACTGAATTGTGGGTGTGGTGAGGGGTGTATTTATAGGCATTTTAAGGTTTGGGAAACTTTGCCCCTCCTGGTAGGAATGTATATCCCATACGTCACTAGCTCATGGACTCTTGCTAATTACATGAAAGAAAAATTAATCCTATCTTTGTTCCACTCTGAGGTGAATGCTAATCCTACATTGTTCATATTAATGTTACCAACAAAATTACTTGCTTCTGACTCACTTGCTATGTTACTATCAGACTGTATACTTAACTATAATCCCACTTGAGACTAGGTTACACAAATGCTTGAGTATGTTAAGATATTTCTCACAATTGATCTTCAATGACTTCACAACCCAACAGACACACCACTGACAACTCTTTAAACATCTTTACCATTAACACAAAAGGTCTCAACTCCCCTAGAAAAATAACTACTGCAATAGCAGACTTTAAACAACAGGCAGGAGGTATACTCCTCATCCACGAAACACATTTTATTAAAGGTAAAGAGACCAAAACATTTCAAAATCCAGGGAGTAGGAATCATTATCAAAGCCAATATTCCCTTCCACAAAATAACACCAATCAGGGATAAAAAGGGGAGATACCTTCTTGTCTCAGAGCTCATATATGGCCGGAAAATCACTATAGTCTCCATATATGCTCCAGCTATTAAACAACACTTATTCCTTAAACAAGTTGCAAATCTCATTTTAGAACACCAAAAAGGTACATTAATAATTGGAGGTGATTTGAATCTAACCTTAAATCCAGAACTAGACTGCTCCGCGAACAAAACATCTACTTCATCAGCACACATTACTAAAACTAACCGCATACTTAAAGAGCTTACTTGTCTTGATGTGTGGAGAACTCTTTACCCATCGTCAAAAGATTACACATTCTACTCATTCCCACACAAACTATATACAAGAATCGATTATGTCTTCTCAGATATCACCAGCATGAGCCAATTCCGGTCTGCAGTCATAACTCCCATCACCTGGTCAGATCATGCAGGAGTTAAATGTACCCTAATATGGCCCTCTAAACCCCTCAAAAATGTCAGATGGAGACTAGATGCTAGCTTATTAACAAATACCAATCTTCAAATGAAACTACAAAAAAGCATAACGGAATTCTTTCAATTTAATTCCCAAATAGATACTTCCCCCCCAAAATAATTGGGAAGCACACACAAGTGTAATAAGAGGGATATTAATAGCTCATAAATCCCATATCAATAAGTTACAGAGAGAAGATATAACCAGTCTCATAACCAAAATAACACAACTAGAAACAACACATAAACAAGACCCCACAAACGATAATGCACTTAAGCTTCTCCAATCTAAGCACTTCCAACTAGCAGCTACCCTCAACAAACAACATTCTAAGCAATACTTGTTTCTCAGACAACAATCATACATGGAACGAAATAAACCAGGGAGATCAATGGCACAATATATAAAAAAGAAATCCAAATCCTCTTACATTCTACATATCAAAGATGACAAAGGAAAATCACAACAAAATTCCTATAGTATAGCAGAAACCTTCAGCCAATTCTACCAAAGCTTATATAACCTTCACAAACCTACATCAACAGGAGATATAGAGTGGGAAAAACAAGAATACAAAACATAAAACATACCTATCAAAACTGAATCTACCCAAATTAAACCATTCCCAAAAAGAAAAATGAGATGAACCATTCTCCCTAGAAGACCTTCAAAAAGTTATAAAAGACCTTCCATCCCATAAGTCACCAGGCCCTGATGGATTTTCATACAAATACTATAAAATTCATATTGAACAATTAGCCACACATATGTTATCATATTTTAATAACATTGACAGAACTCACCCTTTTTCGAAACAAGCTCTAGAAGCCCATATAACTGTAATTTTAAAACCAAATAAATTACCAGATAATACTTCAAATTACCGTCCTATATCATTATTAAATACAGATATAAAAATCTTCTCTAAAATTTTAGCAAACCGAATTAACTCCATTCTACCAGGATTAATTAATTTAGTCCAAGTAGGATTTATACCAGGTCGGGAAGCGAAAGACAACACGGTCAGGGCATTAAACATAATATTCCATGCTAAAAAAAACAATATACCACTAGTCATCCTATCAACGGATGCAACATAGGCCTTTGTCCGTGTCGCTTGGGACTACCTTGAAATTACTTTAGAAAAATGTGATTTGGCCAAGACATTATTTCACACATTATTTCTCTATACTCTTATCCGAATGCTAAAGTTCTTATAAATGGGGTTCTGTCCAAAGCTTTTCAAATAACAAATGATACCAGACAGGGTTGCCCACTATCTCCCCTACTCTTCACATGCGTAATCAAAACTTTAGCTGGGAGAATTAGAACACATCCAGACATACAAATAGGGGAACAACATTATACATTATCTCTTTACGCTGACAAAATTTTATTTACATTAACTAACACAGAGATTTCTCTCCTTATATTAACCCAATAATTCAAGATGTTTAATACCTATTCAAACTTTCTTATAAATACCTCGAATTGGAGATCCTGAATATCACTCTACCGACATCTAGATTAGAATTAGCATGAAAACTTACATCATTTAAATGGAACCCCAACTCCCTGAAATATTTAGGTATCCACTTAACTACATCAACAGATACACTAATTCAATTCAATTATGATAACATAACAGACAAAATTATCAAGGGTCTCAAAGGAGCTAAAAAACTATCATGGCTAGGGTGTATAAATCTAATAAAAATGAATATCTTTCCTAGGATTTTATATATATTACAAACACTACCACTACCTTTGCCAGAGAAAATTATCCCTTCATTATAAAAAGCATTCAGCGACTTCACGTGGAACAAAAAGCATCCCAGAATTAATAAAAAGATTATGTCCATACCCAAAATACAAGGAGGATTAGGCCTTCCAGACCTGGCTAACTACAGATATGCCTTCTTTCTGCAACGTATAATAGATTGGAACATCCATAAAACACACAAAATATGGGTCTCATTAAACCATTACACCATTTTAAAATGGCTACCTTGCATTCAACTTCAGTGTATGGCGGTAACCGTATGAAGAGGACGTTCCACGCAGGATGGTATCCACTTCCAGGATAGCTCCACTCCGCGCCGCCGGGATGAAGATAGAAGCTGTCCCTGTGATGGATGAAGGTGTCGCTGCCTGGATGCAGACTTCTCGATGCCTGGATGAAGATGGAACCATGAGTAGATTTTATGGGGTTAGTGTTATTTATTTTTATTTTTTTGGGGGTGTTTTTTTTAGATTATGGATGGGCACTTGTAAAAGTGCTGAATGCCTTTTTAAGGGCAGTATAAAATAGCTGAATGCCCTTTTAAGGGCAATGCCCATACAAATGCCCCTTTAGAGGCAATGGGTAGTTTAGGATTTTTTAGAGTTAGGTTTTTATTTTAGGGGGTTGCTTTGTATTTTTTTACAGGTAAAAGAGCTGTTTAACTTAAGGCAATACCTACAAAAGGCCCTTTTAAAGTGAAAGTTAATCCTAGCGTTTCACAAATGCTATGATTGACTATTGGAACAAATAAAGGGGACTATCATTCATAAAGTATAAAATACTTAATGTAGAAAGCTCCTTTATTTGTTTCAACTGATCTGCGATTTGAGATGCTAACAAATTAAGCAAAAAAAAATCCTAAGAGGTGACATTTTTACCTCTTAGCCAATAGCAGTGCGGTAAATCCGGCTCCCATGGGCGCCAAACCGCATTTACCGCACTGCTATTGGCTAAGAGGTGATAATGGGGGGTAGTTATCAAGCCGTCTACTTTTCTGCCTTCGCCGGCCCAATACGCCCACCTAAGCTCGCCTACCTTCGCCGTCGCGGACCTTGAATACATTCGCCTAAGTTATCAAGTAAAGCTGTCAAAAAGCCGCGGGGCGATGAGCAGCGGACTGTGATAGTTATCACTCATCTGATCTCACTGCTCTTTGGCTTTTTCCAAGCTTTATTGCTAGCCTGTCACTAAGCACTCACACTAAACTACACTGTTCTATCCCTATACCGGCGCCCCCGGAGCCTCCCGCAACTCAATAAAGTTACTAACCCCTAAACCGCCGCTCCTAGACCCTGCCGCAACTCTGATAAATGTATTAACCCCTAAACCGCCGCTCCCGGACACCGCTGCCACCTACATTGTACCTAGTAACCCCTATCCTGCCCCCCCTATAACGTCGCCCTCTATAATAAAATTATTAACCCCTATCCTGCTGATCCCGCACCTCGCCGCAACTAAATAAATAGTTTAACCCCTAAACCGCTGCTCCCTGAACCCGCCGCAACCTATATTAAACCTATTGACCCTTATCCTGCCCCCCCTACACCGTCGTCACCTATAATAAATTAATTAACCCTTATCCTGCCCCCCACTACACCGCCGCCACTGTAATAAAATTATTAACCCCTAAACCTAAGTCTAACCCTAACGCCCCCCTAACTTAAATATTAATTAAATAAATCTAAATAATATTACTCTTATGAACTAAATTAATCCTATTTAAAACTAAATACTAACCTTTAAAATAAACCCTAATATAGCTACAATATAAATAATAATTATATTGTAGCTATCTTAGGATTTATTTTTATTTTACAGGTAACTTTCAATTTATTTTAACTAGGTACAATAGCTATTAAATAGTTATTAACTATTTAATAGCTTACCTAGCTAAAATAAAGAGAAATGTACCTGTAAAATAAAAACTAACCTAAGTTACAATTACACCTAACACTACACTATACTTAAATAAATTATTCCTATTTAAAACTAAATACTTACCTGTAAAATAAACCCTAAGATAGCTACAATATAATTAATAATTACATTGTAGCTATATTAGGATTTATAGTTATTTTACAGGTAACTTTGTATTTATTTTAGCTAGTTAGAATAGTTATTAAATAGTTATTAACTATTTAATAACTACCTAGCTAAAAGAAATACAAAATTACCTGTAAAATAAATCCTAACCTAAGTTACAATTAAACCTAACACTACACTATCATTAAATTAATTAAATTAATTAAATACAAATAACTACAATTAAATACAATTACATAAACTAACTAAAGTACAAAAAATAAAAAAGCTAAGTTACAAAAAATAAAAAAATAAGTTACAAACATTTTAAAAATATTACAAAAATTTTTAGCTACTTAAACCTAATCTAAGCCCCCTAATAAAATAACAACCCCCCAAAATAAAAAAATGCCCTACCCTATTCTAAATTAAATAAAGTTCACAGCTCTTTTACCTTACCAGCCCTTAAAAGAGCCATTTGTGGGGGCATGCCCCAAAAAGTTCAGCTCTTTTGCCTGTAAAAGAAAAATACAACCCCCCCCAACATTAAAACCCACCACCCACATACCCCTAATCTAACCCAAACCCCCCTTACAAAAACCTAACACTAATCCCCTGAAGATCATCCTACCTTGAGTCGTCTTCACTCAGCCGAGCAGCGATGGAACCGAAGTGGACATCCGGAGCGGAAGAAGTTAATCCTCCAAGCGGCGCTGAAGAAATCTTCCATCTGATGAAGTCATCATCCAGGCGGCGCTGAAGAAGTCTTCGATCCGGGCGATGTCATCTTCCAAGAGGCGCTGAAGAGGTCTTCTATCCGGGTGATGTCATCTTCCAAGCCGGGTCTTGAATCTTCATCCCTCCGACGCGGAACATACTTCTTCACCGACGGACTACCGACGAATGAAGGCTCCTTTAAGGGACGTCATCCAAGATGGCGTCCCCTCAATTCCAATTGGCTGATAGGATTCTATCAGCCAATCGGAATTAAGGTAGGAAAAATCTGATTGGCTGATGGAATCAGCCAATCAGATTCAAGTTCAATCTGATTGGCTGACCCAATCAGCCAATCAGATTGAGCTTGCATTCTATTGGCTGTTCCGATCAGCCAATAGAATGCGAGCTCAATCTGATTGGCTGATTGGATCAGCCAATCGGATTGAACTTGAATCTGATTGGCTGATTCCATCAGCCAATCAGATTTTTCCTACCTTAATTCCGATTGGCTGATAGAATCCTATCAGCCAATCGGAATTGAGGGGACGCCATCTTGGATGACGTCCCTTAAAGGAGCCTTCATTCGTCGGTAGTCTGTCGGTGAAGAAGGATGTTCCGCGTCGGCGGGATGAAGATTCAAGACTCGGCTTGGAAGATGACATCGCCCGGATAGAAGACCTCTTCAGCGCCTCTTGGAAGATGACATCGCCCGGATCGAAGACTTCTTAAGCGCCGCCTGGATGATGACTTCATCGGATGGAAGATTTCTTCAGCGCCGCTTGGAGGATTAACTTCTTCCGCTCCGGATGTCCACTTCGGTTCCATCGCTGCTCGGCTGAGTGAAGACGACTCAAGGTAGGATGATCTTCAGGGGATTAGTGTTAGGTTTTTGTAAGGGGGGTTTGGGTTAGATTAGGGGTATGTGGGTGGTGGGTTTTAATGTTGGGGGGGGGTTGTATTTTTCTTTTACAGGCAAAAGAGCTGAACTTTTTGGGGCATGCCCCCACAAATGGCCCTTTTAAGGGCTGGTAAGGTAAAAGAGCTTTGAACTTTATTTAATTTAGAATAGGGTAGGGCATTTTTTTTTATTTTGGGGGGGTTTGTTATTTTATTAGGGGGCTTAGATTAGGTGTAAGTAGCTTAAAATTGTTGTAATATTTTTAAAATGTTTGTAACTTATTATTTTATTTTTATAACTTAGCTTTTTTTATTTTTTGTACTTTAGTTAGTTTATGTAATTGTATTTAATTGTAGTTATTTGTAGGTAGTTTATTTAATTAATTTAATGATAGTGTAGTATTAGGTTTAATTGTAACTTAGGTTAGGATTTATTTTACAGGTAATTTTGTATTTCTTTTAGCTAGGTAGTTATTAAATAGTTAATAACTATTTAATAACTATTCTAACTAGCTAAAATAAATACAAAGTTACCTGTAAAATAAATATAAATCCTAAGATAGCTACAATGTAATTATTAATTATATTGTAGCTATCTTAGGGTTTATTTTACAGGTAAGTATTTAGTTTTAAATAGGAATAATTTATTTAAGTATAGTGTAGTGTTAGGTGTAATTGTAACTTAGGTTAATTTTTATTTTACAGGTACATTTCTCTTTATTTTAGCTAGGTAGATATTAAATAGTTAATAACTATTTAATAGCTATTGAACCTGGTTAAAATAAATTGAAAGTTGCCTGTAAAATAAAAATAAATCCTAAGATAGCTACAATATAATTATTATTTATATTGTAGCTATATTAGGGTTTATTTTACAGGTAAGTATTTAGTTTTATATAGGATTAACTTAGTTAATAATAGAAATATTATTTAGATTTATTTAATTAATATTTAAGTTAGGGGGTTGTTAGGGTTAGTGTTAGACTTAGGTTTAGGGGTTAATAATTTTATTACAGTGGTGGCGGTGTAGTGGGGGGCAGGATAGGGGTTAATAAATTTAATATAGGTGGTGACGGTGTAGGGGGGCAGGATAGGGGTTAATAAATTTAATATAGGTTGCGGCGGGTTCAGGGAGCGGCGGTTTAGGGATTAATACATATATTATAGTTGCGGTGGGCTCCGGGGGTGGCGGTTTAGGGGTTAATATGTATAGAGTAGCTTGCGGTGGGCTCCGGGAGCGGCGGTTTAGGGGGTAATAACTTTATTTAGTTGCAGCGGTGTAGGGGGCACAGATTAGTGGTGTTTAGACTTGGGGTACATGTTAGGGTGTTAGGTGCAGACAGCTCCCATAGAAATCAATGGGATGTCTGTCAGCAGCGAACTTGTACTTTCGCTATGGTCAGACTCCCATTGATTCCTATGGGATCCGCCGCCTCCAGGGGTGGCGGTTTGAAAACCAGGTACGCTGGGCCGTAAAAGTGCAGAGCGTACCTGCTAGTCATTTGATAACTAGCAAAAGTAGTCAGATTGTGCCGCACTTGTGTGCGGAACATCTGGAGTGACGTAAGAATCGGTCTGTGTCGGACTGAGTCCAGCGGATCGAAGTTTACGTCACAAAATTCTACTTTTGCCGGTCTCGAGCCTTTGATAACTAAGGCGAATCAGCCTCGCCACAAATACGCTGCGGAATTCCAGCGTATTTGAGGTTGACGGCTTGATAACTACCCCCCAATATCCCCTTTTATCAAAAAAAATTTTTAGACATGGGTTTTGTTAGTAGCTCAAATCGCTGATCGGTTGAGACAAATAAAGGAGATTTCTACATGAAATATCTTATACTTCATGAATGAAAGTCCCTTTTATTTGTTTAAATAGTCAATCCTAGCGTTTGTGAAACGCTAGGATTAACTTTCACTTTAAGTGCTTTGTGGGGACTTTTTTATTTTTATAGGGCTATTAGATTAGGTGTAATTGTTTTTATTTTTGATAATTTTGTTTATTATTTTTTGTAAGCTTAGTGTTTCATAATTTAGTGTTTATTATTTTTTGTAATTTTATATTTTTTTTATATTTTTCGTAGTGTTAGGTTTTTTTAAATTTGTAATTTAGGTTTTTAATTGGTTGTATTTTTTATTGTATGAGAATAGTTATGTTATGGAAATCCCACACAAAAATGTAATTTTTTTGAGTGCGGGATTGACGTTGCATTACAGGCTAAAATTCTTGTGGTATAGCTAAACCGACACAACTTGTAATGGCTGCGTTACTGTTTTTACACTGAAATTGACATTTTTTTCAGCGTTAATACCGTAACACACAACTCGTAATCTAGCCGACAGTTAATTGGTAGTTTTTAATCTTCCCTATTAATATATTTTGTTCCTTATCACTTTCTTACATTTATGACCTAAAGTAACATCTTAAATAAAAGGAAAGAAATGTAACCCCATTTTTAATCCTCAACTTTAAAAAGTTTAATACTTCCTTCCTAAGGTGCAGCAACACTTGTTATTAAAGCATTATGGGCCAGATTTCAAGTGATGTGCTAACGGATTTTTTTCCTTGCAAGCTAACTCCACTCAAGTTTAACTCTTAACGCGGGTCGGTTAGCATGTGTATTACTAGTTGAAGGTAAAAATTTAGCGCATGAGTGAAACCAGATGTGGTTTAATTTAAGGACTTTGGATATCACAACGGTGTTAACGTTTTCTCCCTACAGACTTCAATGGAGCATGCTGAAAATAAGCAACCAAATAGACAAAAGCACAAAAGAGAGGGGATTCAAGTGTAGTTATTCAGACACCAAATTCTTGGGCAAATGAAAATCTACTCACCAGAGGTGCAGCAAGGTGTTGCTGCACCTTAGGAAGGAAGTATTAAACTTTTTAAAGTTGAGGATTAAAAATGGGGTTACATTTCTTTCCTTTTATTTAAGATGTTACTTTAGGTCATAAATGTAAGAAAGTGATAAGGAACAAAATATATTAATAGGGAAGATTAAAAACTACCAATTAACTGTCGGCTAGATTACGAGTTGTGTGTTACGGTATTAACGCTGAAAAAAATGTCAATTTCAGTGTAAAAACAGTAACGCAGCCATTACAAGTTGTGTCGGTTTAGCTATACCACAAGAATTTTAGCCTGTAATGCAACGTCAATCCCGCACTCAAAAAAATTACATTTTTGTGTGGGATTTCCATAACATAACTATTCTCATACAATAAAAAATACAACCAATTAAAAACCTAAATTACAAATTTAAAAAAACCTAACACTACGAAAAATATAAAAAAAATATAAAATTACAAAAAATAATAAACACTAAATTATGAAACACTAAGCTTACAAAAAATAATAAACAAAATTATCAAAAATAAAAACAATTACACCTAATCTAATAGCCCTATAAAAATAAAAAAGTCCCCACAAAGCACTTAAAGTGAAAGTTAATCCTAGCGTTTCACAAACGCTAGGATTGACTATTTAAACAAATAAAAGGGACTTTCATTCATGAAGTATAAGATATTTCATGTAGAAATCTCCTTTATTTGTCTCAACCGATCAGCGATTTGAGCTACTAACAAAACCCATGTCTAAAAATTTTTTTTGATAAAAGGGGATATTGGGGGGTAGTTATCAAGCCGTCAACCTCAAATACGCTGGAATTCCGCAGCGTATTTGTGGCGAGGCTGATTCGCCTTAGTTATCAAAGGCTCGAGACCGGCAAAAGTAGAATTTTGTGACGTAAACTTCGATCCGCTGGACTCAGTCCGACACAGACCGATTCTTACGTCACTCCAGATGTTCCGCACACAAGTGCGGCACAATCTGACTACTTTTGCTAGTTATCAAATGACTAGCAGGTACGCTCTGCACTTTTACGGCCCAGCGTACCTGGTTTTCAAACCGCCACCCCTGGAGGCGGCGGATCCCATAGGAATCAATGGGAGTCTGACCATAGCGAAAGTACAAGTTCGCTGCTGACAGACATCCCATTGATTTCTATGGGAGCTGTCTGCACCTAACACCCTAACATGTACCCCAAGTCTAAACACCACTAATCTGTGCCCCCTACACCGCTGCAACTAAATAAAGTTATTACCCCCTAAACCGCCGCTCCCGGAGCCCACCGCAAGCTACTCTATACATATTAACCCCTAAACCGCCACCCCCGGAGCCCACCGCAACTATAATATATGTATTAACCCCTAAACCGCCGCTCCCTGAACCCGCCGCAACCTATATTAAATTTATTAACCCCTATCCTGCCCCCCTACACCGTCACCACCTATATTAAATTTATTAACCCCTATCCTGCCCCCCACTACACCGCCGCCACTGTAATAAAATTATTAACCCCTAAACCTAAGTCTAACACTAACCCTAACAACCCCCTAACTTAAATATTAATTAAATAAATCTAAATAATATTTCTATTATTAACTAAGTTAATCCTATATAAAACTAAATACTTACCTGTAAAATAAACCCTAATATAGCTACAATATAAATAATAATTATATTGTAGCTATCTTAGGATTTATTTTTATTTTACAGGCAACTTTCAATTTATTTTAACCAGGTTCAATAGCTATTAAATAGTTATTAACTATTTAATAGCTACCTAGCTAAAATAAAGAGAAATGTACCTGTAAAATAAAAATTAACCTAAGTTACAATTACACCTAACACTACACTATACTTAAATAAATTATTCCTATTTAAAACTAAATACTTACCTGTAAAATCAACCCTAAGATAGCTACAATATAATTAATAATTACATTGTAGCTATCTTAGGATTTATATTTATTTTACAGGTAACTTTGTATTTATTTTAGCTAGTTAGAATAGTTATTAAATAGTTATTAACTATTTAATAACTACCTAGCTAAAAGAAATACAAAATTACCTGTAAAATAAATCCTAACCTAAGTTACAATTAAACCTAATACTACACTATCATTAAATTAATTAAATAAACTACCTACAAATAACTACATTTAAATACAATTACATAAACTAACTAAAGTACAAAAAATAAAAAAAGCTAAGTTACAAAAAATAAAAAAATAAGTTACAAACATTTTAAAAATATTACAAAAATTTTAAGCTACTTACACCTAATCTAAGCCCCCTAATAAAATAACAAACCCCCCCAAAATAAAAAAAATGCCCTACCCTATTCTAAATTAAATAAAGTTCAAAGCTCTTTTACCTTACCAGCCCTTAAAAGGGCCATTTGTGGGGGCATGCCCCAAAACGTTCAGCTCTTTTGCCTGTAAAAGAAAAATACAACCCCCCCCAACATTAAAACCCACCACCCACATACCCCTAATCTAACCCAAACCCCCTTTACAAAAACCTAACACTAATCCCCTGAAGATCATCCTACCTTGAGTCGTCTTCACTCAGCCGAGCAGCGATTGAACCGAAGTGGACATCCGGAGCGGAAGAAGTTAATCCTCCAAGCGGCGCTGAAGAAATTTTCCATCCGATGAAGTCATCAATCAAATAGGGACATGAGAACCGGGCCCCTGGAGTGGGCGTATTTACCAAAACACATACGGGTAAAAAGCTGTGAGTTTCACAGAAGCCTGACATCCGTTTTCTGTTTAGATCCCCTTGAAAAAGCCCGGTGAGTACCGGGGGAAACGCGTTGGGGTAATCAACTACTGGTCCTGAGCTCCGGGAACCGAGAGTAACAGCTGAGGGCAGGCAAGCCGGTTATCCCCGCCGCAGGTCAAATCCTGTGATTAGATCTTCCAGCTGTTAACTGTTTGGGAACCGTTTGCTGTCTATGGGACACAGAGACATTTTAATGTTGTATTGACAATAAAGGCATATATATATATATATATATATATATATATATATATATATATATATATATATCAACTCTGGTGAGTAGATTTTCATTTGCGCAAGAATTTGGTGTCTGAATAACTACACTTGAATCCCCTCTCTTTTGCGCTTTTGTCTTTTTGGTTGCATATTTGGATCCTGTATCCCACAAAACTCTGGAGGAAGAAGAGTTTTAAAACAAGCAACAAGGAGGGGGAAAAAGAAGTGGAAACTTGTCCAGACTTTTGTATTTTATCTGAATTAACATTTGTACCATTTGGAGATTTAAAGGTACAATGGACTAATATCTGTTTATCAATTTTTCTATTTTTTGACGTTAATATTATCTTTCACTCCAAATTATTGTGGATAACATTCCCATTTTTGGCATTAATATCATATATTTAAATTTTAGGTGTGAAACTATTAACCTAGCGCTGTTTAGTGTATTTTTGTGCATGCTGAAAATAACCCTTAACTTCAAGACTTCAGGTATCACAACCGAGTTAACTTTTTCTCCCCATAGACTTCGATGGAGAGCCCTGTAAAAAAAAAAAACTAACAACTGCAGGACTTCTGATATCACAACCGAGTTAACTTCTTCGCCCCTCAAACTTTGATGGCGACCGCTGCTTAAAAAAAACAAACACTTATCACTAGTGTGCTAACCTGACATCGCATTGGACAACCGGGGCTATTTGTGAATACTTTACATTCCAATGTTCTTCACATAGAAGAAAATGTTCTTTTTATTTTTAAATATATATTTTCATTTTTATATATATACTGTATAAATTTTATATATATATATATATATATATATATATATATATATATACACACACACACATGTATATATTTATATATACATAAAATAATTTTTTGTAAAATATACATCTATATCTGTATATCCATATGTATACAGTATATATATATATATATATGAGATTTTACTTTTTGCATAGCTAACAAGTTGGCTAGTGTGGTAGTAAAACAAATTTCTTTTTGCACAATTTTAAAATAGACTAATGTTTCTTTCATGTAGTCTAAACATAATCTTGTATTTGAACCAACATATACTTTTTTGTTTAAAATATTGGAGATTTAAATTGCAAACATTGCAACTCTATAAAGGTTTAAATTAATTTTATGACCATAGTTTAATTGTGTTGATCATAATATGGTGTAGTCTTTTAGTTCAGTGCTGTAGAACTTCTATACTCATGGGGACCACAGATAAGTATTTTATAAGTTTTAAGGTACATATTTAATTGTATGACACAACATATAATATATTTTCCTAAAAAATATATTATAGAATGCAGGAAAATTATTATAAAACTTACCCATTCTAGTGAGAGTTCTGTTGATGGCCATATGCATTGACATGCACTTTAAAATAAGATTTGAATTTGCTTAAAGGCAGAACAAATCTTTAAGATGGCCATCCATTGGTCAGTCTATTTTGCTGTACATAATTTATTGCCTTCATTCTTAAAAGACAGCAAATACACAGGTGCATATATACAGTATTGGCACACACATATATTCACACACAGACATATACCTATAGACATGTACACACACAGATATATACCTACATATACACACATAAATGTACTTGTCAACTGAAAATTCAGACCATGCTCATGGAACGCCCACATTCAGCTTCTCTATCATGCCTGCAAGGTCACTGAGACACCTCTCATTCTGACCAGGGAGACTACCTATAACAAAACAGGCGTGATAATATTTACACTTACAAACATTTACAGTTACCATGTTTCATACATGCTTCCAAAGCTGATGTGGTGGTTATTATTTGAACTGCTTAGCAACAGATTCTCATTTCATATACAAGATATCAGGAAAGCTCATTAACCAATGTATAAATGAACTAATGGTTAATGAATTTGAAATATGATCTCAGCTTCACATTGAAGCACTTTAGGAATCCCACAAGCATCTTGTAATCTAACTCAGTGGTTGTTATTGCCACTCTCTTATAAATTGACTCTGTATTCCACAATGTTATGACAATAGGTACAATATTTCAATGACAGCATACATACAAATACAATTACAGACTGTAAGAGGAAGAGGGTCTAGCCTACGAGTTGCCATGTTTGACCTACACAAAGACATAATGGGAGCTATAGTTAAAGGATTTTGAAATAGATGTCATGCATGCATAAATGTATTTTTAGTAAACATTTAAAACTATGAAAGCCTGAGGAAAGTAAACAGGATGCTAGATCTCATGTAACTACCATTTTTTTCTTTTCACATCTGTCTTCAAATTGATGAGTTAATTTATAGTTACCTGCAAATAGAGTAGATAGATTTTAACTGATATGGCTGGTATTTATCAAGCCATCAACCGCAAATACGCTGGAATTCCACAGCGTATTTGTGGCGAACCTGATTCACCTTAGTTATCAAACCCTACAGACCTGCAAAAGTAGAATTTAGTGACGTAACATACGATCCACCGGACTAAGTCCGACACAGATCGATGCTTATGTCACTCCAGTTGTTCTGAATGCAAGTTCGGCACAATCTGACTACTTTTGCTAGTTATCAAATAACTACCAGGTACGCTCTGCACTTTTCCGGACCAGCCTACCTGGTTTTCAATCCGCCGCCCTGGAGGTGGCGGATACCATAGGAATCAATGGGAGTCTGAAAGCAGCAAAAGCTCATGTTCGCTGCTGCCCAATATCCCATTGATTCCTATGGTAATGTCTACACCTAACACCCTAACACGTACCCCGAGTCTAAACATCCCTAATCTGCCACCCCATACACCGCCGCCACCTACATTATACTTATTAACCCCTAAGCCGCTGCTCCCGGACCCCGTCACAACTAAATAAAGTGTTTAACCCCCAAACCGCCACTCCCGGAGCCCACTGCCACCTATATTATATTTATTAACCCCTAATCTGCCCCCCCTACATTATATTTATCAACCCCTAATCTGCCCCACTACACCGCTGCCACTATATTAAATGTATTAATCCATAAACCTAAGTCTAACACTAACCCTAACACCCTAATATAACACCCTAATATAATTTAAATAAATCAAAATAAATAATTCCTATTTAAAACTAAATACTTACCTATAAAATAAACCCTAAGATAGCTACAATATAACTAATAGTTACATTGTAGCTATCTTAGGATTTATTTTTATTTTACAGGCAACTTTGTACTTATTTTAACTAGCTACAATAGTTATTAAATAGTTATTAACTATTTAATAACTACCTAGTTAAAATAAATACAAAAGTACCTGTAAAATAAAACCAAACCTAAGTTACAATTACGCCTAACACTACACTATAATTAAATTAGTTACCTACATTAACTACAATTAACTATGATTAAATAAAATTAAATTAAATTATCTAAAATACAAAAACAAACACTAAATTACAGAAAATAATAAAATAATTACAAGATTTTTAAAGTAATTACACCTAATCTAATCCCCCTAACAAAATAAAAAAGCCCCCCAAAATAAAAAAGCCCTACCCTACACTAAATTACAACTAGCCCTTAAAAGGGCTTTTTGCAGGGCATTGCCCCAAAGTAATCACCTCTTTTACCTGAAAAAAAGTAACCCTACTCTAAAACCCACCCAACCCCTTACCCCCTTACACCTAACACTACACTATCATTAAATGAATTAACTAAGCTACCTACAATTAATTACAATTAAAGGAAATAAACTAAAGTACGAAAAAACTCCACTAAATTACAGAAAATAAAAAAATAATTAAATTTTTTTTAAACTAATTACACCTACTCTAAGCCCCCTAATAAAATAAAAAAAAACCAAAATAATAAAATTCCCTACCCTATACTAAATTACAAATAGCCCTTAAAAGGGCCTTTTGCGGGGCATTGCCCCAAAGTAATCCCCCCCAACATTACAACCCACATACCCAACCCTACTCTAAAACCCACCCAATCCCCCCTTAAAAAAACCTAACACTAACCCCTTGAAGATCACCCTACCTTGAGACGTCTTCACCCAACCGCGCCGATGTCCTCAACGAAGCCGGACAAAGTGGTCCTCCAGATGGGCAGAAGTCTTCATCCAAGCCGGGCAGTAGAGGTCCTCCAGACGGGCAGAAGTCTTTATCCAGGCGGCATCTTCTATCTTCATCCATCCAGCGCGGAGCAGGTCCATCTTCAAGACATCCAACGTGGAGCATCCTCTTCCATCGACGTCAACTGTAGAATGAAGGTTCCTTTAAATGACGTCATCCAAGATGGAGTCCCTTCAATTCCGAATGGCTGATAGAATTCTATCATCCAATCGGAATTAAGGTAGAAAAAATTCTATTGGTTGATGCAATCAGCCAATAGGATTGAGGTTCAATCCTATAGGCTGATCCAATCAGCCAATAGCATTGAGCTCGCATTCTATTGGCTGATTGGAACAGCCAATAGGATTGAACTTCAATCCTATTGGCTGATTGCATCAACCAATAGGATTTTTCCTACCTTAATTCTGATTGGCTGATGGAATTCTATCAGCCAATCGGAATTGAAGGGACGCCATCTTGGATGATGTCATTTAAAGGAACCTTCATTCTACAGTCAATGTCGACGGAAGAGGATGCTCCGCGTCGGATGTCTTGAAGATGGAGCCACTCCATGCCGGATGGATGAAGATAGAAGATGCTGTCTGGATGAAGACCTCTGCCCGTCTGGAGGACCTCTTCTGCCCGGCTTGGATGAAGACTTCTGCCCGTCTGGAGGACCACTTCGCCCGGCTTCGATGAGGACTTCGGCCCAGTTGGGTGAAGACGCCTCAAGGTAGGGTGATCTTCAAGGGGTTAGTGTTAGGTTTTTTAACGGGGGATTGGGTGGGTTTTAGAGTAGGGTTGGGTGTGTGGGTGGTGGGTTTTAATGTTGGAGGGGTATTGTACTTTTTTTCAGGTAAAAGAGCTGATTACTTTGGGGCAATGCCCCGCAAAAAGCCCTTTTAAGGGCTATTTGTAATTTAGTGTAGGGTAGGGCTTTTTTATTTTGGGGGGCTTTTTATTTTGTTAGGGGGATTAGATTAGGTGTAATTAGTTTAAAATCTTGTAATTATTTTATTATTTTCTGTAATTTAGTGGGGTTTTTTTTGTACTTTAGATAATTTTATTTAATTTTATTCAATTGTAGTTAATTGTAGTTAATGTAGGTAATTAATTTAATTATAGTGTAGTGTTAGGTGTAATTATAACTTAGGTTAGGTTTTATTTTACATGTACTTTTGAATTTATTTTAACTAGGTAGTTATTAAATAGTTAATAACTATTTAATAACTATTGTAGCTAGTTAAAATAATCACAAAGTTGCCTGTAAAATAAAAATAAATCCTAAAATAGCTACGATGTAACTATTAGTTTTATTGTAGCTATCTTAGGGTTTATTTTATAGGTAAGTATTTAGTTTTAAATAGGAATAATTTATTTAGATTTATTTAAATTATATTTAAGTTAGGGGGTGTTAGGGTTACAGTTAGACTTAGGTTTGGGGATTAATACATTTAATATAGTGGCGGCGGTGTGGGGGGGGGCAGATTAGGGGTTGATAAATATAATGTAGGTGGCGGCGGTGTAGGGGGGCAGATTAGGGGTTAATAAATATAATGTAGGTAGTGAAGGGCTCTGGAAGCGATGGTTTATGGGTTAAACACTTTATTTAGTTGTGGTGGGGTCCGCGAGCGGCAGGATAAGGGTTAATAACTTTATGTAGGTGGCGGCGGTATAGGGGATGGAAGATTAGGGGTTAATATGTATAATGCAGGTGGCAGTGGGCTCCGGGAGCGGCGGTTTAGGGGTTAATACATTTATTAGAGTTGCAGTGGGCTCCAGGAGTGGCGGTTTAGGGGTTAATAACTTTATTTAGGTGCAGCGGGGTCTGGGAGCGGCGGTATAGGGGGTAAACAGTATAGTATAGTGTGGGTGCTTAGTGACAGGGTACCAAGAAAGCTGGGAAAAAGCCAAAGAGCAGCGAGATCGATGACTGTTAGTTAACAACAGTCCGCTGCTCATCGCACCGTACTTGGTGAGCGGGTTTTTGACAGCTTTTTTGATAATTATGGAGAATGTATTCAGGTCCGCGGCAGCGATGTTAGGCCATCTTAGGCGAGCGTATTGGTGCCGGCGAATGCAAGAAAGTCGACGCTTTGATAAATAGATGCCTATGAGTGAAACTGAGTTTAGCTCTTTGATTATATTCTAAATTTTGGACAAAGATTGAGGATATATTGTTAGTACAAATCCTGATGTTCTTTATGTTTAGTTTTATGTTAAGGCTTTAAGGCCTTCATTTCCCTTTCTAAGCTTCCTATTAACAAACCTCCTGAAATCAACAAAATAAATCTAGATATTTGTTGATAACCAGGCAACACTGTGGTGCAGAAATAGCAACCAGATGGCAGTGTCTCTATGCCTCCCTTTTATTTCTAATAGTTTGTTTAACAAACCAGTACTACTGTTTGAGCAATCTATTACAAATTAACAGATCTGTATTTGCTAAAAATGTATTGTGCTAAAAAGTTAACAAAAAAAGATTAATAATATTAATAATAACAGAAGTTAACAGAATGAAATTGTTTACGAGGGAATAAATATCAAAACATAATTATATGAGCTCTTAAGTTATCTTGATGGTATCAGACTTCAATGCCTCCTATTAAAATACTATAATCTTATGGTATTAATTATGAGGTAGCTATTTTTTCTAGAAGAATTAAAACACTCTAATAATATTTCTCTTACTCATCTGGATTAAATATTTTCTTTTACTAGCATAAACTCTTTGCATTGCCAATCAGGTTATGTCTTATTTTTTAATCCATTATGAAGATTTTATACAAATTACATATTTACATGTGGATGAGAAGGTAAGTCACATATCAATGACGCAAACTTAAATACAGCTATTGATGTTGGCTATCCTAGGAGAAAGGAAACGGTGTGGACTTCATTTGAATATATTTATTAATTAGTAGGTCAGAATTGAGGGCAAAAATATATTTGCTAAACTGAGTAAATATCAAGACCTAAATTTTTAATATAAAGTAGTTTTGTATACTAGCTCTTAGATTTAATGCTCAGAGCAAGAAAAATTCATGGAGGATTTATTAATATTAGAACTGACTTCTCCAGAAATATTCTGCTTGAGAGAAGGCATGGTATTATTTTGTACACATTCAGCCAGCTTCTTACAAGGTAACTTTTTTATTTGCAGAAATGTATCATTGACAAGAGCTTCCACTTAGTTAAAGATAATTTGCAAGGTATTTTCATATCAGTTATCCTCTTCACTTTTTTAATTTATTTTCTAAGTCTTCCATTTTCAGTAAATCCTAAATTATAATTTCATTAAAGAATTGTACGTCAGACCAGTATCAGATCTGAGAAAGATTGCTAAAAAACTTACTTAAAAAATATAATATAAAATATTTTTGTACCCTAGGTATGTGCATTCTTGCACTTTGTTAGTAAGCGAATCCTGAACATTCGTCTCTATTCAGAGCCATATTTTTTCTTGTGAAAAAGCAACACAGAAAGATCTAGATTTGCACACCATGTACCATTATATGTTGAACTTTCGTTATATGTTGAACTTTCCGGCACCAAAAAGAGCCAATAGCAACTGCTGGAGGCCATTTTCAGCATTCATTTGCTAACAAAGTACATGAATGCATATGCCTAGTAACTATATATTTCTGCTGTTTGTAAGTCTTCTCCTTGTCACTTAAGTACTTAGAATCATGTTAACTTTCTCTAAATTATATCATTGTTTAAGATATTAAAGAGCATTAACTGCAGCTGTGTAGACAGAAACAAGAGCTGAGCCTGGATTCAATCCAGTGAGCCCTTTGCTCTAGGCCCTTTGTGCTCTCCAATCATCACTGGGGGAGTTTTTCTTTACTGTATGTTTTCTTGTCATATTCTTTTTGATTTTTTTCTTCTCTTTGGCTCCACATTCTGTTCAAGTGTTGGTAATTATCAATCTCATCAGTCTATAAATACCTGAAACTGCATCTAATCTGAGCCTGTCTCTGGGTGTTTTTGCCTGTGAATTTTTTGCTCGTATTTTATTTGAAATTTTTTTCCTTTGCCTGAATTTCTGACCATTCTCTTGTCTGACCATTTTGCTTGTTTGCTGCCTGACTGAATTTGACTCTCTACCTGACCTTGACTATAATTTTTGAATTCTGAGTTTGTTTTTGTTATTTTTATTTCACAACATTCTGGTCCATTTTCTAGTATTGTCCTTAACCCTTTAAGGACACAGCTTTCAGCTTGCTCAATTGTTTTATGACGGAAAAATTCCGTCATACGTCCTTAAGAGGTTAAAACTTCCTTTCCACCTGATGCTGGGGTAAAAAGACTGCTGGCCAGGAAATTGGTCTGGCAGCTGTGCAGGACATAACATTTTTTATTTTTATTTTTTCATGAGTAATTTTATACCTTCTCCCCATTTATTTATTTTCATTAAGCAGAAATATAGCACAAGCTGATATATGTTAACATCTAAGTATTTAAAAAAAACAATAACTATTAGTATAATAAGAGCATTTAGAGCACAAAAACTGAGAAGTGTTGCAAATGTTTTTGTTATATAAAACTACATTTAAAGTTTATAATAAATGTTTTTTTATATATATATATTTCAAATATGTTTGTGTTTTTAATATTCCAGATTTGCATTTTTCTGTTTAGTGTACTATTCAGTTGATTGATAGTTTTTGCAGCCATAAACAAGTGTGGTTATATTGTCAACTTTATTGTTTAACATCTATAAATTTGCCTAGAATTTGTAAAGTTGTCATCATACTTTCCATTTATCAGAAAAAGCAAAAATAGACTGTCTTTTAGATACAGTAATTTCAACTCTATATCCAAAAGCCAGGTGCTGAATACAATTTAAAATCTTGGAAAAAACCTGATATATATTCAAATATTCAAACAGAAAGTTGACCTCACAGTTTTATGTCTTTAGATGCTGAAAAAAAACATAATAAACAGGATACTGAATGCGACCATATTTGATAAAGTCTTAAAAAGTGCTGCCTGTATGTGAATAGAATGGATATAATATACACAAGTAACCAATGAAATAGATGTACTGATGTTACTTTTATAACATTGTAATCCAAATGTGCATATTTATTCAAAATGGATTTTCCCAATCTCTTCTCAAAGGCCTGGACATGCATATCACACAAAATAAAGAATTATTTTGCTGCAAGGTTATAAAAAAGGAAGACAAGATTCACTAAACTCAATTTGCCAGGTGAAATGTAACATTACATACATCTGCAGCTCTTTGCTCTGCTCATTAAATTCACTAAGCCACTTCATTCTAATAAGAAGAAGATGCTGTATGTTACCTTCACATCTTTCTGTCAGTTGAAACTAATGGACCTGTCAGCACATTGGGAGGTGCGTTTGTTCAAATAATGGGTTATTTCCTACAATAGGAGCCAGAGGCTACCAAGTGTTAAGATGATAAATTAGATCTTACAAGATGCATTAAGAATTATATTACCATTTCCATAAAATTAAAAAATATATAAAAGTTACTCTGCATAAGATTTTACTTTTAAATAGTTTATAGTTAAAGGGGCAGTTTAAAATGTATTAAATTGTTTACAAATAGCTCATTTAACTTTATTTTGTAATTTGAAATAGCTGCTTTTGCCTCTTGCATCCACAACTAAACTGAACATTTCATGTAGGTTATAGAAAAACTATATAAACAAGAAAGTTTAAAAGTATTCATGTTTCCAGCATGTGTGTGTTAGTGATGTCGCGAACCTTAAAATTTCGGTTCGCGAACGGCGGACTTGAACTTCCGCTACTGTTCGCGAACCGCGCAAACCGCCATTGACTTCAATAGGCAGGCGAACTTTAAAACCCACAAGGACTCTTTCTGGCCACAATAGTGATGGAAAAGTTGTTTCAAGGGGACTAACACCTGGACTGTGGCATGCTGGATGGGGATCCATGGCAAAACTCCCACGGAAAATTACATAGTTGATGCAGAGTCTGTTTTTAAGCCATAAAGTGCCTTAATCACCTAACATTCCTAAAAAAAAATTGAATAACGTGCTTTAAAACATCAGGTATGATGTAGTATCGATCAGGTAGTGTAAGGGTTACGCCCGCTTCACAGGGACAGACCAAACTCCCCGTGTAACGCACCGCAAACAACTGCAAACAGTCCATTAGCACAACCACAAGTTAGATAGATTTGATAGATAGATAGATACATACATTACATAGATCAATAGATGCAATATACATATGATAGATACAAATTACATAGATCAATAGATGCAATATACATTTGATGATAGATACGAATTACATAGATCAATCGATGCAATATACATTTGATAGATACAAATTACATAGATCAAAAAATGCAATATACATTTGATAGATACGAATTACATTGATCAATAGATGCAATTTATATTTGATAGATACGATTGATAGTTAGATAGATTTGATAGATAAATAGATAGATTTGATAGATATATGATTTCCCTGACAGAGTATAACAATAAGACATGTGGTCTGGGACCCGTGGTGTGTTAAGTAGTATTATTCTTAGCAGTTTACTACCTGTTACTCCCCCTATCGGGGGAGGTGTATATGGCATGGATTTTAGAAACCGGGAGATGGAAAAAGATGCTTGGTCGGTCCTCCGACTTCAAATTTTGCAGAAACACAAGTGGCTGTCACAAAACAGTCCGGCCACGAGATAGATATATTTGATAGATAGATACATAGTTTACATAGATCAATAGATGCAATATACATTTGATAGATACAAATTACATAGATCAATAGATGCAATATACATTTGATAGATACGAATTACATAGATCAATAGATGCAATATACATTTGATAGATACGAATTACATAGATCAATAGATGCAATATATATTTGATAGATACGAATTACATAGATCAATAGATGCAATATACATTTGATAGATACAAATTACATAGATCAATAGATGCAATATACATTTGATAGATACGATTGATAGTTAGATAGATTTGATAGATAAAGAGATAGATTTGATAGATATATAATTTCCCAGACAGAGAATTACAAAGACGTGCGGTCTGGGACCCATGGTAAGGTTACTTCCTTTTGCACAATCGAGTACCGGTTGGGGTCCGGGATTGCCTTTTGTGCAAAGAAATTGTGGCCGGGTACCTTCCACTGCGGTGTCCCCTATCAGGGGACGTGTATATGGCATGGATTTTCGGAACCGGGAGATGGAAAAAGATGCTTGGACACCCAGTACAGGTCGTTCTCCTTCAGCCTTTTTATACGAGGGTCCCCGACCCTCAACAGGCACGACAGCATGACAGACCACATATGCCATGACTTCCTTTTGCACAATCGAGTACAGGTATGGCATCGATTTTAGGAACCCGGAGATAATGGCACACACGCTGGCAGGCAGGCAACTTCAATTAGATTACACTAGCAGACTGATGTTTCACAGTCAAAAAAGTTTTTTTTAAAATATTTACACTACTGTTATAACAAATATGATTGGTGGCACTAGTTGGCAAGTGGGCCTGGCACACATGCTGGGAGGAAGGCAACTGCAATTAGATTACACTAGATGACTGATGTTTCACAGTCAAAAAAGTTTTAATTTTAAAAATTAACACTACTGGCAGGCAGGCAGGCAACTGCAATTCAATGGCACTAGCAGACTGATGATTCACAGTCAAAAAAGTTTTATTTAAAATATTTACAATACTGTTATAACAAATATGATTGGTGGCACTAGTTGGCTAGTGGGCCTGGCACACACGCTGGCAGGCAGGAAACTGCAATTCAATTGCACTAGCAGACTGATGATTCACAGTCAAAAAAGTTTTAATTTTAAAAATTAACACTACTCTAATAACAAATATAATTGGTGGCACTAGTTGGCAAGTGGGCCTGGCACACACGCTGGCAGGCAGGAAACTGCAATTCAATTGCACTAGCAGACTTATGATTCACAGTCTAAATTTCTTTTATTTTAAATATTTACAATACTGTTAGAACAAATATGATTGGTGTCACTAGTTGGCAAGTGAGCCTGCCACACACGCTGGCAGGCAGGCAACTGCAATTCAATTGCACTAGCAGACTGATGATTCACAGTCAAAAAAGTTTTGATTTTAAATATTTTCAAAACTGTTATAACAAATATCATTGGTGGCAATAGTTGGCAGCAAGTGGGCCTGGCACACACGCTGGCAGGCAGGCAACTTCAATTAGATTACACTAGCAGACTGATCTTTCACAGTCAAAAAATATGTTTTTAAAATATTTACATACTGTTATAACAAATATGATTGGTGGCACTAGTTGGCAAGTGGGCCTGGCACACACGTTGGGAGGAAGGCAACTGCAATTAGATTACATTAGATGACTGATGTTTCTCAGTCAAAAAAGTTTTTATTTTAAATATTTACAATACTGTTATAACAAATATGATTGATGGCACTAGTTGGCAAGTGGGCCTGGCACACACGCTGGCAGGCCAGCAACTGCAATTCAATGGCACTGGCAGACTGATGATTCACAGTCAAAAAAGTTTGTATTTTAAATATTTACACTACTGTTATAACAAATATGATTTGTGGCACTAGTTGGAAAGTGGGCCTTGCACACACGCTGGCAGACAGGCAACTGCAATTAAATAACAATAGCAGACTGATGTAAAAGTTTTTTTTTTAAAAAAAAGTTATACTAATGTTACAACAGATTGGAGTGATGGCACTCAGGATAGAAGTAGGCACAGTATGTGCTGGCAGCCTGACACACAGGCTGGCACTAGTGGCAGGCTGGCCTGGCAACTTAAATTAAATAACACTAGAAGACTGATGTAAAAGTTTTTTTTTACAAAATTTAAACAAATGTTACACCAGATAGGAGTGGTGGACTGGCACTGAGGATGGAAGTAGGCACAGTATATGCTGGCAGCCTGACACACAGGCTGGCACTAATGGCAGCTAGGCTGGCCTGGCAACTAAAATTAAATAACACTGGAAGAGGACTGATGTAAAAAAAATTTTTTTTTAAATTTACACTAATGTTACACCAGATATAAGTGATGGAAAAAAAGAGCTATTAATCACACTATATGATGTGGGCCTGACACACAGGCTTGATGGAAAATGAAATTAGATTACACTAGCAAAATGATGTAAAAGTTTTTTTTTTTTAAATTTAAAATAATTTTAACCAGATATCAGTGGTGGCACTGAAGAATTAATCACAGTATATGATGTGAGCCTGACACACAGGCCTGATAGAAAATGAAATTAGATTACACTAGCAAAATTATTTAAAAGTTGTTTTTTTTTAATTTACAATAATGTTAAGCAGATATGAGTGGTGGCTGGCACAGCAATTAACCATAGTATATGCTGTGTGAGACTGACACACAGGCCTGATAGAAAATGAAATTAGATTACACTAGCAAAATGATTTAAAAGTTTTTTTAAAAAAAAATTACAATAATGTTAAGCAGATATGAGTGGTGGCTGGCACAGCAATTAACCACAGTATATGGTGTGTAAGCCTGACACACAGGCCTGATAGAAAATGAAATTACATTACACTAGCAAAATTATTTAAAAGTGTTTTGTTTAAATTTACACTAATGTTAAGCAGATATGAGTGGTGGCTGCCACAGAGCAATTAACCACAGTATATGCTGTGTGAGCCTGAGACACAGGCCTGATAGAAAATGAAATCAGATTACACTAGCAAAATGATTTAAATTTTTTTTTTTTAAATTTACAATAATGTTAAGCAGATATGAGTGGTGGCTGGCACAGCAATTAACCACAGTATATGCTGTGTAAGCATGACACACAGGCCTGATAGAAAATGAAATTAGATTACACTAGCAAAATGATTTAAAAGTTTTTTTTGTTTAAATTTACACTAATTTTAAGCAGATATGAGTGGTGGCTGGCACAGAGCAATTAACCACAGTATATGCTTTGTGAGCCTGAGACACAGGCCTGATAGAAAATGAAATTAGATTACACTAGCAAAATGATTTAAAAGTTTTTTTTAAAAAATTTTACAATAATGTTAAGCAGATATGAGTGGTGGTGGCTGGCACAGCAATTAACCACAGTATATGCTGTGTAAGCCTGACACACAGGCCTGATAGAAAATGAAATTACATTACACTAGCAAAATGATTTAAAAGTTTTTTTGTTTAAATTTACACTAATGTTAAGCAGATATCAGTGGTGGCACTAATCACAGTATATGCTGTGAGCCTCACACACAGGCTGACAGCCAGGCAAATGCAAATACAAAAAAAAACAAAAAGCAACTGAAGTTCTAGCCCTAAAAAGGGCTTTTTGGGCTGAAGTTCTAGCCCTAAAAATGGCTTTTTGAAGGACTCATTAGATGAGTCCTTCAGGACTGTAGTGGACACTAAATACACTAGCCTAGCTATCTATTTCCCTATAATCTCAGCAGCAGCACTAAACCTCCTCTCACTAAGAAAGCAGGATTGTAATGAATCTAAAATGGCTGCTGCCCAGGAGCTGTGAGGGTCTGTGAGGGAGTGTCTGCTGCTGTTTGGCTCAAATGTGTCTGAAGGCTGTGAGATACAGGGTCAAAGTTTCCTCAATGATGACGAATAGGGGGCAGATCGAACATCGCATATGTTTGCCGCAGCAGCGAACGCGAACAAGCTATGTTCGCCGGGAACTGTTCTCCGGCGAACTGTTCGCGACATCACTAGTGTGTGTGGGTTGGTGTGTGGGAGGGTGATAAAGAGGTACTGACATGTCCATTTCATATATTCTAAGTATTGGTCTCACTGTGTATAGAAAGATATGATACAGAGGATTTTGTGTAAGCTGATGAGGTCTGTGCTTACTTCAAGGTCAGCCCATTTAATTGGTTATGGTTTCAATTAGCAGAGACAGCCATTTCATATAAAAATATACGTAAAAGATAAATTCCCATACTATGCAGCTGGCATAACAAGTCATTGTAAACCATTTTTATAGTTCCTTGTCCCTTTAATAATATTTTACTATTTGTAAAAAAACAGCAAACCCCTTTCCTGGTTGGGCACTCATCTTCACAAGCATTAGGAAATGCTGTTGTTTCACAAATATCCGCTAGCTGGAATTAATGGCTGAGAGGCACTACTTAACAAACTTATCTTATGAGTGGGGAGTGCCCCATAGGCACGGAGCACAGTAAGTGTCCGGGACAATGTGGAAAGTAAACATGGATTGCAGCTCTGCACTCCCTGCGAGCAGGGGGGTTGGGGAGGGGGGAGCTGCGTGTAAACCAGAGAAAGGGGGGTGGAATAGGGATAGGCCAGGGGAGGGACTTGAGTGGGGGGTAGAAAGGGATATAAGGCCTTACCTTTCTGTGCATCATCAGTTTCAGCTTTGTCTTTTTTGTTGCAGGGTCGGTCCTGGGCAGTTCTGGATGCTTGAAGCAGCATGGATCGGAAAAAACAGAAGGCAAATTCCACCGAAAAGACTACAGGACAGCGTGGTGAACATCCAGCTACCTAGGAGAAAAAACTCAATTTCAGTTAAGTATAAAGCAGGGGCTGAAAGTACCTCTGCTACCACCCTCCCCCCTCCTTCCCCTGAGTGTGCCTCCCCTCCCACTCCTTATTCTGCCCCATCAATCCCATCTTCCCTCTGTTCAGATATCTCCCCCTGCAGCTCTCCCAGCCTGTCCTCCTACTCTTTGCGCTTATGTCCCCCTCTTCCGGCCTTCCCTCCCCTGGTCTCTATTTAATCCTTCCCAGTCCCTCCCATCCTCAGTCTCCCCCCTGCCGCAAATCTGCGGGGTGCTCTGCCCCTAGGCCACATGTATCAAGAGTGTCATCCTCCGAGCAGTCCCGGTCCCCTGCAATCATGACCGGCACTTTGATGTCTCCTCCCCCCTTCTGGCCGCAACCGGAAACGATAACGGGCGTAATTTCCGGTCACGGTATCAAATGCCGACCAGGTCAGTGGCCACTGAGGAACAGAGGATAATGCTAGGGCCTCCGTTCCCTCCCGTAAAAAACGAGCAGGCCTGGGGGTGGTGGGTACGCTTGGCCATCCTGATTCTCATAAGCGCCACCACCGGAAGCAATCTGAGGCAACGCTTCCGGTCGAGCACACTCCTCCCTGCAAGTCCAAAAAGTTCAGAGGACACAACAGGACCTCTCACAAGCAGGGTATGATGAAAATAAGTGCAACATAAGCCCCCCAGCCCCCCTTCTTACCCTCCCGCATCCTCTCCTCACAGGCCCAATTCACCACCTCCTATATACCATGCTGGGGTAGCTGGCCTGGTTATCATCCCCCTGGCAATCAGCCATCCAGGGGGCTTGCCGCTTTACACAGGGCCCCCATGCCCTCAAATAGTCTGAATGCTGGGGTCATAGCTAAGGGCCACCTCTCATCGCCCCCCCTATAAGCCCCAAAGTAACCACAACTATAGATGGCACATTCCTCCATTCCCCCAGTTCTGTTTACCTCCATTTTCAGCCTGTTCTACCCCCGCTGGGGATGCATCCCATCCCTATTTCCTTCCACCCCCCCTAAGGTGCTCCATACCCCTTCATATTTTGCCCCCCCTCCACACCCCATCTTCCCAGCACTATGGCAGAAGAGGAACACAGGTCACAGCAGATCGCAGAAGGAAGCACTCAAGGGGATACGCAGGGATCAGTCAGACACAAACAAGGGCCTGAGTGAGTATAACGATTTATGTGATATAAGTGACATAAATTCCTCATCTGACTCGGGTTCAGACAGCTATGGTTCTGAATCCGATTCAGATGGGTGGGGTAATAACAGGAACAAGTGTAATAAAATTCTTAAATTGCTTCAAGAAATGAGAAAGAAAACCAAGCACAGTCCAGTAGCTAGGCAAAGGGGGACCGCAAAAGGGGCAAAGGTAAATAACTCCTTAAGGGGAGCTAGCAAACAAATAGAAGTGGAAGAGGAAATTGCAAAATCATCAGATAGATCAGGTATCCCATGCGAGCTGAATCCGTTATGGGATAATTTGAAACAAAAAACAATAAGAAAAGCTATGGTGGGCCGGTACATTGATGTGTTCCAGTTAACCAAGGAGGCATTAAAAGATAAGGATTAAAAAGGTGATAGATTGCAAAGAAAAAATTATGCCCCTAGGAGGGATATAGTACAATGGATGAAGGGTTTTCTAATATATGCAGCATGCTACTTGAAAGATAGACCCACACAGGGGGAAAGTCTTACTAGATTTATGCATACCATATTGGAGGTATACACAACCTTTGGAGGTCAGGCGTGGAGGGATTATCACACTGCATTTAGAAAAAAAACTAGGAAAAGCAAGAACCAAATAATTTGGGAGAAAAGAGCTGGACATGTGGACTAGACTAGTCAAACCAGACGGTAATCATAGGCAGAAAAGGAGTTATTATGGTAACAGCTGGGGAAATAACATGACGGATGAGGGTAATAAAAAGATATGTTGGGCATATAACGACAAAAAATGTGACAGACAAAACTGCAATTTTAAACATGCATGCAGATACTGTAAGGGAACTCACCCAGGAGCAGACTGTAATAGAAACACCAGACGGCCCTTTCGGCCCACCCAAGGCAAGGGAGCCAGTCAGGCCCAAACAAACTAGCTTCAGTCACCTATACACCCTGCTCCATATCCCAATAATTATAAAAATGCTGAGAACCGATGTGAGATCACTATACCCTGGTTAGAAAATAGCACACAACCGCAGTACAGCGCTACGTTCACTGAATGGCCATGAAGTAAACAGATTGCCGGTTAGTTGGAGACTGCATACACAAGAGTGACAGACCCTCACAAACGACTCCAACTAACATTGAAGAGAGCGTTAGGTGGGTTTGGGGATCTTTGGCTTTGGCGCAAAACTCCACCATCTTGTATCCATCGCTTGCACTCACAGATAGAACTGCGCAGTTCTTCAGTAAGAATCATTACGTGATCAAGCATCCTACCGAAAACATCCCCTTTAACCGAACACAGATTCCTTGACTGAGCAGGTGAGATCTGCTGTGACTCGGAGTCCATCAAAAGTACTCGCAGCTAGTGCAGATGTCGCACAACGCCACCATCTTGGTCTTTGCCCCACAGCAACGGTTCAAAAGGATCTCTCCAGCTCCACACTTGGACAGCTATATAGGGACACTCATCACAGCTGAACATAAGTTTACACTTTTGTTCACACATAATTGGGGACATATAACAATAACCATCTCTGAGACCCCTGCTGACAACCGGACATTTCTTAAAGGGGGAAGTAACATTGCACTGGTCAGATAGATCTGCTAACAGGTAAATCCGGCTATCGCAATATTCCAAAACATTTAGATTCCCAGAAAGGGGAGATTACACAGTACTTTTCTGCAACACCTCATGAACACAGACTCACCCTAATTACCACTGTGTTGGTCCCACGCTGGTTACTACGCAATACCAATAACTACACGAGTTGCTGTGAAGTGCACTAAAAGATACAAGACAGCTATAATAATCTCACCTGGGGCTATATAACCCCTTATAAAACTACAGTATAACACAACAGTTCCTGGCTGCTCCAGGATCATCCCCCAAAGGCACCTGAAGCTAAGTGGCCTGATTACCTTAAGTCACGCTCTTTGCGGACTCTCAGAGGCACTCCACTACAACCCCTAGCCCACTTGAGCTACTCTAAGTCTGAAGCCTACGGCTCTAATAGCTCATTCTACGTACTACATTTGCCACCATACAAGTACAAATATATTGTCTACAGAAGTGGGAGAGGGAGATCTATTTTATACATTAGTGCTGCCTGAATACAAACCACACACTCATCCGAGAGTGACAATCTTAACTAAAGAGTTTACCAAGGTACCCACTCAGTTGGTCTCTGAAATCCCCCTCCACTCTTTTTCCCGCAGGTAGGTTTGTCTGCGGGTCATATCCCTATCCCTTTTTCCTACTTCGCCAATAGGAGGCACATCCCTGGTGGGGAGGGGGGGGGGTTCCTCACGCCTGCGGTTTTCTCCAGACAACAAGCCACAATCTCATCTAATCTATAACTTTACCTATCAAAATATGCTCTGCTAATTGCTTGAGGTGGTGGGCGTTGGGCGGTTCCCCCCCCCCAGCTATTGCCTGCACTCCAGGAGCTGGAACCACAAGTACTCTTCCACTGTCTTTTCTTCCTTCTCTGCACCCCTTAGAAGAAACAGTGAATACTAAGTTAATTGAAGAGTTCAGGATGGCACACAACATGAAGAGAAAGCCTTAACACCAAGAACACCTGAAGGAAACTCTCACAGATCACTTCCACAGTAAAAACCTTTTAGAGCAGAATCTATCAGATGAAGGGATCCAGAGGATCTTCTAGCTCCTATAGAAGGATTTCCGGAACAGAACCCATCTACACACAGTATTTGGTCTCCTTCCAAGCCTCCGTGCTGGAGTCCATCCAGGTGCTATCAGACAAAATGGACAGACATCATGCCGCTCTCAAACAAGACCTTAAGCAATCTGTGAGCAAACTCAAAAGGGACATTGCCTCCTTAGGCAAGCAGACTGAGAAGCTTGAGAGGGAACAGGAAGATCTTAACACAGACCATGCCAACCTTCTATCATATTCACAGAACTTAGCGGAACAAATTGGAGATCTTGAAACAAAACTGGCAGACTTGGAGAACCGATCCCGCCGCAATAATCTCTGGCTGTGTGGCATACCTGAGGAAGTAGGCAATGCAGACCTATCTAAATTTCTTTTGGGACTGTTCAGAGCGCTAATTGGCCCTGCTACAGAGCAGGAATTACACATGGATAGGCCCCACAGGGCCCTATGCCCCCGTAATTTAGCAGCAGATAGCCCACAAGATGTCATAATCAGACTGAACTACTACACCATTAGGGAAAAAATACTTAGAGCCTCTTTCACCAACAAATCTATGGCAGCACCATATGATGTAGTTCACAGCTACCCAGATCTCTCCCCACACACTCTGGCAGAGATCATTCCAACAATATACACAAGTTCTTTGACGACTCAATGTAAAATACAGGTGGGGATTCCCATTCAAGATTTTCTTCCAACATGGGGATCGCTCCTATACAGTCTCGACACCAGAACAGGGGATGCATCTACTTCAGACGCTAGAACTCTCTCAAACTCTAAATCCTGAGACATGGTCCCCTGAAAATCCCAAAGTCATTAACCCTAATGCCGCAGAGTGGCACACTCTACCAAAGAGACCTGATCAGCCAGCCAAGAAAAATGTACTTAACTGTTAATAATATAATGTTGATATGTGACCCCACAACTTTATCCTCATAGTGCACCTCCCAATATACCACTCAGTGAGGTACCCCCCCATCAGCCAATCAGAATAAAGGTAGAAAAAATCCTATTGGCTGATCCAATCAGCCAATAGGATTGAGCTTGCATTCTATTGGCTGTTCCAATCAGCCAATAGAATGTGAGCTCAATCCTATTGGCTGATTGGATCAGCCAATAGGATTGAACTTCAATCCTATTGACTGATTGCATCAGCCAATAGGATTTTTTCTACCTTTATTCCGATTGGCTGATAGAATTCTATCAGCCAATCAGAATTGAAGGGACGCCATCTTGGATGACGTCACTTAAAGGTACCGTCATTTAGTGTTAGTCATCGGATGGAAGAGGATACTCCGCGTCAGATGGCTTGAAGATGGACCCGCTCCGCTCCGGATGGATGAAGATAGAAGATGCCGCCTGGATGAAGACTTCTGGCTGTCTGGAGGTCCTCTTCTGCTCAGATTGGATGAAGACTTCTGGCCATCTGGAGGACCACTTCTGCCTGGTTGTTTTATTAAGGGGGGATTGGGTGGGTTTTAGAGTAGGGTTGGGTGTGTGGGTGGTGGGTTGTAATGTTGGGGGGGGTATTTTTTTTTTTTTTACAGATAAAAGAGATGATTACTTTGGGGCAATGCCCCGCAAAGGCCCTTTTAAGGGCTATTTGTAATTTAGTATAGGGTAGGGATTTTTTATTTTGGGGGGCTTTTTTATTTTATTAGGGGGATTAGATTAGGTGTAATTAGTTTAAAAAAAAATTGTAATTATTTTATTATTTTCTGTAAAAAAATTTTTTTTCGTACTTTAGTTTATTTTGTAATTGTAATTAATTGTAGTTAGTTTAGGTAATTTATTTAATGATAGTGTAGTGTTAGATGTAATTGTAACTTAGGTTAGGGTTTATTTTACAGGTAAATTTGTACTTATTTTAACTAGGAAGTTATTAAATAGTTAATAACTATTTAATAACTATTGTACCTAGTTAAAATAAATACAAAGTTGCCTGTAAAATAAAAAAAAACCCTATGCTAACTACAATGTAACTATTAGTTATATTGTAGCTATTTTAAGGTTTATTTTATAGGTAAGTATTTAGTTTTAAATAGGAATTATTTAGTTAATAATAGTAATTTTATTTAGACGTATTTAAATTATATTTAAGTTAGGGGGGTGTTAGGGTTAGGGTTAGACTTAGATTTGGGGATTAATAAATTTAATATAGTTGCGGCAATGTTGGGGGCGGCAGATTAGGGGTTAATAAATGTAGGTAGGTGTTGGCGATGTTAGGGACGGCAGATTAGGAGTTAATAAAATTTAATTAATGTTTGCAATGCAGGAGTGCGGCGGTTTAGGGGTTAATATATTTATTGAAGTGGCGGCGATGTCCGGTCAGCAGATTTGGGGTTAAAAAATTTATTTAAGTATTTGCAATGTGGGGGGGGGGGGGCTCGGTTTAGGGGTTAATCGATAGTTTATGGGTGTTAGTGTACTTTTTAGCACTTTAGTTAAGAGTTTTATGTTACGGCGTTAGTCCATAAAACTCTTAACTACTGACTTTTAAATGTGGTAGGAATCTTGACAGGAGAGGGTCTACCGCTCACTTTTTCCAAGACTCGTAATACCGGCATTAGGCAAATCCCATTAAAAAGATTGGATACGCAATTGACGTAAGTGAATTTGCGGTATGCTTGAGTCGCGGATAAAAAGTGAGCGGTACACCTGTACCTGCCAGACTCGTATACCAGCGGGCATTAAAATGCAGCGTTGGGACCTCTCAACGCTGCTTTTTAAGGCTAACGCAAGACTCGTAATCTAGGTGTTAGAGAGGTGAGGTATGTGGAGGTTCTAAGTTTGAAGTTTTATAGTTTGTTTAAGACTGATCATAACTTTTGTTGAGCTATAAGTAAACTGACTCTAATGTTATTATATCTATTGAACTGAGATATATCATGCAAATGTATTTGCTCTATTACAGTAAGAATCTGTACACTCTAATCCCATGCTCCTCTGCCCATACAATATTCCCTTTTCTCCACACTAAATATCCTCCAATTCTATCTAACTTCCTGGACATGAAACCTACTCCACTTGGAGCTATGGGGGGGCTGGTCCCTGGCACCTCCCTTTCTCTTCCTACCCCACTACCGCTTTACATACCCATCGTTCCCGTATTTCTGGAACTACCACTTCACTATCTCCATTCACTGACAGCCCTGACTACTTACCCTTATCTACCATACATCGCTTTTCTCAAAATACTCTGCTCCAACCTCCGCCCCCACTTCCGTTCCCCTGTCCTTTTAACTAGAGCGGCTTTTGACCACTGATTCCCCATTAACTCATAACTTTGCATAGCTCTCATAGTTATATTCATTCATACATTATACTCCTCCTTATCCATCCTGAGATATTCAGTGCATACATACTAATAGCCACCTGTTCATAATCTGGAAACCTCTTTCCCTTCCCTTCCCTCTCCCTTTATTCCCTCCCCCCTTTTTTTTCTTCTTTTTTTCTCCTTAAGATGCACACTTTGCGCTTAGTATCGATGAATGCCCAAGGTCTCAATTCACCCACAAAACGTAGCCTATTGCTGAATTATTTACATAAAACCAGGACAAACATAGCCTTTATACAAGAGACACATTGGATGCCCACTTCAGGTACACTCCACTCATTCAAACGATATCCTTTAGTTATTGAAGCCTCATCCCCCTCTAAGTCTAGAGGAGTTGCTATTCTAATCAGTAAAGATATTAGATATGACCTATATATATGTAGAGTGTGACCCACAAGGCCGCTTCATCATCTTGATTTGCAAGCTGAATGATAGCCTACTGACTTTAGTC
The DNA here is from genome assembly GCF_027579735.1 of Bombina bombina. Taxonomy (NCBI): domain Eukaryota; kingdom Metazoa; phylum Chordata; class Amphibia; order Anura; family Bombinatoridae; genus Bombina; species Bombina bombina. The sequence goes on from NC_069500.1 coordinate 1,126,439,462, forward strand.
AATGTTTACACCCCCAATTCAAAACAAATCCGGTGTCTGAGGTCCCTACTCGGGGCTGTGTCATCATTGAAACAAGGTGAATTGATTCTTGGTGGAGACTCCAACCTTATTTGGGACTCCACTCTTGAGAGACTGGGTCCAAGGATAACTACATCTGAGAGATCAGCTCATTCCCTTTCTAGGGCATTCCAGAATCTCCTTCATCAATATGATCTATATGATTGTTGGAGATCTTTCACCTACAGGATAGAGAATTCTCTTTCTACTCGCCCCCCATAAATCATATACTCACATTGATTACTTCTTCACCAGTGCAATAATGCTCAATCTGATTACGTATACTAAAATCTCTACTATCTCATGGTCAGATCATGACGCACTTATTCTCTCACTTGGCCCCACTACTACACACCCCCCTAACATCCTGGCGACTACCAAATTGGATGGTTACAGATCCAATCTATAAAAAATCAACCCAGGATTTAATAGCAGACTTCCTGACTATTAATGATAATCTCCAAACCTCGACTCAGGCTTTATGGGCATCACTAAAAGCCTACCTTAGAGGACATTTTCTTAATTTAGAAACTAAGGCATGAAGAGAAGAGAAAGCTCCCATTTCGGTTCTCACTGCACAACTAAGAATGCTGAAGAGGCAACTGAACTCAACCTATTCCATATTAGTTGCAGACAAAATAGCTAAAACTTCTAAAAAGCTCCAAGACCTGGAGCTCCATAGAGTACAGTCTATGTTAGAGAAGTTTAAAGGTCTATACTACTACTGTAGCAATAAGGCATCTTCACTCCTGGCAGCTAAATTACGTCATCGTACGGCACATGCTAAGATTGCCTCTATTAGAACTTCTTGCGATAAACAGGTATTCTCCCCCAAGGAGATTGGAGAAACGTTCAAATTATTTTACCATTCTCTCTACAACCTGGAGCCTGGTCTTGACAAAGACCCACTACCCTTTGAGGAGGTTCACATATTTCTAGGCACATTACAGCTGCCCCAATTACCATAAGAATACTCCTTTAGCCTTATAACACCAATATGGATTGAAGAGATACAGAGAACTATTAGAGGTCTGAAATTAGGGAAGTCCCCTGGCCCTGACGGCTTCTCAGCAAGATTTTATAAGACACATACAATTATTATCACCCCCATTCTATGTAGAATGTTTCAGGAAGTCATGCGCACATGGTCTTTTGACAGAGAATTCTTAGAAGCCAGAATAGTGACGGTTTTAAAGCCAGACAAACCCCCAGATAACTGTAGCAACTACCGCCCTATCTCCCTGCTTAACCTGGACGCCAAGTTATACGCTAAAATAATGGCCAACAGATTTTCAAAAGTTATACCCCATCTGGTCCACACCGACCAGGTGGGCTTTATTCCACATAGGGAAGGCCCCGATGCTACCAGGCGCATACTAAACAAACTCACCATTGCCTCAGTTGGAGAGGGCCCTGTCTCTAGATGCAGAGAAGGTGTTTGACAGGGTCAGATGGGGCTACCTATGGGAGGCTATGAGAGCCTTTGACCTTCCCCTTGACTTCATACGAGCTACCCAAGTCCTCTACTCCTGCCAAACTGCCAGAATTAAGGGAGTTGGTTTTCATTCCAGCTCCTTTACCATAACCAACGGCACCAGACAGGGATGCCCCCTCTCTTCCCTCTTATTTCCTTTATCTATAGAACCAATAGCTCAAGTGATTAGATTAGACCCCCATATACACGGTATCCCCACAGACAATTCACAACACAAGATCTCCCTCTATGCTGACGATATTGCCTTATTCCTGAAGACCCCTCATATCTCCATTCCCACAGTCCTTCAGCTTCTTGATAAATTTGGATCAATGAGCTTTTATAAACTAAACATTAAAAGACTGAAGCTTTACCTATTTACATATCTACTTCGAACTTAACACATCTACAGCGCACTTTTCAATTCCAACATATTAAAATACTAAGGCCTAGATTTGGAGTTTGGCGGTAGCCGTGAAAACCAGCGTTAGAGGCTCCTAACACTGGTTTTAGGCTACCGCCGGTATTTGGAGTCAGTCAAAAAAGGGTCTAACGCTCACTTTTCAGCTGCGACTTTTCCATACCGCAGATCCCCTTACGTCAATTGCGTATCCTATCTTTTCAATGGGATTTTTCTAACTCCGGTATTTAGAGTCGTGTCTGAAGTGAGCGTTAGAAATCTAACGACAAAACTCCAGCCGCAGAAAAAAGTCAGTAGTTAAGAGCTTTCTGGGCTAAAGCCGGTTCATAAAGCTCTTAACTACTGTGCTCTAAAGTACACTAACACCCATAAACTACCTATGTACCCCTAAACCGAGGTCCCCCCACATCTACGCCACTCGATTCAATTTTTTTAACCCCTAATCTGCTGACCGCCACCTACGTTATACTTATGTACCCCTAATCTGCTGCCCCTAACACCGCAGACCCCTATATTATATTTATTAACCCCTAACCTGCCCCCCACAACGTCGCAGCCAGCTACCTACAATAATTAACCCCTAATCTGCCGACCGCAAAGCGTCGCCACATACATTATAGCTATGTACCCCTAATCTGCTGCCCCTAACACCGCCGACCCCTATATTATATTTATTAACCCCTAATCTGCCCCCCTCAATGTCGCCTCCACCTGCCTACACTTATTAACCCCTAATCTGCGGAGCGGACCGCACAGCTATTATTATAAAGTTATTAACCCCTAATCCGCCTCACTAACCCTATAATAAATAGTATTAACCCCTAATCTGCCCTCCCTAACATCGCTGACACCTAACTTCAATTATTAACCCCTAATCTGCCGACTGGAGCTCACCGCTATTCTAATAAATGTATTAACCCCTAAAGCTAAGTCTAACCCTAACACTAACACCCCCCTAAGTTAAATATAATTTTAATCTAACGAAATTAATTAACTCTTATTAAATAAATTATTCCTATTTAAAGCTAAATACTTACCTGTAAAATAAATCCTAATATAGCTACAATATAAATTATAATTATATTATAGCTATTTTAGGATTTATATTTATTTTACAGGTAACTTTGTATTTATTTTAACCAGGTACAATAGCTATTAAATAGTTAAGAACTATTTAATAGCTAAAATAGTTAAAATAATTACAAATTTACCTGTAAAATAAATCCTAAACTAAGTTACAATTAAACCTAACACTACACTATCAATAAATTAATTAAATAAAATACCTATAATTATCTACAATTAAACCTAACACTACACTATCAATAAATGAATTAAATACAATTCCTACAAATAAATACAATGAAATAAACTAACTAAAGTACAAAAAATAAAAAAGAACTAAGTTACAAAAAATAAAAAAATATTTACAAACATTAGAAATATATTACAACAATTTTAAACTAATTACACCTACTCTAAGCCCCCTAATAAAATAACAAAGCCCCCCAAAATAAAAAAATGCCCTACCCTATTCTAAATTACTAAAGTTCAAAGCTCTTTTACCTTACCAGCCCTGAACAGGGCCCTTTGCGGGGCATGCCCCAAGAAGTTCAGCTCTCTTGCCTGTAAAAAAAAAACATACAATACCCCCCCCAACATTACAACCCACCAACCACATACCCCTAATCTAACCCAAAAAACCCTTAAATAAACCTAACACTAAGCCCCTGAAGATCTCCCTAACTTGAGTCGTCTTCACCCAGCCGAGCCAAATTCTTCATCCAAGCGGAGCAAGAAGAGGTCTTCCATCCGATTGAAGTCTTCATCCAAGAGGCATCTTCTATCGTCATCCATCCGGAGCGGAGCGGCAGCATCCTGAAGACCTCCGACGCGGAACATCCATCCTGGCTGACGACTGAACGACGAATGACGGTTCCTTTAAATGACGTCATCCAAGATGGCGTCCCTCGAATTCCGATTGGCTGATAGGATTCTATCAGCCAATCGGAATTAAGGTAGGAATATTCTGATTGGCTGATAGAATCAGCCAATCAGAATCAAGTTCAATCCGATTGGCTGATTGACTCAAGGTAGGGAGATCTTCAGGGGCTTAGTGTTAGGTTTATTTAAGGGGGGTTTGGGTTAGATTAGGGGTGTGTGGGTGGTGGGTTGTAATGTTGGGGGGGGGGTATTGTATGTTTTTTTTACAGGCAAAAGAGCTGAACTTCTTGGGGCATGCCCCGCAAAGGGCCCTGTTCAGGGCTGGTAAGGTAAAAGAGCTTTGAACTTTAGTAATTTAGAATAGGGTAGGGCATTTTTTTATTTTGGGGTGCTTTGTTATTTTATTAGGGGGCTTAGAGTAGGTGTAATTAGTTTAAAATTGTTGTAATATATTTCTAATGTTTGTAAATATTTTTTTATTTTTTGTAACTTAGTTCTTTTTTATTTTTTGTACTTTAGTTAGTTTATTTCATTGTATTTATTTGTAGGAATTGTATTTAATTTATTTATTGATAGTGTAGTGTTAGGTTTAATTGTAGATACTTATAGGTATTTTATTTAATTAATTTATTGATAGTGTAGTGTTAGGTTTAATTGTAACTTAGGTTAGGATTTATTTTACAGGTAAATTTGTAATTATTTTAACTATTTTAGCTATTAAATAGTTCTTAACTATTTAATAGCTATTGTACCTGGTTAAAATAAATACAAAGTTACCTTAAATATTAATCCTAAAATAGCTATAATATAATTATAATTTATATTGTAGCTATATTAGGATTTATTTTACAGGTAAGTATTTAGCTTTAAATAGGAATAATTTATTTAATAAGAGTTAATTAATTTCGTTAGATTAAAATTATATTTAACTTAGGGGGGGTGTTAGTCTTAGGGTTAGATTTAGCTTTAGGGGTTAATACATTTATTAGAATAGCGCTGAGCACCAGTCGGCAGATTAGGGGTTAATACTTGAAGTTAGGTGTCGGCGATGTTAGGGAGGGCAGATTAGGGGTTAATACTATTTATTATAGGGTTAGTGAGGCGGATTAGGGGTTAATAACTTTATAATAATAGCGGTGCTGTCCGCTCGGCAGATTAGGGGTTAATAAGTGTAGGCAGGTGGAGGCGAGTTGTGGGGGGCAGATTAGGGGTACATAGGGATAATGTAAGTAGCGGCGGTTTACGGAGCGGCAGATTGGTGGTTAAAATTAATATGCAGGGTTCAGCGATAGCGGGGGCGGCAGATTAGGGGTTAATAAGTGTAAGGTTAGGGGTGTTTAGACTCGGGGTACATGTTAGAGTGTTAGGTGCAGACATAGGAAGTGTTTCCCCATAGCAAACAATGGGGCTGCGTTAGGAGCTGAACGCGGCTTTTTTGCAGGTGTTAGGTTTTTTTTCAGCTCAAACAACCCCATTGTTTCCTATGGGGGAATCGTGCACGAGCACGTTTTTGAGGCTGGCCGCGTCCGTAAGCAACTCTGGTATCGAGAGTGACAGTTGCATTAAATATGCTCTATGCTCCTTTTTTGGAGCCTAACGCAGCCTTTCTGTGGACTCTCAATACCAGAATTAATTTAAAGGTGCGGCCAGAAAAAAGCCAGCGTTAGCTACGCGGGTCGTTACCGACAAAACTCTAAATCTAGCCATAAGGATCTTCTTGAGCCCAGATCCTAACATCACAATTGCCAAGAATTATTCAGAAAGGCTCCCAGGATTCAAAAACCTTTTACTTTCCCGGGCCTATCGGGAGATATCATGGTCTGGTAGAATAGCATTGGTTAAGATGTCCTTTATCCAGAAAATTATCTACTTATTCAGATGCATTCCACATAATGTCCCTAGGCCGATTCTTAATAAACTACAGGGCCTTATTACTGCCTATGTCTGGAAAGATAAAAAACCCAGAACTTAGAAACCACTCTCACATGGGGGCTTAGCCCTCCCTAATATTATAATTTATTATAAAGCAACCTGTCTTGCTCATATCATGAGCTGGAATATATCAGAACGACCCCCTAGATGGCATGATTTGGAGACTTCCCTCATTCCCCCAATCTTGCAACTCTCTGAACTTATCTGGATTCTCCAGCATCATAAACAGACTTTAAATACAACATCCCCTATACTTCAGGAGGTCCTTTGATTTTGGGACCAGCGAGGTATAGTCCGGGCATATCCCCTCACCCATCACCTGGGCTTTCCTTAATAAGTGCCATATTCTGCCTGCCTGATGCTCACATAGAGTATTGGCTAAACCTCCAGATCAAATCAGTCTCAGATCCCTACTACAACGACAGGTGGCTATCACACCCTCAGTTATATGCTGCACACCACATTCCGCCTTGATTGCATTTCGAGGCATTCCATGTCACTTCCTGGCTGAGGTCTTAGGGATACCCTAAGCAAGGCACAAGACAATTAACACTATGTAAACCAAATAGATGCAGAGTAGTCTTCTTAAGCATTCTCTGTATTTCCATTACAGATTGATTCTTGAACCTCACCTCCACTACAAGATACCCCAATACATAGCTTGGGAGAAAGAGATAGATTTCCCAGCTGACGCAAACATCTGGTTTTCGACGATTAGTTACCACTAAAAACTACTACATTGTGCCATCTTATGAGAATTACAGTATAAAATAATGGTGCGATGGCACTTAGTCCCGGTCACATTACATAAAATATATGGCACACACTCCCCATACTGTTGGCGAGGCTGTGATCAAATGTGCACAGCTCTCCATGTCTGGTGGTCATGTCTGAAGATTCTGACTATCTTGAGAAAACTCTTTGACATAATTCAACAATTGTCCTTGTCACCTCCTTACAAGCCAGAAACCTCTCTACTCCATATGAGGCTCACAAACCTGTCACCACATACTGAAGCCCTCTTAATTTAACTCTTCATGGCAACTAAGCTTGCCATTGTGAGAGCTTGGAAAAATAAGGACCCACCCCCCTTCTTGCAGGTCTTAGCTATAATTACATACCTCAGAAAGATGGAACTTTACTTCCATAGAGCATTAGACAAATTAGACTTTTATTATACCACTTGGGCACCATGGCTGGACAAGTTCCCAGATTGATGCCTAAATCGCCCACTAAGAGGAAAGGATAGAGGAATGATTTCCTAAACTACCCCCCTTTTTTTTTTCTCTACCTTATTCACCCCCCCTTCCTACCTCCCCACCCCCTTTATTCAAGACAGGTGGCCAGCTTGTTGAATATGAGACAATTTTATATGACACTGTATATCAGCACAATATAATTAAAAATGAGACTTTATGTAAATATAAAAAAAAATGCGGAGAACGTACAAAATTACTACAAGAGCCACATTTCTGACAACAGAGTCATTTACGAATGGCTTCTGTATACCAACACAAGGTGAAATTAAAGCCGGAAAATCCCATAACTTAATATCAGCTTACCAATACACTGAGGTGATGAGAGAGAAACTTAAAAAAGAGGTTAAGTTGGGGAGGGTAGCTGGTCCGCTTAAAAAGCCACCATTAGTCGATATGGTAATTTCACCAGTGGGTGTAGTGCCAAAAAAAGAGCAAAGGAGATTTAGACTCATTCATCATTTGTCCGCACCTAAAGGTACTTCAGTAAATGACATTATAGATGAACAGCTATGTTCAGTGAAATACCAATCCTTTGATCAGGCAGTCCAAATGATAAAAAGGTTAGGACCAGGCACAGAATTGGGCAAAATGGAGATTGTAGCGGCTTTTAGATTGCTCCCGTTACATCCTCAGAGCTATAGGTTGATGGGAATCAAATTTCAAGGGCAGTATTTCTATGACAATTGTTTACCAATGGGCTGTGCTATTATAGTTCATTTATACATGACATGCTGATGGTGAGAACCGGGTTAGTCTATTTAGCTGATTTTTTTATTGCAGGGGAAAGTGGAACAAAGCAGTGCAGTTTGTTAAGGGCCCAGCTACAATCACTGCTCAAACAATTGGGGTTCCCAATAGCACAGGAAAAGACAGAGAGACCAGTAACTTCACTGACATGTCTGGGGATACAAATAGATACACTGGAGCAAAAGTGCAGCCTTTCCCAAGACAAGTTGAAAATCAATTAGTTAAGGCAAACACATCAAGGTATATAACACTCAGCGAAATGCAGTCGCTGCTAGGGCTCTTAATTTTTACATGTAAGGTTATACCCATGGGCAGAGTTTTCAACCGGCGTTTGGAACAAGCTACAGCAGGTTTTAATAACCCAAGAAGCAACATAAAATTGACTAACAAGATGAGAGAGGACATACAGATGTGGGCAAACTTTATATCACAGTTTAATGGATTTAGAATTTGGCAGAAGGGTCCCCACTCCAACCAGGCGCTACACTTGTTCATGGACGCAGCAGGTTCTCATGGGTTCAGAGCTTATTTACACGGGCAATGGTACACAGAGACATGGCCAAATAATTGGGTGGAAATAGGAGCTACAAAAAATCTCACACTCTTGGAGCTTTTCCCAATAGTGGTCGTGGTGGAAGTTTGGCATCATCATTTAAGAGACAAAAGTGTGAGATTTTGGACTGACAACATGAGTGCAGTGCATGTGATTAACAATTTGGCTTCAAAATCAAAGCCAGTCATTAAACTGTTAAGGTTGTTAGTATTTAGGTGTATGCCAAGTAACATCACATTTACAGCAGTTCATGTGCCTGGGGTAAAAAATATTTTAGCTAATGCGTTATCACAGGGTAAATGGGATGTGTTCTGGAAAGTGGCACCTATCACAGAGAAAACTAGAACAGCTTGCCCATGCTATCTTTGGCAGGTGGTGAATCCGAAAGCATCCTTGGGGATTTAGTAAAACAATCCCTCACCCCCAGAACGTGGAACAATTACAGAAGGTACTGGGGGGAATGGGTCTCATTCAGAAAGCAAAACCGGAGTCAGGTCAATTCTCTTACTGCGCTCTGCAAATACATGGCTACTCAAAAGAAGAAAGGGGTCAAAAAAGGCCTAATAAATGCAAAACTAGCTGCAGTTTCATTTTTTAATAAACTAGGGGACACAGGGACTGCACAAAGCAGTGTATGGTTAAGAAAGTTGTGAAAGGGTGGGATAAGGGAAAACCAAGAAAAGACCAAAGGGAACCCATAACGAAGGAACGGCTGGCTTTAATTTTAAACAAAATAAAGTATATCTGTAAAGACAATTTTGAAACAAAATTGTTTAGAGCTGTATATTCATTAGCATTCGTAGGGGCGTTCAGAGTGAATGGAGTAGTAGCAAAAAACAAAAAGGACCAGGAAGGGGGATTACAATTTGATCAGGTACAATGGTACCAGGACTCCATTATGGTGTACGTAAGGAGGTCAGAAAGTGACCAAGAGGGAAAGGGATGTTGGATATTCATTAATAAAAACATGGATAAGGGAACATGCCCACTAAGAAACTTGCAGAGGTATATTGCTACTCGTCCAAAAGGAACTAATCAAATGTTTATACACACCAAGGGGGAATTTTTTCAATTCAGACAAATTCTGAAATTAACAGTACAGAATCTGGGTTGGGAGGCCTCCATGTATAACACGCACTCCTTTCATATAGGAGCAGCTTTAAGTGGGGCAACAGAGGAGCAGATTAAGAACTAGGCAGGTGGAGGTCAAACTGTTTTAAGGCATATGTAAGACCATAAAAAAAATAAAAAAAATAAAAATATATATTTGTTTTCTTCTATATATAGATAACGTTAGTTAATAATAGTGTGTAATAGGCAAGTGTGAGATAAAAAAAAAAAGGGGGGGTGATAATATTTTGTGGAAATTGTAAATATTCATTAGAGGCTTAGTAACAATTGTTAAGTGGTTAACCATTCCTTGTTTTTCTTCATTTAATGCAGGCAAAAGGGAGAGGTAGGTGAGAGTATGGATAGTGGGGCACTCCTACATACACTGGGCAGCAGTTAAGGCGGCAAAGGATAATTACCAACAATTAGATTTTTACCTTAGTAAATTATTAATAAGATGGATAGGGAGGAGAGGGAGGAGAGGCATGAGATGGGAACATCTTACGCAGGCTATTAACCAAGCAGCAGCTAGGTGGGAGCCCCTGACATTATAGTAATTCACTTGGGAGGAAACGACATAGGATACTGGCAGAATATAGATTTGATTGCAGCCATCAAGTCAGACATGCAGTGGCTTACTACCAAATGGAAACACCTTAGGCTAGTTTGGTCCCCCATGATATCAAGGCAGATATGGGGGGGATAGATTCACAGAGAGGAGCATTTCGGCAAGGAAAATAATTAATAATGCGGTTACAAACTGTATCATGACCCTGCATGGGCCAGAGAGGCATGGATGGGCTGCCCATGCAAAAATAAAGCCGGATTGTGCAGAGCTGTACAGACCAGATGGGGTACACCTATCAGATATCGGGTTAGACATTTTTCTGGATGACATAAAGGTCACCTTGCAAAGCATGGTAAGTGGAGGTCATGGGCAGATAGGGGTAGGACTATTGCGGGAAGGTGGCGGCAAAAAGAGTCCCTTCTTTTTTATTTTTTGGTTATGGTGGCAGTAATTTGCGGCAAGTATTGGTGCACGGTTTGACCGAGTAACGCACAGGGCGTAAGTGGAAATATAGGACTACGACATAATAGGCTGGCTGGGGGAGCGCGGGCTCCCTTCATGTTTGAGAACAATTTGGTGATAATTGTCAAGTACACCACAATTAAGGAGGGTTTAGTTATGGGACTCATTGCCATTACTGATAAGTATATAAATAAAGTGACCTTTTACAATTTTGCCACTACAACGATGTTGTGTATTTATTGGTAAAGGGCTCAAAGGAGGTTTTCAAATAGGAAGTTGGCTATAGTGGGGACATAGTTTTATGAGGGGAACAGTTGGCCCTAAACCACTTATGAGTGTGGAGTGCCACATAGGCAGGGAGCACAGTAAATGTCCAGGATAATGGGGAGAGTAAACATGGCCTGCAGCTCTGCACTCCCTGTGAGCAGGAGGGGGGGGGGGAGGGGGGAGCTGCATGCAAACCAGAGAAAGGGGGGTGGTAAAGGGGGAGGAATAGGGATAGGCCAGGGGAGCGTCTAGAGAGGGGGTAGAAAGGGATGTAAGGTCTTACCTTCCTGTGCATCTTCAGTTTCAACTTTTTCCCACCCTCCCATCCCAAGGAATGAAATCATTACATTTATCTTTAAAGTTGCTTCTTTTTATTGCAAATATACAAGCGTCAAAACGGTCACAGAGAGCAATTAGTCCAATTGGAGAAACGAGAATGTCATGCTAGTCGGTCGACGGAATATGGCAAATATGTTATTAGTTAATTCCTGGCTGTCCCCAACTGTCAGGTAGCATACCAAATGGGTGTACCTGTAGTTGGTGGAATGGCAAACCCCCTGGGAGGCAGTAATTTGCGGCCAGTATTAGTGCACGGTTTGACCATGTAACGCACAGGGCATAAGTGGATACTGTATATAGGTCTACGACCCCGACAGGCAAGCCAGAAAAGTTTTCCACATGCACAATGCAGCATTTTGGTGCGGTGTAAGTTAAGCACATAATAGGCTGGCTGGGGTAGCGCGGGCTCCCTCCATGTTTGAGAACATTTTGGTGATAATTGTCAAGTCCGCCGCAATTAAGGGGGGTTTACCTAGGGGACTCATTGCCGTTACTGATATGTATATAAATAAAGTGACCTTTTACAATTTTGCCACTACAACAGTGTTTTGTATTTATTGGTAAAGGGATCAAAGGATGTTTTCAAATAGGAGGTTGGCTATAGTGGGGACATAGTTTCATGAGCAGAACAGTTGACCCTAAACCACTTACTAAAATACTGCAACTTAAAACAAACAGTAGCAAAGTAGGAGACATTGGTAAGAGAGTGATATGACCGAATTGAACTCTCACTCAATATTGTTTAAATAAGTAACCTACAATGCAAAAGAAACACATTAATATTCAAAGACAAACAGATGTACTGTACTGGATCATTTAAGTACATTTGGTTACATAATCCAGACAAATGCAATACTGTTCTAGGTTACTGGTGTGCGGTTTTCTTGAAATGGGGAATATCTATTGCACATAACATAACACAGCAGGAATACTGGGACTTCAGATGCAGCAAAACCGCAGTAACATAACAGGGCTATAATAGGCAGGGAAATACAAAATAATACAGACAGGGAAATAAAGGGTACATAGTCAAATATTCAAGGTAAAAACATCTAAGACAGATACAATATTAATCCACATTGTCAGAGTAATGTCTCAAGGAATATTTATATATAATAAATATAGAAGGGAAGGGGAATATATAAAAATAAATATATAAGTGAAGGGGAGTTCCTTAATAAACTGATTAATTAAAGGGATCCATTCGATCACAGAAGTAGCGGAAATAACTTCAATTTCAAAATAATTTTACTTAAATAATGAACAGAACTATCATGTATGAACTACAAAATAACCCACTACAAAAGAAATCACTATACAGGCAATAAAAACCGTAATCATTCTGATACGAATAAAGGCTTAAGGAAAGAAAGGAAAGGAAAGATACCCCAATCTAAGAGATATGGATAGGGGGTGGGGTTTCAATAAGAATATGAGATACAGGAATAGATGGAAATATGATGAAAATAGAGGAGGTAGGCAGAGAAAGTATGATACTTTAGATAAGGAGAACATGGAACAAAATTGGAGAACCACCAAAAGGGATTTACATAATCAAAAGAACTTGAAAGTTCCATTTAGGAACAGATATGAAACATTAGCTTCACAGGATAACCTATTCCTTCATCTCCTTTTTTAGAGTTCACTCCCCCATACCCAGAAATCTCTATAAGAGCTATAAGATAAGGACAAGAGAATTTGGCTAAATAAAAAAAAAGGAATAAGAAGATTAGAGGCTGCAGAGGACACAGAATGGGAAGAGATAATAAAAATAGAACATGAAAAACTACATGAGTATTTTAATTCAACACCATGATAAATGTAAATCAATTTGTAAGAAAGTTGACACTCAAAAGACATTTGGCAAAAACATCCCCCATAGAGAGAAACTATTAAGAGACAACAGATAAATACACACATACTAAGTTTAAAACTAAGTCAACCTTTTATCCAACACAAGAGAAAGATAGTTTAATAAAAAAAAATAAAAAAACAGTCAAGGAAATATGATCCCCATAAATAAATAAATGGAATCTAACTAAAAAAAGAGACAGCCCTAGTAAAGGAACTACAACAGAATACAAATATTATAATAAAACCAGCTGAGTGTTATGATAATGAACACCACAGAAAAATTAAAAGTAGCAGATCGCATACTCTCAGTTACCAAAACATACAAAAATGTGTTTAGGGATCCTGTGGAAGACCAACAGAAAAATATATTTAAACTATTATTCGCTGCAGCTGAGATGGAGATCTTAAATAATTCTGATACATAATTCCTGAAAATAAAAATTCCCAGAACCCCAATTTTATTTCCTACACAAATTTCACAAGAGACTGACTAAGCCACCCAGCAGGCTCATTATTTCAAACATAGAATCTCTCACTGATAATCTTTCCCAATACGTAGACTCCTTATCACAGAAAAGTGTAATTGACTCTTACACTCATATTTAAGAGACTTTACTTTCCCTTAAGACTGAACAAAAATGTGTATTGAATTTATTTAAAAAAATAATTAAAATGTAATTAACAATTTTGCCTCCAATTTAAAAGGTACAGCTATGGGCTCATATGTTCGCCCCAAGTAATGCATATTTATTTATTGGATACTGCAAGGGATTATACCTCAAATTATTAACCTGGAGGGTGAATTTTTTGCTCTATAAACATTGTATTAATGCCATTTTCTATCATATGGCAAGATGATGTGGAACGTTTGATTAAATTATGAACACATGAATGCTAATTCAATTGGTTTGAGTTTTACATCAGAATGCAGCAGCTATTTGATACATTTTCTAGATACTGAGATCCATGTAGAGGATAACTTCTTAAGAATAAAGTTGTATCTTAAAAAAGTTGAAGCAAAAAGTTACATCCTCTCAGACAGTTGTCATCTAGACAAATGGAAGGAAAATATAACTAAGGGACAATTTATTAGATTAAGAAGAAACTGCTCTGACTTTAAAGTCTTACGCTTAGATTTAGAGTTTTGTCGGTAAAGACCTGCAGTGCTAACAAGCCTTTTTTTCCAGCGCACCCTTAAGACAACGCTGGTATTACGAGTTATCTGAATGGCTGCGTTAGCTTCAGAAAAGTGAGCGTTGAGAATAAGCTGCTTACGGTAGCGGTAAGCTGGAAAAACGTGCTCGTGCACGATATCACCATAGGAAACAATGGGGCTGAGCTGGCTGAAAAAAAACCTAACACCTGCAAAAAAGCAGTGTTCAGCTCCTAACGCAGCCCCATTGTTTCCTATGGGGAAACACTCTCTAAGTCTACACCTAACACCCTAACATGAACCCTGAGTCTAAACACCACTAACCTTACACTTATTAACCCCTAATCTGCCGCCCCCGCTATCGCTGACACCTGCATTATACTATTAACCCCTAATCTGCCACTCCGGACACCGCCGCAACCTACATCATAGCTATGAAGCCCTAATCTGCTGTCCCTAACATCGCCGACACCTATAATATATTTATTACCCCCTAATCTGCCCCCCCCCAATGTCACCGCTACCTACCTACACTTATTAACCTCTAATCTGCCGACCGGACATCGCCGCCACTATAATAAATGTATTAACCCCTAAACCGCCGCACTCCCGCCTCGCAAACACTATAATACATTTTATTAACCCCTAATCTGCCCTCCCTAACATCGCGCCACCTACCTACAATTATTAACCCCTAAACTCCCGCCCCCAACGTCACCGCTACTATAATAAAGTTACTAACCCCTAAACCTAAGTCTAACCCTAACCCTAACACCCCCTTAAGTTAAATATAATTTAAATAAAACAAACTAAATTTACTAGCCTTAAATAAATTATTCCTATTTAAAACTAAATACTTACCTATAAAATAAACCCTAATATAGCTACAATATAACTAATAGTTACATTGTAGATATTTTAGGATTTATATTTATTTTACAGGCAACTTTGTATTTATTTTAACTAGGTACAATAGCTATTAAATAGTTAATAACTATTTAATAGCTACCTAGTTAAAATAATTACAAAATTACATGTAAAATAAATCCTAACCTAAGTTACAAATACACCTAACACTACACTATCAATAAATTAATTAAATAAATTACCTACAATTATTTAAACTAAAATACAATTAAATAAACTAAACTATAATACAAAAAAAACCAAACACTAAATTACAGAAAATAAAATTTTTTACAAGCAGTTTAAACTAATTACACCTAATCTAAGCCCCCTAATAAAATAAAAAAGCCCCCCAAAATAATAAAATGCCTTACCCTATCCTAAATTACAAAGTAATCAGCTCTTTTACCAGCCCTTAAAAGGGCTTTTTGCGGGGCATTGCCCCAAAGTAATCAGCTCTTTTACCTGTAAATAAAAATACAATACCCCCCCAACATTCCTACCCACCACCCACATACCCCTACTCTAAAACTCACCCAAACCCCACTTAAAAAAACCTAACACTAACCCCCTGAAGATCTCCCTACCTCGAGTCGTCTTCACCCAGCCGAGCCGAATTCTTCATCCAAGCGGGGCAGAAGAGGTCCTCTATCCGGTTGAAGTCTTCATCCAAGCAGGGCAGAAGAGGTCTTCCATCCGATTGAAGTCTTCATCCAAGCGGAATCTTCTATCTTCATCCATCCGGATCATCCATCCTGAAGACCTCCGACACGGAACATCCATCCTGGCCGACGACTTCCCGACGAATGACGGTTCCTTTAAATAATGTCATCCAAGATGGCGTCCCTCAAATTCTGATTGGCTGATAGGATTCAATCAGCCAATCAGATTGAAGTTCAATCCGATTGGCTGATCCAATCAGTCAATCGGATTGACCTTGCATTCTATTGGCTGTTCCGATCAGCCAATAGAATGCAAGGTCAATCTGATTGGCTGATTGGATCAGCCAATCGGATTGAACTTCAATCTGATTGGCTGATTGAATCAGCCAATCAGATTTTTCCTACCTTAATTCCGATTGGCTGATAGAATCCTATCAGCCAATCGGAATTCGAGGGACACCATCTTGGATGATGTAATTTAAAGGAACCGTCATTCATCAGGAAGTCGTCGGCCAGGATGGATGTTCCGCATCGGAGGTCTTCAGGATGCTGCCGCTCCACTCCGGATGGACGAAGATAGAAGATGCCGCTTGGATAAAGACTTCAATCGGATGGAAGACCTCTTCTGCCCCGCTTGGATGAAGACTTCAACCGGATGGAGGACCTCTTCTGCCCCGCTTGGATGAAGAATTCAGCTCGGCTGGGTGAAGACGACTCAAGGTAGGGAGATCTTCAGGGGGTTAGTGTTAGTTTTTTTTTAGGGAGGTTTGGGTGGGTTTAGAGTAGGGGTATGTGGGTGGTGGGTTGTAATGTTGGGGGGGTATTGTATTTTTATATTCAGGTAAAAGAGCTGATTACTTTGGGGCAATGCCCCGCAAAAAGCCCTTTTAAGGGCTGGTAAAAGAGGTGATTACTTTGTAATTTAGGATAGGGTAGGGCATTTTATTATTTTGGGGGCTTTTTTATTTTATTAGGGGGCTTAGATTAGGTGTAATTAGTTTAAACTTCTTGTATTTTTTTTATTTTCTGTAATTTAGGGGTTTTTTTGTACTATAGTTTAGTTTATTTAATTGTATTTAATTTTAGCTAATTGTAGGTAATTTATTTAATTAATTTATTGATAGTGTAGTGTTAGGTGTATTTGTAATTTAGGTTAGGGTTTATTTTACAGGTAATTTTGTAATTTTTTTAACTAGGTAGCTATTATATTATTTAATAGCTATTTAATAGCTATGGTACCTAGTTAAAATAAATACAAAGTTGCCTGTAAAATAAATATAAATCCTAAAATAGCTACAATGTAACTATTAGTTATATTGTAGCTATATTAGGGTTTATTTTATAGGTAAGTATTTAGTTTTAAATAGGAATAATTTATTTAATTATAGTAAATTTATTTTGTTTATTTAAATTATATTTAACTTAGGGAGGTGTTAGGGTTAGACTTAGGTTTAGGGTTTAATAACTTTATTATAGTAGTGGGGACATTGGGGGCGGGAGTGTAGGGGTTAATAATTGTAGGTAGGTGGCAGCGATGTTAGGGAGGGCAGATTAGGGGTTAATAAAATTTATTATAGTGTTTGCGAGGCGGGAGTGTGGTGGTTTAGGGATTAATGCATTTATTATAGTGGCGGTGATGTACGGTCGGCAGATTAGGGGTTAATAAGTTTAGGTAGGTGGCGGCAATGTTGGGGGGGCAGATTAGGGGGTAATAAATATATTATAGGTGTCAGCGATGTTAGGGACAGCAGATTAGGGGTTCATAGGGATAATGTAGGTGGCGGCGATGTCCTGTCGGCAGATTAGGGGTTAAAAAAATGTATTATAGGGTTTGTGATGTGGGGGGGCCTCGGTTTAGGGGTTCATAGGTAGTTTATGGGTGTTAGTGTACTTTGTAGCACTGTAGTTAAGAGCTTTATGTTCCGGCATTAGCCCATAAAGCTCTTAAATACTGACTTTTTTTTGCGGTTGGAGTCTTGGTGGTAGAGGCTGTACCGCTCACTTCTTCCAAGACTCGTAATACCGGCGTTAGGCAAATCCCATAGAAAAGATAGGATATGCAACTGACGTAAGGGGATTTGTGGTAGTCTCGAGTCACTGAAAGAAAGTGAGCAGTAGACCCTTTCCTGCCTGACTCTAAATACCAGTGGGCGTTAAAAAGCAGCTTTAGGACCCCTTAACTCTGCTTTTTAACCCTAAAGCAGAACTCTAAATCTAGCCGTTTGAGTGGAGATTTAAAGAAAGGGCTATGATTTGGAATAAAATTACTATTAAAGCAACATGCTCCATAGATAGGGCAGAACCAAATGAATTAAAACAAAATGTTAGTGATTAGAATGTTTGCTTTATCACCTATTTTAGTATAATCTTAAAACATTGGTATTTAATTAAAGAGGACCCAGACCCTATGTGAGGAAAAATAGTTAGTACTAATCCAATATTAATTTTCAAGAAGGCAAGAAACTGTAAAAACATCCTTGCTCTGAGCAAATTCAACCAGTAAGTCGAAAAAACAAGAGACAGGTTGATTTATTAGGGGAGAGAAAAGAAGGGTTTTTTCCCCATGTCATGATTGTAAGTTCTGTCAGTTAAGTGAAAGATAAGAACAATAGAAGTTGCAAGTACAAATAGGATTTTTAAAATTATATGATGCACAGTTAAAAATATTATATGTCAATTACAGTGTTCCCTCAACATATCTAGGACAAAGTAGAAGACAGCTGACAAAATTAGAGAACACATCTGGTAAGTTGAAAAATGGAATACCAACACTGTCCTATTTAAAATTCTTAGGGAGGTACATGGGAGAAACAGTAAAGATATGAAATTCTGGGGCATCAAAAAAGTTAAACCCAAAGGAGAAAGGAGGGGAGATTTTGAAAAGGTTGTTCATATATGTCTTTGAAATGCTACATCCATCAGGCTTAAATGAAGAATTTGATCTAAATATATTTTAATGGAATGTTCTCAAAAAGACAGACGTTTTATGGTTCCTTAATAAGACTTTTAATGATCTAAAAACTGTTTTTATTTATATCTATCATTTATTGTACCTAGATTAGCAAAGTCAGTGCCTGCTTCTTCCAATATCACAGTGAAGAGAGGGCGTTCAGAGAACGCATGAATATCAGCACTTTACTTTGCAACACTGTATCAGGAACATTTGTATCGGAGTGGAGTGTTGAGTGACGTCAGACACAGGTTTGACAAGCCAGATCACAGGACCTACAAAAGATCCAAATAAACAGATCACTCAGTGGATTACAACCAAGTAGGGTACCTTAAATATGATCTAAAGGTGGTTTTAATAACATTATATAGGGAGATGTCCCTTGTACTGGATCTTATCTGCAGCGCTAAAGCAATATTTTATAAATGTTTTGTTTTAGATTCAAAATATGTTTTGTTTTAGATTCCATATTGTACACACATATTTTGATTTTCCATTTTTTTACATTAACCCCAATTTTTGTACTAATCTCAAACTATACCTTAGCTTCATAGTGCCAGTTCACATCTTTATACTCTAAACTTAAGACACCTTAAGTTAGGTATTTTCTTTATTTATTTTTTAGAGCTACTCCTCGGTTGGTTCTTCTACAAAATAACCCCTGCTGTCATCTTGTGTTCCTGTTTCCTCATAGAAAACTGTTCGCTAACTTTTATGATAGATGGTGTTTTAATTTTATGTCTGCACCTAACACCCTAACATGAACCCCGAGTCTAAACACCCCTAATATTACACTTATTAACCCCTAATCTGCCGCCCCCCTATCCCTGATACCTACATTATATTAGTAATGCCTAATCTGCCCCCTCCGGACACCGCTGCCACCTACATTATACTTATACATATGCGATGTTCGATCCTCCCCCTATGTGTCATCATTGAGGAAACTTTGACTCTGTATGTCACAGCCTTCTGACACATTAGAGCCAATCAGTATCAGACACTCCCTCACAGACCCTCCCAGCTTCTTGGCAGCAGCCATTTTAGACTCATTACGACCTTGCTTTCTTAGTGAGAGGACCTTTTGTGTTGCTGCTGCTAATATTATAGGGAAATAGATAGCTAGGCTAGTGTATTTAGTGTCCACTACAGTCCTGAAGGACTCATCTCATCTCTGCTGCAAGGACAGCACCCCAAAAAGCCCTTTTTAGGGCTATAACTTCAGTCGTTTTTTTTCTTTTTTTCTTTGTATTTTTATTTGCATTTGCCTGGCTTTCAGCCTGTGTGTGAGGCTCACAGCATATGCTGTGATTAGTGCCATCACTGATATCTGCTTAACATTAGTTTAAATTTAACCAACAAAAATTTGAAATTATTTTGCTAGTGTAATTTATTTTCATTTTCTATCAGGCCTGTGTCTTAGGCTCACACAGCATAAGCTGTGGTTCATTGCTCTGTGCCAGCCACCACTCATATCTGCTTATAACATTATTTTAAATTAAAAAAAAACTTTTAAATCATTTTGCTAGTGTAATCTAATTTTATTTTCTATCAGGCCTGTGTGTTTTGCTGACTTACAGAGCCTACTGTGGTTAATTGCTGCCCTACCAAGGCTAGCATCCGGCCCACAACTCATATGTGCTTAACCTTTTTCTTTAAATTAAAAAAAAAACCCTTTAAATCATTTTGCTAGTGTAATCTATTTTTATTTTCTATCAGGCCTGTGTGTTTTGCTGACTTACAGAGCATACTGTGTTTAATTGCTGCCCTCCCTAGTCTATCAGCCACGACTCATATGTGCTTAACCTTTTTTTAAAATCCCCCAAAAAAACCTTTAAATTATTTTGTAATCTAATTTCATTTTCTATCAGGCCTGTGTCTTTCTCACTTACACAGCATACTGTGTTAAATTACTGCCCTACCTACCAGCCACGACTCATATCTGCTTTACATTATTTTAAAGTAAAAAAAAAAAATTAAAATCATTTTGCTAGTGTAATTTAATTTCTTTTTCCATCAGGCCTGTGTGTTTCTGGCCCACATCATATAGTGTGACACAGATTAATATTTTTTTTTTCCACCACTTATATCTGGTGTAACAACATTACTGTAAATTATATGTAAATTTTTTTTTTACATCAGTCCTCTTCTAGTGTTATTTAATTTTAGTTGCCAGGCTGCCATTAGTGCCAGCCTGTGTGTCAGGCTGCCAGCATATACTGTGCCTACTTCCATCCTCAGTGCCAGTCCACGACTCCTATCTGGTGTAACCTAATATTAAATTTTGTAAAAAAAAACTTTTACATCACTCTTCGAGTGTTATTGATTGGATCAGCCAATAGGATTTTTCCTATCTTAATTCCGATTGGCTGATAGAATCCTATCAGCCAATCAGAATTCAAGGGACGCCATCTTGGATGACATCATTTAAAGGAACCTTCACTCTTTGCTTGGACTTCGTTTGAAGAGGATGGCTCCGCGTCAGCTAGATTGAAGATGGGGATATCAAGTGTTACAAGCACCTCTTTGGAGATCCAACTACAGATTTTCTTTCCAAATACAAGAACATAATCGAAAGGGCTAAAAAAGATCAGCTGATTAACAGTAAAGAATATAAGTACCTTACTATTAACAAACCAAGAATAGCAACCTTATACCTCCTCCCAAAGATTCATAGGGCATAGGGAGTTTGAGTGAACAAGCTTCGAGGTATATAGAATTCCGAACATTACCATCGTATGTAAGAGATACAATGGACGTTATGAGAAAAATTGATGGAATAATCCTCGATGAGGAGAACCTTTTCGCAACTTGTGATGTAGAATCCCTTTATACGTCCATTGACCATAAATGGGGATGTCATGCAATTGAATACTTCCTCAAAATGGAAGGATCTGAAAACATAGAGAAGAACAATTTCATTTTAAGTTTACTCAGATTTGTCCTCAGCCACAATTACTTCGTTTTTAAAGACAAATTCTACCTCCAAGTCAGGGGCACGGCGATGGGTACAGCATGTGCCCCAACGTACGCCAACCTGTACTTAGGATGGTGGGAAAGAGAAACTGTCTTTGAAGATGCAATGTTTAAATATGCCGAACACATTTTGTTATGGCTGAGGTACATTGATGATGTCTTCATTTTATGGAGAGGGGACATTAACATCTTCAAAACATTCATTGATGAGCTGAATACCAATGATCTGAACCTGAGATTAACCTATGAGATCAGCTATGATACGGTTACCTTCTTTGATTTAAATATCTCAAGAGACATGTTTAACAAAATCCAAACAGATCTACATAGAAAAGAGACGGCCACTAATTCTATTCTCAGATTCGAGAGTACACATCACAATTCTACTAAGAAGGTAATTCCATATGGTGAATTCTTACGTTTACAACGTAACTGCTCAGAAATCACAAAATTTAAGGAACAGGCTCAGGATCTAAAACTACGACTTAAAGAGAGAGGATATCCTAATTCTGTACTTAAGAAGGCATACCATAATTATGCCTGAGGAAACAGTCTGTGACTGAGAAACGCATCGCTTATTTTAACCTTTGTCAGTAAAGTTTAATACTTTTTTTATCTCAAACACTTGCTACTGTGTTTTATTTGGATCTTTATTGGTCCACTGGACCTCTGCTGTCTGCCTCCTGTGGAAGCCTTGTTACAGTCTGTTGGGTGACTACATTGATCCCTTCCTGTCTGACTAGCATCAATGGAGATGCTTTACTTTTTGTGAGTATATATCTTACCATACATACTACTGTTCCTGGTATAAGACTGTACTAGGCCATATAGGCACCTTTGTGTCCTCTTGTGTTTTACTACAGATTATCTATCTTCACCCTAAGAGGCCGGTCTGCTGGGTGACTGTTATAGATCCCAAACTGTTCCCATTGCACTAATTGGAGTGCTTCCAAGATTGTGAGTCTAATGCAATACAATCTGATAGTTTCACTTTGTGGATCAAACAATATTGGGCCATGTGGCGCATCTGTCTTTTCTTTTGTTTATAGATTATCCTCTTGGATCCAGGCCGGGTCCGCTACAGATTGCTGCCTCAACAATATCTCATTTCACAAATCTAAAGACTTTTTATTATATTTTGTTGAATTGTTATTTGACTAATAGTATTTTTCACATGGTCTTTTTTTGTGTACTATATTCACTATCATATACATCATATAGCCTATTGAGTGCTAATTTTTTAGGGCGCCCCCTATCTTATAGACATACCATAGATCACTTCATATAACGAGATCGGATCTCCTAGTACCAAAAACAAAAGAAATTAATGATCAAAATGTAAGGTTTGTGACAACTTATAATGACTCACATAAGGAAATATCAAAAATACTGAACCAACACATCCACATACTTCATACAGATGAAGATCTGGTGAAGAAAGTGGGAGACAGGGTACAAGTCTCTTGGAGATGAGCACCCACAATCAAAGATAAAATCGTTAAGAGACACTTTATTAAGTGTACCAATAGAAGGAAAGATAACCTTAAAGGCACATACCCCTGTGGAACATGCAAGTTCTGCCCATATATATGTAAGGTAGAACAGATGGAAATCTTTCCTAATGGGATTATACATATGAATGACTTCTATAATTGCAGAACCAGAAGCATCATTTACTGCATGCAATGTGTCTGTAACAAAAGATATGTGGGCATGTCAACTAGAGAACTAAGAACGAGACTAGGGGAACATATTGGTAACATCCGTAATGCTGAGAAGGATTTAGAAAATGGAAAGAAAATCACATCAGTGGCCAAACATTTCCTGGACCAACACAAAGGAAAACCTGACCTCATGTGTTGGGTATTACAGAGAATTAGACCAGGGATTAGAGGTGGTAATATTGAAACGACCCTTCTAAGGGAAGAAACTAAATGGATCTTCAGACTCCAGACCATGGCGCCCAAAGGCCTCAATGAACAACTATCTTTTAGTCCCTTTTTATAACAACTTCTGATCTAATGATAACAACATCATAATGTAATTAAATAAGGCATAAAACAAATGAATATGGGTATCTATCATGTATACCATGAAGAAATAGATAGGCTATATGTAGGAATCCATACTTATTAAACCCAAAATAGATGTAATCCAATCAAAATATTACAAAATAATTCTTTGAACAATTTTGTTGAAACTGGACCATTGTAATTTACTGAATGAGTAAAGGATTTTTGCTCTCAACTCCAGGTCTAATGACCAATAATCAGATCATTGTAAGATGAGTTATACAGCAATACAGGGAGTGCAGAATTATTAGGCAAGTTATATTTTTGAGGATTAATTTTATTATTGAACAACAACCATGTTCTCAATGAACCCAAAAAACTCATTAATATCAAAGCTGAATAGTTTTGGAAGTAGTTTTTAGTTTGTTTTTAGTTATAGCTATTTTAGGGGGATATATGTGTGTGCATAATTATTAGGCAACTTAACAAAAAACAAATATATACCCATTTCAATTATTTATTTTTACCAGTGAAACCAATATAACATCTCAACATTCACAAATATACATATCTGACATTCAAAAACAAAACAAAAACAAATCAGTGACCAATATAGCCACCTTTCTTTGCAAGGACACTCAAAAGCCTGCCATCCATGGATTCTGTCAGTGTTTTGATCTGTTCACCATCAACATTGCGTGCAGCAGCAACCACAGCCTCCCAGACACTGTTCAGAGAGTTGTACTGTTTTCCCTTCTTGTAAATCTCACATTTGATGATGGACCACAGGTTCTCAATGGGGTTCAGATCAGGTGAACAAGGAGGCCATGTCATTAGATGTTCTTCTTTTATACCCTTTCTTGCCAGCCACGCTGTGGAGTAGTTGGACGCGTGTGATGGAGCATTGTCCTGCATGAAAATCATGTTTTTCTTGAAGGATGCAGACTTCTTCCTGTACCACTGCTTGAAGAAGGTGTCTTCCAGAAACTGGCAGTAGGACTGGGAGTTGAGCTTGACTCCATCCTCAACCTGAAAAGGCCCCACAAGCTCATCTTTGATGATACCAGCCCAAACCAGTACTCCACCTCCACCTTGCTGGCGTCTGAGTCGGACTGGAGCTCTCTGACCTTTACCAATCCAGCCATGGGCCCATCCATCTGGCCCATCAAGACTCACTCTTCATCAGTCCATAAAACCTTAGAAAAATCAGTCTTGAGATATTTCTTGGCCCAGTCTTGACATTTCAGCTTGTGTGTCTTGTTCAGTGGTGGTCGTCTTTCAGCCTTTCTTACCTTGGCCATGTCTCTGAGTATTGCACACCTTGTGCTTTTGGGCACTCCAGTGATGTTGCAGCTCTGAAATATGGCCAAACTGGTGGCAAGTGGCATCTTGGCAGCTGCACGCTTGACTTTTTTTCAGTTCATGGGCAGTTATTTTTCTCCTTGGTTTTTACACACGCTTCTTGCGACCCTGTTGACTATTTTAAATGAAACGCTTGATTGTTCGATGATCACGCTTCAGAAGCTTTGCAATTTTAAGAGTGCTGCATCCCTCTGCAAGATATCTCACTATTTTTGACTTTTCTGAGCCTGTCAATTCCTTCTTTTGACCCATTTTGCCAAAGGAAAGGAAGTTGCCTAATAATTATGCACACCTGATATAGGGTGTTGATGTCATTAGACCACACCCCTTCTCATTACAGAGATGCACATCACCTAATATGCTTAATTGGTAGTAGGCTTTCGAGCCTATACAGCTTGGAGTAAGACAACATGCATAAAGAGGATGATGTGGTCAAAATACTAATTTGCCTAATAATTCTGCATTCCCTGTATTGATAACAAGGGATTTTACATCAGGATCTGACAACATAATTCCTGGCACTATACAGGACAGTACTATATTATTTAAAAGATTACCAAATTATTACTGAGTTATTTGTATATAAGTATTCTGTTCACACAAATGTTTAACCCCTTAATGACCGCAGCACTTTTCCATTTTCTGTCCGTTTGGGACCAAGGCTATTTTTACATTTTTTCAGTGTTTGTGTTTAGCTGTAATTTTCCTCTTACTCATTTACTGTACCCACACATATTATATACCGTTTTTCTCGCCATTAAATGGACTTTCAAAAGATACCATTATTTTCATCATATCTTATAATTTACTATAAAAAACATTATAAAATATGAAGAAAAAATGGAAAAAAACACACTTTTTCTAACTTTGACCCCCAAAATCTGTTACACATCTACAACCACCAAAAAACACCCATGCTAAATAGTTTCTAAATTTTGTCCTGAGTTTAGAAATACCCAATGTTTACATCTTCTTTGCTTTTTTTGCAAGTTATAGGGCCATAAATACAAGTAGCACTTTGCTATTTCCAAACCACTTTTTTTCAAAATTAGCGCTAGTTACATTGGGACACTAATATCTTTCAGGAATCCCTGAATATCCATTGACATGTATATATATTTTTTTTCAAAGACATCCCAAAGTATTGATCTAGGCTCATTTTGGTATATTTCATGCCACTATTTCACAGCCAAATGTGATCAAATAAAAAAAATTGTTCACTTTTTCACAATTTTTTTCACAAACTTTAGGTTTCTCACTGAAATTATTTACAAACAACTTATGCAATTATAGCATAAATGGTTGTAAATGCTTCTCTGGGATCCCCTTTGTTCAGAAATAGCAGACATATATGGCTTTGGCTTTGCTTTTTGGTAATTAGAAGGCTGCTAAATGCCACTGCGCACAATACGTGTATTATGCCCAGCATTGAAGGGGTTAATTAGGGAGCATGTAGGGAGCTTCTAGGGTTAATTTTAGCTTTAGTGTAGTGTAGTAGACAACCCCAAGTATTGATCTAGGCCCATTTTGGTATATTTCATGCCACCATTTCACCGCCAAATGCGATCAAAGTAAAAAAAACGTTAATTTTTTCAAAATTTTAGGTTTCTCACTGAAATTATTTACAAACAGCTTGTGCAATTATGGCACAAATGGTTGTAAATGCTTCTCTGGGATGCCCTTTGTTCAGAAATAGAAGACATATATGACTTTGGTGTTGCTTTTTGGTAATTAGAAAGTCGCTAAATGCTGCTGCGCATCACACGTGTATTATGGCTAGCAGTGAAGGGGTTAATTAGGTAGTTTGTAGGGAGCTTGCAGGGTTAATTTTAGCTTTAGCGTAGAGATCAGCCTTCCACCTGACACATCCCACCCCCTGATCCCTCCCAAACAGCTCCCTTCTCTCCCACACCCCACAATTGTCCCCGCCATCTTAAGTACTGGCAGAAAGTCTGCCAGTACTAAAATAAAAGTTGTTTTAAAAAAAAAAAAAAAAAAGCATATTTACATATGCTGTGTTTAGGATCCCCCCTTAACCCCCAACCTCCCTGATCCCCCCCAAAACAGCTCTCTAAGCCTCCCTCTCAGCCTTATTGGGGGCCATCTTGGGTACTGGCAGCTGTCTGCCAGTACCCAGTTTAAACAATAAAATGTGTATTTTTTTTATTTTTTTTTCTGCAGTGTAGCTCAATCCGCCCATGGACCAACCCCCACCACCTAAATCACACCTAAGGGTTTTTTTTTAAGCATTAAATGTCCCACTTTTATTTTGTTTTGGGACACATTTTTTCCGTAGTGTAGCGGTTCCCACCCGCTCCCTCCCCGTGCACGCGCCCGCCCCCTCGTGCACGTCCGCGCCCCCGTGCGCGCCCCCGGACTTACCCGCCCACGATCCCGCCCCCCTCCACATGACCAGGGCCATCGATGGCCGCCACCCACCTCCCACACCGGCTCCCACCAACGATACCGGCCATCGATGTCCGGTGCAGAGAGGGCCACAGAGTGGCTCTCTCTGCATCGGATGGCCGTAAAAGGTTATTGCAGGATGCCTCCATATCGAGGCATCACTGCAATAACCGGAAAGCAGATGGAAGCGAGCAGGATCGCTTCCAGCTGCTTTCCACACCGAGAACGTGCAGGGTACGTCCTCAGGCGTTAACTGCCTTTTTTCTGAGGACGTACCCTGCACGTCCTCGGTCGTTAAGGGGTTAAAAGATGGGCACAACCGTTTGTGAAACGAACGATTTTCATTTTGAGGCTATTGAAGTTATATGTTGGGGGCTATGACCACTATTTTTCGAGCATAAACTAAAAATCTGATATGACATTTATCTGTATGAGGTAAACACATGGAAAGTAATTCAAAAACACTGGGAAAATGTGAAAGGCCAGTGCATGTATAACCCAGATTTGGAACCTTTTATTTGAGAGTTAGATTACATCAAAGTAACACACTTTGAGCTCCGATTGTTATTACCAGGAACAAGTTTCCTCTATAAATTCAAAAATTCAAAAATCAATAAGATGTTCAATATATATTGAAGTTTTTACTTCACTTTACTTTAATATCATAGTAGATATGACAGTAGGAGATGTCATGATGGAGTCTGTTTCCAATATTTCTGACGCCTATAAAATTACATAACAACGTAAAGTTTTTTATAAATATAAGGATTAACATATGATTAGTGATGTGGGAATCTCGTAAATATATGAGCACAAGTCGGCTGTGGAAATTAAAATCTTAATATGCCTATTAGAGTAGTACGATCGCTGGAGGCTCCTAGTGTGCCCAGACAGGTTTGTTTACAAACTTTGAGAGCCGAACCTGATTGGTAGTCCCCTATACACACCCCTGTTTATCGGCATAGACATTTGTACTGAAATTTCAGTGATATCACTCTAATATCGTGATTGGTTACTCATGCCCATGTGACTTACACACACCTCTCACACGATTGGCTCGCTTGGCTTTAAATCAAAAGGCACGAAGGTCGTTCGGCGCCTTTGACAAAGCAGTAGGCGAAACACGCGTCAGGCATTCACTCTGCTTCTCTTGATACTTATTGTTAACAAAATAGAATTATTTAACATTGTTGGCCGAATATCGGCACTTTAGCTTTAACTCGGCGGGTGGTTCACTGGGAAAAACTATCTATTTATGCGATAAGTTATCTATAGTGCTATGCTAATAATATCTAAGAATTAACAGTTAGTAGCGTTAGTACAGGGAGTAATCCTGTGGAATCCCCACATCACTCTCCCAGAGGATATCCTAAAAATCTACTAATAAGTGGACAAACACTTTTCTATAAACTATACCGGTTTCCCAGCTAACTTATATATGAACTGGATAAGTTTTCTAAGGGGTTAATACCCATTCTTTATATCACAAATTGGTAGCCGAATATCGGCACTTTAGCTCAAACTTGGTAGGGTTTCTAAGTGGAAGTATAATTTTTGATAGCATTCGAATCCTATTATGTTGGGATAATTACATCGTAACTGAATACGCCTAATTCCTATTTTGTACATTGACACCCTCTACTACCTGATACCGGGTTTCTAGCTGATGTATATGGTGATAAATTGTATTTAGGGGATGACCCCCTCTATATGCTAACAGAGAAGCAATACACAATTCTTCTAATTTCATACTGTGTCTCAGGACACCACTTTATTACTGGAAGACGTTCCTATAATAATACGTTGATATCTTCATGGTTAACTGACTTGATATGTATAACTAATATGGGGGGCAGATATATTATTTGAGGTTTTTACTGTTGGGCATAATATATGCAATTTTAACACATTGTTTCCACAATAGACATATCTGACATACTATTTCCCCCCCCCCCTCTTTTGTCATATAAATTATATCTGTAGTGAAGATATTTTCATTAACCCTGTGTGATCCTAGACACTATATTTTTAATATTTTTAAATACACAATCTATGTATGATGAGATTGGTTTTTTGTTAGGGGTATACAACACAAATAAAATTATGCATACTCTTAATCCAAGTGGGGAAAGATTTATGGATATTGACTGAGGCCTAGATTTGGAGTTTGGCGTTAGCCATGAAAACCAGCGTTAGAGGCCCCTAACGCTGGTTTCTTATGGACTCCGGTATTTAGAGTTCATTTACCGACACTCAAAAAACACCCAACGCTCAAATTTCTACCGACAGCTCAGACCCAGTAGTTAACATCTACCGACAAAATAAACATTCACAAATCACAAAACAAATATTACACAAAGTACACTTACACTCATACAAACACTACACTATATTTATTTTTCAGATTTATTAATTTTTCATCAAAATACAAAGGATCAAAGTTGCGAGATCTCGGGTGTTTGAAAAAAAAACAACACAAATCCATTTTCCCATTGACTTACATTGACACACGGGAAAAGACCCTCATATACCTACATCTAACTAATAAGCTTATCACAAATATACACTCATCGATGCATACAAACAATATACACCACATGACATACAAAAAAAAGTTATTTATTACAAAAACAATGCGATTTAGTTACTTTTTCACACAAGCTCATGACGTCACTCACTTTACGAGGAAAACCAGTCTTTGAAAAAAAAATTTACCAAATTTTAGAGCCTCCATTGACTTCTATGGGGAAGACGTGCTCGTGCACGCGAAACACACATTTCCCTAACGCACGCAAATAGCGTAGACCGAAAAACTCCAAATACCAGCGCTAGAAAATACATGCTTTTATGTGTTAGACCCAGCTATGATAAATAGATCAAGAAATGACTATTTCCATATGGTGGACTTATGGATTGTACTTATTGAATATTCACAACACCATTAAATTGTTTCAGACTTTTATATTACATCAACTACAAATCAACATCACTAGTAACAAAATTTTTTGTTCAAAATATTACATTTAAACGGACACAAAAATAAATTAAACTTTTCAGGATTCACAAACAGTACACAATGGGAAACACTTCTCATTTACCTTTATTATTGCATTTCATTTATTCAACTCATATGCTTGCAGCAACAGCATATCTACATAGGCTTAACACATGATCAGTCATGGTTGCACATACATTACTTTTACCATTCACTCATACATGTGCATTCAAATGATGGGGGGGAAACACATTACATTCTCTATAGGAATCACAAAACAGAACATATGGATTTTACTGTACTTTTAACATCATGATTCCATCACAATAAACCATTAGGAATTACGTACAAGAAGAGCATCATTACACCAGATTACAGATGTCACTTTATGGGAAGGAACAACAATGCCAGACCGCTATATAGAAGTCAGCATATGTGGGACACAATCACAATATATATGTACATGTACATAACACGCATCACCCATCACGCAACCACAAAGCACACATTTAGATTTTATTCAGCACACAACAACAATGTAGCACAATACAACAACATAATGAGGATTTCTGAACTACATAGGCAGGTTAATAATATCATGACGTCATTAGAAGATTCAACCATACACATCAAATATTACACAATTTTAGAGCCTCCATTGACTTCTATGGGGAAGACGTGCTCGTGCACGCGAAACACACATTTCCCTAACGCACGCAAATAGCGTAGACCGAAAAACTCCAAATACCAGCGCTAGAAAATACATGCTTTTATGTGTTAGACCCAGCTATGATAAATAGATCAAGAAATGACTATTTCCATATGGTGGACTTATGGATTGTACTTATTGAATATTCACAACACCATTAAATTGTTTCAGACTTTTATATTACATCAACTACAAATCAACATCACTAGTAACAAAATTTTTTGTTCAAAATATTACATTTAAACGGACACAAAAATAAATTAAACTTTTCAGGATTCACAAACAGTACACAATGGGAAACACTTCTCATTTACCTTTATTATTGCATTTCATTTATTCAACTCATATGCTTGCAGCAACAGCATATCTACATAGGCTTAACACATGATCAGTCATGGTTGCACATACATTACTTTTACCATTCACTCATACATGTGCATTCAAATGATGGGGGGGAAACACATTACATTCTCTATAGGAATCACAAAACAGAACATATGGATTTTACTGTACTTTTAACATCATGATTCCATCACAATAAACCATTAGGAATTACGTACAAGAAGAGCATCATTACACCAGATTACAGATGTCACTTTATGGGAAGGAACAACAATGCCAGACCGCTATATAGAAGTCAGCATATGTGGGACACAATCACAATATATATGTACATGTACATAACACGCATCACCCATCACGCAACCACAAAGCACACATTTAGATTTTATTCAGCACACAACAACAATGTAGCACAATACAACAACATAATGAGGATTTCTGAACTACATAGGCAGGTTAATAATATCATGACGTCATTAGAAGATTCAACCATACACATCACAGATTCACGACTGTACCGCCCCTTTCGGAACTTTAACACTCAATACTACAATACAACATATACGTAAATAACAGTTTGGAACAGCATTATTAGGGAGATTTGAATGGGACAATTAATAAATTGTCAGATCGCAAATCACTTATATATATATATAATACTACAGATGACAGCCGGAAGTTATTCAGTATTAGTGCCATTTGAATGGGACGCATACAATATTGACAGCTCGGCAATCACTTATATATATAATACTACAGATGACAGCCGGAAGTTATTCAGCATTAGTGCCATTTGAAATGGACGCATACAATAGTGACAGCTCGGCAATCACTTATATATACAATACTACAGATGGCAGACGGGAAGTTCTGAATTATTATTGCGATTTTCAAGGGACGCGTACAATATTGACATCTCGGCAATCACTTATATATACAATACTACAGATGGCAGATGGGAAGGTCGGAATTATTCTTGCGATTTTAAAGGGACGCATACAATATTGACATCTCGGCAATCACTTATATATACAATACTACAGATGGCAGATGTTACTTTATCGTTTTCAAACAATGTTGCAGCAAGATTGATCCATCACATTCGATGCACATTATACACAACTATGCACTTTCAATCATGTTAGCCTGGACGTGTGCTTGTTACTATAAGATCGCGTTTAATAAATATTGATTACGCATATGATCAAACATTACAAACATGCACTGTATGTGTGATATTTGACACTTTCACATTGAGATTCATTGTTGGAAAACAACATTTCAGCAAACAACAAAAAAACGCCCACTGTGAAAGCATTCACGCCGCTCACATACAAACAAGTGAATACAATCAGCAATCATTACAAACTCAATACCATTGGACTAATTGTACTATAAATCCACCAAACAACATGGCCAAAGCATCACTTGTGATCCACATCAGATCAAGTGCATACCATGTTACGCTGTTTTGAAAGATGGATGACGATGACATGGTAGACGCTGCTGGTGCTGCTATTGGCGAACTAGCTGTTGGTCGAATCAGGCAGCCTCGGCGGCTCAGACTGAGACGAAGGGGTCGTCTGGTTCGAGGTCCTCGTGTCTACAGGGTGAGACCCACCTTGGAAAACATGAGCGACTTTGAGGTTTATGATAAGTATCGGCTCAATCGCGAACAGCTCATTGGCCTTTACAATCTTCTTAAACCTCATTTGGAGCCACGTATAAGAATAAGGACTGCTGTTCCCGCCATGAGTAAGATGCTAAGCTGTCTATACGTCCTGGCCTCTGGGAGTTTTCAATCCGGAGAACTGTACATGCATGGCCTGGCTCAAGGTACATTCTCTGTGGTGTTTGATAACTTTCTGGATGCCATGGTACGTATCAGTAAGCAATACATAGGATTCCCACAGAATGATGGTGATTGGAGGCGCCTGAAGTGGGAATTCTTTGATATTGCTCAATTGCCCAATGTCTTGGGAGCCATAGATTGTACCCACAATGCGCTGCGTGCTCCAATTGATGACTTGCCCTTCAGAAATCGCAAACATTTTCATAGCCTCAACGTGCAGTATGTTTGTGACGCACAGATGAGGATTATGCATGCGTGTGCGAATTTTGGAGGGGCTAGTCATGATGCCCGCATCCTCTCTCTGTCGTCCCTGTGGAGACCGTTTGAGGAAAGACAAATGCCCCCTGGTTATCTCGTTGGTAAGTATTTGTGCACAACATGGTTAATTAGTTTGACAATTGCCACTGTAGTTTTAAAATGTTAGCGTAATGTTCAGCTATCGGATGCAATTTAACCATTAATTTTATTTTCCCTCTAATGTCTACTTTTAGTTCAATGCAGATATGTAGCATGTCTTACCTTAAATGCTCAGATAGAGAATGCAATGTAACCATTTAGTTTGCATTTTACACAAGGTTTGGTTTAGGAGAAATACGCATATGTAGCATGCCTTAGCTGAAATGGCAAGATATTAGCTCATGCAATTTAACCATGTCATTGTCTCTTTCCGCTAATGTCTACTTTTAGTTCAATGCAGATATGTAGCATGTCTTACCTTAAATGCTCAGATAGAGAATGCAATGTAACCATTTAGTTTGCATTTTACACAAGGTTTGGTTTAGGAGAAATACGCATATGTAGCATGTCTTAGCTGAAATGGCAAGATATTAGCTCATGCAATTTAACCATGTCATTGTCTCTTTCCGCTAATGTCTACTTTTAGTTCAATGCAGATATGTAGCATGTCTTACCTTAAATGCTCAGATAGAGAATGCAATGTAACCATTTAGTTTGCATTTTACACAAGGTTTGGTTTAGGAGAAATACGCATATGT
This sequence comes from Bombina bombina, assembly GCF_027579735.1. Lineage (NCBI taxonomy): Eukaryota > Metazoa > Chordata > Amphibia > Anura > Bombinatoridae > Bombina > Bombina bombina. Next base: position 1,126,473,769 of record NC_069500.1, read on the forward strand.
AGCATGTCTTAGCTGAAATGGGAAGATATTAGCTAATGCAATTTAACCATGTCATTGTCTCTTTCCGCTAATATCTACTTTTAGTTCAATGCAGATATGTAGCATGTCTTACCTTAAATGCTCAGATAGAGAATGCAATGTAACCATTTAGTTTGCATTTTACACAAGGTCTGGTTTAGGAGAAATACGCATATGTAGCATGTCTTAGCTGAAATGGGAAGATATTAGCTAATGCAATTTAACCATGTCATTGTCTCTTTCCGCTAATGTCTACTTTTAGTTCAATGCAGATATGTAGCATGTCTTACCTTAAATGCTCAGATAGAGAATGCAATGTAACCATTTAGTTTGCATTTTACACAAGGTCTGGTTTAGGAGAAATACGCATATGTAGCATGTCTTAGCTGAAATGGGAAGATAGAGAATAAGATTGAACTAGATTATTCTTTTCAAAAATAAACATTTGTTAGTGGATTATCGTGTACAAAAAACTTTTATTGGAATCAAAATAATATTTTGAGGATTCAGTTTGAATTATGTTCTGTTCATAATTTATAGGTGATTCTGGGTACATGAGCCAGCCTTGGCTTATTACCCCCTTGCGTAGCCCGACTGATGTGTCTGAGGAGCGCTACAATAGGGCTCATAAGAGAACCAGGGCGGTGGTTGAACGAATGTTCGGGCACCTGAAGATGAGGTTCAGGTGCCTTGACCGGTCGGGAGGAGCCCTCCAGTACAACCCAAGGAAGGTGGCTAAGATCGTTGTAGCCTGTAGTGTCCTGCATAATATTGCACAGCGGGCTGGGATGCTGCAGGGCGTCCAGGCGCAACAAAACCTCCTCAGAGATGAGGAGGATGATCCTGTTCTAGAGGGGCCATTCCGGGACGAGGGGCTCAATGTCAGAGCAGACATCATCAACCGCCACTTTAGACGGTAAATAATAGAAGTTAGACTGGAGTATTGTCAATAGATGTGAACTCTAGGGAAATGACAAGTAGAGAATTGTGCAAACAGGTTAGGATTGTTCATCAAATGCTAAAAATTTGTTTCATTTATTAATATAGGTGATGCTCTGGGCATTGGGTCCTGTAGCGAGTCTTTGCCACCTGGTTTTTAAAGAGGACAGCAGCTGGTAAGTATAAATGTATGGACTGTTGCTGGCATGAATTGTACACAAATACATCATATGGCATACATTTTCTAAACTAGTATTTAGTTTACACATTACTTAAAATGTACATACTCAGAAAGGGATCCTCTAGCATAACTATCCTCTAGCATGACTATGGTTCAATGTCACACATTAGAGGTTCGTTCTGCTCAATATGACTCATCTTCACACTTGATAGAACATAACACAAGATGCTACACACGCTTAGTAAGCTAGTGACAGAAATTTATTCTGAAATGGGGGGTGGTAGAGGGGTACAGAACTGATTCACACACTTGTAGTAATTTTTATTAAACTTTTTCTGCCATTAGGGAGCTGACTTAATCTAAAGACTTAAAGGGAAGAATTAGAAGCCTGACAGTGAAGATTGCCCAGACTGACAGTGGAAAAAGCCAAGATTGAAATTGAAGTATACCAATGGGATCATGTCTGGCATTATCTTTCCAATCTGCTGACCTTGAAAACCATACAAAGACATGTTCACATGGTAAGTGCCAACTATTTTATAGAATAAGGCTGTGGAGGCATCCTATTGGAGACACTTAGATTATTTTCTAATTTTTAGATGGTATTTCACAGTCCTCTATTTTTGAAATGATGAATAAGACACCTATTGAAGATCAACTGTTTACCCCTGAATTGACTTTCAAAGACCATGCATTATCCAGGTTGGTGTACCAATACATGCTAGTTAAGAATCACAGGAAGAATGTTGAATATTAGTAGCTTACATACATTAGTCATATTTAGTTCATAATTAGATATTTAGGGATCACAATCAGACACTTAGATGATTTTACTTTTTTAGATGGTATTTCAGTCCTCTATTTTATGAACTGATGAATCGGACACCTATTGAAGATCAACTGTTTACCCCTGAATTGACTTTCAAAGACCATGCATTATCCAGGTTGGTGTACCAATGCATGCTAGTTAAGAATCACAGGAAGAATGTTGAATATTAGTAGCTTACATACATTAGTCATACTTATTTCATAATTAGATATTTAGGGATCACAATCAGAAAAAGGAATACATATTATAGTTGATATAGAGGTATTTGAATGGACATGAAATATTACATTTATGTTCAGCATACATATATATTATTGAAATGTGATATACATTATTATGTATAATTAGAAATTCAGATATTTACATTTAATTTTTATTACACAATATAATGGTGTATGTTTATTTTATTTATTTTTAAATTTAATTAATAAATATCTTGATAAAATGTTGAACAAAGTTAGAGCATAGACACAAGATGATTGTAAATGTATTTTATGAATATTTGACAACATGTGTATTAACTTTGTTAAAAAAAATATTTTTAATTTCAGATTGTCATCTGATGACTTCCAGGAATATTTTTTTTTTTCCAGAAACTTTTAATTTTTTAAATGGTAATAATAAACATTTTATTATTAAATACACTCTTTTGAACAGATTATAATAAATATCCATATAATCTGTCAATAAAAAACAATTTGACTCCCATGACTGGTAGTTGGCTATTTAACAAGCACATGCATAAGATCAAATAATGCATTAATTTTAGAAAATCCACTGATTAAGAGAATATTAAATTAAACTATCTTTTTTAAATTAATTGGGGAGTGAGATCCATCGATGCTTTTCTTTTGAAATTCTTAGATGTTAAAATAATTTCGGATATGTAGTCAAAATTTGACATAAATTATTTTGTTTCACTTTTAAGAAGGGGAAGTGGTTCAATTACATTAAAGTGACAGTGTTGTTGAATGTAAAATTAATTTTATAAGATCTTGTATCTTCCTTAGGTATCTCAAAACATTATTTTCTAAACTTTTTTAATTTTTACATTTATAAATGGTAGGTCATTTAACTTCATATTTTTCACAAGCTAGTTATTGGATGCCAGGTTAATAGATTTAATTTTCTAGTGGAGTCATTTAACTATAGTTATTAATATTATGTAGTTTTTAAAATCTTACCTCTTGGGTTAGACATCACATATCTATATATAATTTTCATTCCCCTTTAGTTTATTTTGACAATGTTAAATCAACATTCCAAATGTTTTGGTCCTTAAAGGGACATTCACAAAGTATATTGTGTATTGATTTTTTAAAAATTCATAAAAGAATTTAAACATATTTAGAAAGTACTATAGAATTACATTCAGTCTTTAAATATACTTCGAAAAAGATACATCAATGCACATATCTTAGTCAATTACATAAGGCATCTATGTGCAACCAACAATCAGCATCAAAATAGCCTATGTAGATATGTATTTAATCCAAGAATATATATAATTACAATCTAATGATTGAATACCAAAATATATTAAGTTGTTCAAATATAATCTTATCCAAAATGCATACATAACATATAGGTTAATGTCCCTCTAAGCTGAAGACTCCGAAATACATCCTTTACAATATATATTTCAGTCAGTGTGTAAAACAATCCAGAAGTTAATCTAAATATGCTTTACTCATATGTTATACTAATTTAGCAAAAGGAAGGTGCCTAGGTTTCTGATATTTCAAGCATTATTGTGAAATGTCTCTTTAAAGGGACATGAACTCAAAATATACTTAAAGGGAGACAGTTAAAAAAATTAATGATTTATACATTCTGAATGAGTATTCTATTTTAAGCAACTTTAAAAATTGTCTCATATTATGAATGTTCCTTGTGATTTTGCTATCATTACTTTAAAAATAAGGCATTAAATAGATAATTTATTTGCTTCAGTACTCTGGACAGAACTTGTTTTTTTTGGTTGGATTAATTTATCCAACAATCATCAAGGACAACCCAGGTTTTTTGCAACAATTGTCCGTAATCTAAAATATCATTATTGATTTGCAAAGAAAGATAACAAGATAATTCTTAACATTTGAGAATCGGATTAAATTATAAAGTTGCTTAACATTTCATGCTCAATCTGAATCACGAACGCTAAATTTGTTTGGACAGTGTCCCTTTAAGAGATTTAAAGAGTGTATTTACTTCTCTTCTTATCTTGACATACTTTGCTTGAAAAGCATATCGAGATAGGCTCAGTAGATGAAGATTGGTGGATGCACAGAGATGCCTTATGTGATTGGCTCAACCATGTGCATTTAAATTTCTTCTGTTGAGGATATCTAAATACTAAGATAAATTGAGTTACATTTTAAAGTCTAAACAATCTTCTATCTCTACAGGGAGTGCAGAATTATTAGGCAAGTTGTATTTTTGAGGATTCATTTTATTATTGAACAACAACCATGTTCTCAATGAACCCAAAAAACTCATTAATATCAAAGCTGAATAGTTTTGGAAGTAGTTTTTAGTTTGTTTTTAGTTATAGCTATTTTAGGGGGATATCTGTATGTGCAGGTGACTATTACTGTGCATAATTATTAGGCAACTTAACAAAAAACAAATATATACCCATTTCAATTATTTATTTTTACCAGTGAAACCAATATAACATCTCAACATTCACAAATATACATTTCTGACATTCAAAAACAAAACAAAACAAATCAGTGACCAATATAGCCACCTTTCTTTGCAAGGACACTCAAAAGCCTGCCATTCATGTATTCTGTCAGTGTTTTGATCTGTTCACCATCAACATTGCGTGCAGCAGCAACCACAGCCTCCCAGACACTGTTCAGAGAGGTGTACTGTTTTCCCTCCTTGTAAATCTCACATTTGATGATGGACCACAGGTTCTCAATGGTGTTCAGATCAGGTGAACAAGGAGGCCATGTCATTAGATTTTCTTCTTTTATACCCTTTCTTGCCAGCCACGCTGTGGAGTACTTGGACGCATGTGATGGAGCATTGTCCTGCATGAAAATCATGTTTTTCTTGAAGGATGCAGACTTCTTCCTGTACCACTGCTTGAAGAAGGTGTCTTCCAGAAACTGGCAGTAGGACTGGGAGTTGAGCTTGACTCCATCCTCAACCCGAAAAGGCCCCACAAGCTCATCTTTGATGATACCAGCCCAAACCAGTACTCCACCTCCACCTTGCTGGCGTCTGAGTCGGCCTGGAGCTCTCTGCCCTTTACCAATCCAGCCACGGGCCCATCCATCTGGCCCATCAAGACTCACTCTCATTTCATCAGTCCATAAAACCTTAGAAAAATCAGTCTTGAGATATTTCTTGGCCCAGTCTTGACGTTTCAGCTTGTGTGTCTTGTTCAGTGGTGGTCATCTTTCAGCCTTTCTTACCTTGGCCATGTCTCTGAGTATTGCACACCTTGTGCTTTTGGGCACTCCAGTGATGTTGCAGCTCTGAAATATGGCCAAACTGGTGGCAAGTGGCATCTTGGCAGCTGCACGCTTGACTTTTCTCAGTTTATGGGCAGTTATTTTGCGCCTTGGTTTTTCCACACGCTTCTTGCGACCCTGTTGACTATTTTGAATGAAACGCTTGATTGTTCGATGATCACGCTTCAGAAGCTTTGCAATTTTAAGAGTGCTGCATCCCTCTGCAAGATATCTCACTATTTTTGACTTTTCTGAGCCTGTCAAGTCCTTCTTTTGACCCATTTTGCCAAAGGAAAGGAAGTTGCCTAATAATTATGCACACCTGATATAGGGTGTTGATGTCATTAGACCACACCCCTTCTCATTACAGAGATGCACATCACCTAATATGCTTAATTGGTAGTAGGCTTTCGAGCCTATACATCTTGGAGTAAGACAACATGCATAAAGAGGATGATGTGGTCAAAATACTCATTTGCCTAATAATTCTGCACTCCCTGTACAGATCATTTGATACAATTGTTTGTTTGTAATGTCTATTTAAAAATAAAGACGCCATTGCACAATAACATATATGAGCACTTCAGACAAATACAAGCTCGAGGTTTATTTACTAATAACAAACAAACCTGTAGTTTAACATTTATAAACAGATTATCCAAGTTACTGACATTATAACCTGAATTTGAACATTCAGAAATATTGCGTGGGAAACGCATCTTGAAACACCAGATTAGCATCTTTAAACATTAGAGTCTAATGTCACGCAATAGCACACAATCAATGCACATTATGAAATACATTTAATAGAGCAATATCAATACTTCACAATAAGTAAAGAAATGGATTTTATGAACAATAAAGACATACAATATTAAATGTGTATTTGTATTAAAGAAACAGACCGTTATTAAACCGAAAAATGTATACAACATTTAATAATGTGACATATTAGATTTTAAATAGAATTTTATCATTAATATTTAACGGATCACGGATATTAAATCTGCGTCACACATATCCGCATGACAGGCCCATGAGTTACAAATAAGTCTACATGAAAAATGAAGTTACAGCACCACCAGGAGGTATGTGTATGGAAGTTACTAAGATATGAAACATTAAGGAACGGCCAATCAGAGTTCATCACACAAACACAACTTGATTCAGGATGGTCTCACAGACATTCTAACAATATTTCAAACTTTTATCCAATCAGATGTACAGATAACTTGTCCCATGGTGCATCTCATGTTTACTTCACCATATAAAAGTCCATTACACGTTGCCATCTTTGTCAGTTCTCTAATGCCTGCAGGCAATATATATTATTATTATTATAATTATTATTATACAACCCAGCAGGCATGAAACCTCCCAGGTTCACCAAGCAGGAGAGCGCTGCACTGGTCCACGCCGTCAAGGACTTTTATCCCCAGCTGTTTGGGAACAAGAGGAGGTCGACAGATGCGCCTGTTAAGAAGGCCCTCTGGGAGTCTATCACCAATGTGGTTAAATTGGTGTGTGACGTCCAGAGGAGCCAGGATCAAATCATGAGGAGATTCGGAGATATGAGGTTGCGCTTAACAAAAAAAGTCAACCTCATAAGGGACTGGGTACAAGCCCGTAAAAGAGGGGGCCAAAGAAAGGCCCAGTGGAAACTATACCTACTCCCTTATGAGGTGACTTTATGCGAGCTCCTCAATCTCCGGGTCCCCAAAAGATTTAGATCCTCGCCATCCTTGGCCTCCTCTTCTTCCCTCCCAGCTGCGGGATCTGAAAGTCCTGACGCGGGGGCCAGGGCAGCTGCTTCTCCGTCCGGTGGCCTGGGAGGAGATGATGGAGAATCTGAACCAGGTAACTATCCAACTTCATATAATATCTTAATATTTGAATATTTTTTTAAAAATGTGTATATAGTCAGATACTAAACCTATACAGATCTCACAACATACACTACATATGATGTTTAGATATCTGATTTTAGATTAGTGACACATGAAATAGGAATGATGTTTCTTGCGCTCTACAGAATATGCGTCACAGAGCGAGAATGGAATTGCGCATACACGTTAACATGGGTTTGCTGTAAGTGGCATTGCTTTATATATGTTGGTCAAATGACGGATGCGTAATTCCGCTTGGAATCATTGCGCAATGATCGCAAAAATGGAATTGCGCATACACGTTAACATGGGTTTGCTGTAAGTGGCATTGCTTTATACATGTTGGTCAAATGACGGATGCGTAATTCCACTTGGAATCATTGCGCAATGATCGCGAAAATGGAATTGCGCATACACGTTAACATGGGTTTGCTGTAAGTGGCATTGCTTTATACATGTTGGTCAAATGACGGATGCGTAATTCCGCTTGGAATCATTGCGCAATGATCGCGAAAATGGAATTGCGCATACACGTTAACATGGGTTTGCTGTAAGTGGCATTGCTTTATACATGTTGGTCAAATGACGGATGCGTAATTCCGCTTGGAATCATTGCGCAATGATCGCGAAAATGGAATTGCGCATACACGTTAACATGGGTTTGCTGTAAGTGGCATTGCTTTATACATGTTGGTCAAATGACGGATGCGTAATTCCGCTTGGAATCATTGCGCAATGATCGCGAAAATGGAATTGCGCATACACGTTAACATGGGTTTGCTGTAAGTGGCATTGCTTTACACGTTGGTCAAAATGAAATGAGAATTATTATATATGTGAAGAATACAGTATTCTTATTTTCAATATTATACATAATAAAAAAAGAAAAAAGCAGAATCCAAAAAAATTATAACATATGACCATCAATTGATGAGAATGAAATAACACAAAAAAATAATTAAAGCTACAGTAAATAACACAACTGATTGAAAATAAGAGTGCAGGATATATTTATCATGAATTTAATTGAGGAAACAAATAACTCATGGGACTACCAAAGGATTAATAGTTTTTAATTGATTTGCTAATAATGTAAAGATTTTAAACATGGCATGATTTGTATTAATGATATCCAATCCTCATTTAATATATTACAGATCTGGATGTTGGTGCTGGATCCTCAAGGCAGGGCTTGTCACAGTATGGTATGTCTCATTTTAATTGACATTTGTCTTAGAAACATAGACAGAACATTACATACTAAATCCACATTGTTCAATATTTATATGTATCTGCAAAATGGATTTTAAAACTTTTTGCAAATAAGAATAAATAAAACCACAAAATAGGATTACATTGTAAGACTACTCTGATTTTGTTTGGAATTTAAGATATCCCATCTATTCTGGATGTCTTAATTTTAATGTAAGATTCTTTGAATGTCCAATTTATATTCTTCCCTTGTGTATTGCTTAATCTTATTTGTATACATTTTTAAAAAATACACACACTTTTGCATATGTTTAGATTTTAAAAATATATATTCCATTTTTGAAATTGATCACGTCATTTAAAGGACATGCCAACTAAATTTTACATATAATGATTTTTAAACGTGATTTTATTGTTTTGTTTAAACATTTTATGAGCTACATTGGTTCATTCTATTGTTTTAGTTCTTAAAAAAAAAGATGGATTTTGGTTTAGGTTAAACAATGCATTACTGGTATTATCCGGCTGTTTTTTTATGCATAAATTGGCATTTTTACAAAAGTTAAAATCATGTGTTGAGATAACAGTAGTACATAGTTTCAAAAAGTATACAATTACACATTTAGAGCTTCATGTCCCTTTAATAGATGAAAATTAAATAATTCTTAGGATATCCTTAAATAACATATTAGATTGGAATTGCATGCTCAATCCCATTCATTACATCAACATATGGAGTAGAGAATTCATTAACACCAACATTGTCAAATCAATATATTTTTATATTAAAGGGACACTGAGCTAAAATTATTAATGTTGTTATTCAGATAGAGCATGCAATATTAATCAACATTTAAATATAATACTATAATCATATGTGAAATATTCTATTGCTAAATGTATTTTAAAATCAAGAATGTACGTTTATCTGCAGCTCAATTTTGGTTGACCAACCTGGGTTTTGATTGATGATTGGTGGATACCTTCAACAAACAATATTTATTGAATCCAATATTGCTTATCTGCCTTTAAGATTAAAATGTAGCAACATTCCAATTATAATAGGAGTCAATGTAAAATCATTTGGAACAGTTTGAACAGTGAAATCAATGATTGAAATAAATCATGTCAGTGTCCCTTTAATAAACAATAGATTCATTCATCTTTACATTCTTTGGATTAGACAATATTGATATATAATTCACATATTCACTGTTGGAGTTACTTTATAGATATCAGCATACTCTAACAGCACCATGATTACATATTTGTACTAATCAATTTGGTTTTGTATTGTGATAAATATGTGTTGTGTCCTAAACAAGATTACTGTACATTGCACAAATGGCTCCATGTGCCACATGTCTTTGTTTATATTTGTCAACAGCTGTTATTCAAAATGTGGTTTGTGTGTATTCTTTTAAGAGCATTGATCAATGGGTATATTTAGATATGCAATAGCATCGTATGAGATGAGTTTGATGTCTAATATAGTCAGAAATTAAACATATGTTCAATACATCATTTTTAACAGAATCCCCTTGATTCAATCAAGCATTTTTTAGGATAATGACTGCTCTATTCTTCACATTTTCAAGTTGATTATTCTTAAAAATTGCTACAGATGTGATTTAGTGCTATCCCAAATGTGTTCACTAATATATATCTATATCATTCATAGAGAGAGTTGGTATGGGGAGCCCCGAGGAATCCAGCACTGACACAGAGCTGCATTTGCGGTCTTCTGGTAAGTCCATTGATTCATTTATATGTCATTGAAGGTGTATTGGTAATCAATATTATGAGCATTATTCTCATGAAGCATAACATTTGAAACAAACATATAATTTACTCCTTATATATTAATTTTCTTGGAATATTGAAAGATTAATAATTAAAACTTTCTTAGTCTACACCTTTGTTATTCAGAAGATGTATAGCATATGTTTGCTTCCATGTTCATTTTTGACAACAGTCATCAAGTGATACACACATGAGAAATCTTAAATGTTCTATGTACTATGCTTTTCTGATTTTAAAATTAATACAAACAATACATTGAAAATCTGAATCATTGAGAATAACAAATCTAATGTCATTTGTATGCTCCATCAAAATGATGTAAATCATAACTTTGGGTGTGTATATCTTTAATGCAACATTGATGTGTGTCTTTGAGCAACAGTAACATATGTTTTAATATCTGATCTTAACGTGTACACAACATGTTATGTTTTACAGAGATTGATTTAACATGTGTGACGGAGGAGGAAGAGGCTGCCTTGAAGTCTGATGGTATGTGAAATATATCTATCATGTTTACAACATGTTGCTTTATTGGAAATCATTTTATTGAAGACATTCAAAGTCTACAGCTTTTGCACTTTAAAAAGGAATATTATTTGTCTGTTCAAATACACTACTGCCCCCTTTCTATATCAGGCAGCATGAAAATATGCTTGGATGTTTTTTTTTTATTATTATTTATAATTCATGCCATCATTATGTCAAATGCATATTCCAGGCCAAACCACAATAATAATGTTATAATTGTACAGACAGTCATTGATATTCATCTGAGTGCCTATATGCATACCATATCCTCATTTCATAATTGTTTAGAAATTCAAACACACTTCTAAGTATATTGAAAACATAATCAATTTTAAATGCGTTGATTTGATTTCATTATATATGAGATGTTAATATATTTATATTATTTTTTTCAGATGGATCCTCCACCTCTGGTCATCTGTATTCCACCCCTTCCCAGTCCCCTGGCCAGTCACAGACCCCTGCCCAGGCCCAGACCCCTTCCCAGGCCCAGACCCCTGCCCAGGCCCAGACCCCTGCCCAGGCCCAGAACCCTGCCCAGGCCCAGACTCCTGCCCAGGCCCAGACCCCTGCCCAGGCCCAGACCCCTGCCCAGGCCCAGACCCCTGCCGGCCCTTCCCATTTGTCCTTTCCTGTCCCTCCCAAAAAACGGCCCTTCGTCCCCCTTTGCCGCTCTCCCCGTATTATGGGCCGTATAGCTACCCCAGCTGCCCAGACCCCAACTCACCACTCCCCAGCTGTACGGCCTACCCCGGAGCAGCAGCTCATCCCTCCCCAACCCAATCCCATCCCTCCCCCCTGTCTCAACCTTCATTGTCCTGGGTGTCGGATTGTCCTTCCCAGGCACAGCTGTAAGTATCATTCAAAATCCACATTATAAGATACTTAAAGGTACACTGAAGGCAATTTTTTTCTATTGTGATTCAAATAGAGCATGCAATGTTAACCAAATTTATAATTTACTACTCTTATGAATTATTCTTCATTCTCTTGCTATCTTTATTGAAACAAAGAAATGCCTAGAATTAATTTTAAATAGAAAATAATTGTGGACATAATTTCTTTATTGTTGGATGAATGTATCCATCAACCAGCAGGGACAACCAAAGTTGATAAACAAATATGGCCTGCCCTATAAACCTACATTCTTGCATTCAAAATCTAGCTAGAGAATTCTAACATTTAAAGAATATGTGTAATTTTTTCATATTTGTAATGTCATGCTCTATCTGAATCAGTCAATTAAATATTCAGGTTCAGTGTCCCTTTAATTTGATATCACTACATATACCAATCACCACTACTTGGATCCAACAATTTATGTACAAATGTTGATACATTATCTCTTGTCTAACCCAGTGGGAATGTAATTTCTTCAGGTTGCTATGTTTACACAGCTTGTCCTCAACGCCAAAATGTTTAAGGATAGGTGTGCCTACCACAGTATAATTAAAATATTTAAATAGCTAATGTAAGTACAATGTAAATCCTTTAACAAGATTTTATACACTCAAGCTGTATAAGTGGATCATCGAAAACCAATTAAAGGGGACAACATGTTTGAGGAAACTGTCCCTTTAATGATTTCGGTATGTCTGAATAACATATTTAATGTGTAAAGAATCAATTTCAACAAATTGATGTAAAGAATGATTTGTCTTTATGATGACAATGTATCTTTGCTTATTTTTTCTTCTGTTGTGTAATTATCCTTAATATTTGATTTATTCTTTATTTTAGGCTGTGACTCAGCATGCTAGAAGGTATAGCACAAGTAGAGCAGGCCGTGTTGAGGAACGCAGCTGTCCTGAGAGGGATGAACGACACCATGCAGGCCCAGCTCCGGGTTCAGGATTTGACTCTGCGTCAAATCATGCTATTAAATTCAAGGCCTGAATCTGGAGCTGGACATGCACAGGACGATCAAGAGGAGGACCAGTAAGTGGAGGATCTGGAGATGCTCCAAGGGCGCAGATAAGAATCCTCCATCCACATGTTGATGTTTTTGTTATTGTTGCCATTTGGCCTTTTTTTCCGTTTATTGTTGTACCTGTTGCACTCTTTTACCTTGTCATATGGCTCCAATGGGGCTATGGTGGCCCTTGGCAACTCTCTTCATGGACTGTGATGCACTCTGTTACCTTGTCATATGGCTCCAATGGGGCTATGGTGGCCCTTGGCAACTCTCTTCATGGACTGTGATGCACTCTGTTACCTTGTCATATATCTACAATGGGGCTATGCTGGCCCTTGGCAACTCTCTTCATGGACTGTGATGCACTCTGTTACCATGTCATATGGCTCCAATGGGGCTATGGTGGCCCTTGGCAACTCTCTTCATGGACTGTGATGCACTCTGTTACCTTGTAATATGGCTCCAATGGGGCTATGGTGACCCTTGGCAACTCTTCATGGACTGTGATGCACTGTGTTACCTTGTCATATATCTACAATGGGGCTATGCTGGCCCTTGGCAACTCTCTTCATGGACTGTGATGCACTCTGTTACCTTGTCATATATCTACAATGGGGCTATGGTGGCCCTTGGCAACTCTCTTCATGGACTGTGATGCACTCTGTTACCTTGTCATATATCTACAATGGGGCTATGGTGGCCCTTGGCAACTCTCTTCATGGACTGTGATGCACTCTGTTACCTTGTCATATATCTACAATGGGGCTATGCTGGCCCTTGGCAACTCTCTTCATGGACTGTGATGCACTCTGTTACCTTGTCATATATCTACAATGGGGCTATGGTGGCCCTTGGCAACTCTCTTCATGGACTGTGATGCACTCTGTTACCTTGTCATATATCTACAATGGGGCTATGCTGGCCCTTGGCAACTCTCTTCATGGACTGTGATGCACTCTGTTACCTTGTCATATATCTACAATGGGGCTATGGTGGCCCTTGGCAACTCTCTTCATGGACTGTGATGCACTCTGTTACCTTGTCATATGGCTCCAATGGGGCTATGGTGGCCCTTGGCAACTCTCTTCATGGACTGTGATGCACTCTGTTACCTTGTCATATATCTACAATGGGGCTATGCTGGCCCTTGGCAACTCTCTTCATGGACTGTGATGCACTCTGTTACCTTGTCATATATCTACAATGGGGCTATGGTGGCCCTTGGCAACTCTCTTCATGGACTGTGATGCACTCTGTTACCTTGTCATATATCTACAATGGGGCTATGCTGGCCCTTGGCAACTCTCTTCATGGACTGTGATGCACTCTGTTACCTTGTCATATATCTACAATGGGGCTATGGTGGCCCTTGGCAACTCTCTTCATGGACTGTGATGCACTCTGTTACCTTGTCATATGGCTCCAATGGGGCTATGGTGGCCCTTGGCAACTCTCTTCATGGACTGTGATGCACTCTGTTACCTTGTCATATATCTACAATGGGGCTATGCTGGCCCTTGGCAACTCTCTTCATGGACTGTGATGCACTCTGTTACCTTGTCATATGGCTCCAATGGGGCTATGGTGGCCCTTGGCAACTCTCTTCATGGACTGTGATGCACTCTGTTACCTTGTAATATGGCTCCAATAGGGCTATGGTGGCCCTTGGCAACTCTCTTCATGGACTGTGATGCACTGTGTTACCTTGTCATATATCTACAATGGGGCTATGCTGGCCCTTGGCAACTCTCTTCATGGACTGTGATGCACTCTGTTACCTTGTCATATATCTACAATGGGGCTATGGTGGCCCTTGGCAACTCTCTTCATGGACTGTGATGCACTCTGTTACCTTGTAATATGGCTCCAATGGGGCTATGGTGGCCCTTGGCAACTCTCTTCATGGACTGTGATGCACTGTGTTACCTTGTCATATATCTACAATGGGGCTATGCTGGCCCTTGGCAACTCTCTTCATGGACTGTGATGCACTCTGTTACCTTGTCATATATCTACAATGGGGCTATGGTGGCCCTTGGCAACTCTCTTCATGGACTGTGATGCACTCTGTTACCTTGTCATATATCTACAATGGGGCTATGGTGGCCCTTGGCAACTCTCTTCATGGACTGTGATGCACTCTGTTACCTTGTCATATATCTACAATGGGGCTATGCTGGCCCTTGGCAACTCTCTTCATGGACTGTGATGCACTCTGTTACCTTGTCATATATCTACAATGGGGCTATGGTGGCCCTTGGCAACTCTCTTCATGGACTGTGATGCACTCTGTTACCTTGTCATATGGCTCCAATGGGGCTATGGTGGCCCTTGGCAACTCTCTTCATGGACTGTGATGCACTCTGTTACCTTGTCATATGGCTCCAATTTTCATGATCTTTACCATATTATTTATAAACGTTGTTGTTTTCTGACATACTAATAAAAGACATGTCATTGCACGATTCTTTGTCCTCCTTATTCATGTCATTGATTGAAATCTCTATTTTATCTGGTTGATCCTTAAAGGGACCTACCCAAAATAATGTTGTTTCCTGAATCATATATGTAATACAATTGTAAATGACTTTAAGATTAACATCTCCAATGTAATTTTTATTTTTGTCTTTATATTTATTTCTAAAAGCTTTATCATTGCATGATTATGATTAGCATAGTAATTGTTTTATATATGTATATATAGATTGTTAGATATGTATATTTCAAATTTCACATCAATGTGTGTATTTATAAACTCTGCATGAATTGATGCACCTTTAACAAATGATCTGAGGATTTATACAATGATATAATCCCTGTAAAGTGTTCATTTTATTGAAATAGTATTGTCTCTGTGTATCCTCTTTTTATAAATAAAAATCATATCCCTGTAAGTGATGGTGAGCACAATTGTTAATGAATGTATTTCCATTTCCAAAGCGTTTTTGTCCTTTTTACATGAACAAGGACATATAATCTTAATAATAAACAATCTTATTGTAATGTTGACAGTACATGTATTTCATTTTCTATTCTATCTTATTGTAAAAGTGTAACCAAATCAATCTCTGTGTGTAATGCGCATATTTTAGATGAGGAATATGTTTTTCTAAATATTGTTAAAAAATACTTTTCATCCCATATATGGCTATAGGTAGTCTGACCATATTTCAAATTGAATAAATGACATGTTTGATCAATACATGTGTCATTATTGTTATTCAAAAACAATCTAAACATATCTTAAAACATCAATGGCATATGTATTTCTCATGTGTATCTTTTAAATGTTAAAGATATACACCATAGCTATAGTTAAAGGGACAGTCAAGTCCGAAAAGATGATTCATGATATCGTGACATTCCTAGATAGCAATCTAGACACATACTAGTTACAAAAATATAAATATGTTTCTTAGTGATATGCCAAGCTGTCAACTGAGTCCTTGTATTGGCTGCGGGTTTTCTGCAATCGCGGATGCGCCATGTTGCTTAAGACGTCACCTGACAGGCTGTCCAATGATTCCTTGTATTGACTGACGTTTTTACGCGATCAAGGATGCACCTTTTATTGGATGGCGTTTTTACGCGATCAAGGATGCGCCTTTTTTTTGTTTGCGTTCTTACGTGATCAAGAATGTGCCTTTTATTGGATTGCGTTCTTACGTGATCAAGGAAGCGCCATGTTAATTAAGACGTCACATGCAAAGGTAAAAAAACGTCTGATTGTATTACGTAGTCCCGCAATATTTGTTTGTGCACGTTAAACACGTTTGTGAATGAAGCCAAGTTTAAAAACATTGCGAATATGGATTGTTTGCATCATGTTACATTGTTGACCCATAGCTGATAAAGACCACCACATTCTCTTTTGATGGATGTCTGGTTGAATAAACGAACGAAAGCAAAATGTTTTCATGCATATGATATTTCGAGGCAAGTGCAAATCTCTATAGTCCATGTTGTTTAATATGTTTGTCAACAATATGTTCCTTTTTCTTAAAAATGACTGTTGTGTTTAATGTTAAAGATATCTAATTCATAAATATGCGCTATTGTGTTAGAATAAAGTAATCAATATGCATTTATCTTTATCATATGCTAAATATATGATGCCGACTTCTTCTAAATGTAATTTTGTCGTATATTTTATTAAAGGTTCATTAGACACTCACATTATAAATCAAAATATTTTATTTGGTCTCTAGTTAGATAGTCCATTGTTTACCAAATACACGTTTCATTTTGCTTCTGTTCAAATAAAATGTAAGTAATTTTCAGACTCCTCGCCAAGCCTCTAAGTTTCATGTGAGTACCATCTCCAGCTTTCTCCTGTTTGTGTAAAGGGTCTTTTCAAATGTTAATGATGGGGTATTGTCTTTTACGGTTGTAATGGGGGTTCATCTATATTTTCAATAGAGATAACCCGATTTTCTTTCAAAGTGTTTAAAGCTTTGTAATATTGATATCAGTATATGTTAATCTTGTTGTTTCTAGTAGTGTCTATTACATACAGTTCTGTTAAAAAGATAGTATACTGTCCCTTTAATGCAAATGTTTATTTTTGTATCATGTATGAGTTCCACATTGGTTAATCTCCAAATATATTATTGTTAGCATATTTTCACCCCCCACTCCTAAAAGGACTTTAAACCATATTCATTGTTAAAACAAATGTCTTTCTAAAAATAAATTAACACAATAATGTCTCTTTAAGAAAATAAACTTTATTTAACATGTCAATAGAAATCTGTTTTTCAATATTTATTGTTTGAACAAGTACATGTAGATATACCAACAATCTACAAATATATGTTAGCATATGTATTTTTGTTAAAGGGACAGTTTAGAAAACAAATCATGCTTTGCATTATTATAAAAGTCAATTTGTAATATCAATGATATCAAAGGTTTCTCACCAATTAATCATTTGTCTGTGTTTATTTTAATTTGCTAGCTAAACCTATGAGGTTCGTGTGCTCATTTCTTAGAGCTTGAAGAGTGCATGTAATCATTATGCAATTTGACCACTAGAAGGCATTTGGATTGCATTTGTATATGTAAAACCTTGTGCTCATACAGCATATTATTTACCATGTATTGATCATTGATATCTAAAATGTTGTTATGTCAGAACAACAAATAAGTGGTAATTTTTCATAGTCATAGATATAAGGGTAAGCACATGTCACAAGTATTTCTCCATGTTTTGTTGTTTACAACTTGATAATGCGTAATACAGTGTTTTCTTTGTAATCAATCATTTTCTGACTGTCCCTTTAAGCTGTGTTATTGGCATTCAAACAGTAATATGCCATCATGGATAATTGTAATGGTAATTTTGTTTGCGATTCGGGAAACAGTTTGGACATCACATCACAGAAACCAATCAATATCATGAACAAGGATAGGTATGTGATGATGTGGTTTTCACACACCTATAACCCACACTCTGCAAACAATCTGCCTCCATGGACCCGGTCCCATAGAAGTAGATTTTATACAGAGTGTGGTCCACAAGTGTATGAAAACCACATCATCACATACCTATCCATTACACATTAAATAAAAAAAACATTAGACATGAAAACAAATACTTACTTCCTCTTCCTTCCCCTCTTCCCAAGGGGCTGAGGCTCTGGGAGGGGCAACTGCTGACTTCGACGAGTTCTCCTTGGAGATGTTGTGGGAAGAGTGGAAGGAAGAGTACTGGGATGACCAAGGTGAGGAGGAGGAGATGGCTCGGCAGGAGGAGATGGCCCGGCAGGAGAAGATGGCCCGGCAGGAGAAGATGGCCCGGCAGGAGAACATGGCCCGGCAGGAGCAGATGGCCCGGCAGCAGGAGGCCCAGCAGCAGGAGGCGGACCAGGAGGAAGACCAGCATGCGCCTCCCGGAAAAAATTAAACATCTCTTGGTGTAGATTAAAGGTTCTGTTTTGCCCTTCTTCTATTCTAGTAAGTATGTTTATTATTTGGTTTTGGCCTTCAATTATTTGGTTTTGTCCTTCAAGAATTCTAGTTCGACCTTCTATATTTTATATCCGGGAGTTACGCATCTGGTCTATGTAGTCTAGTAGAACCCGCACCTCCGCTATTTCCTCTTGTTGTGCTTGTCGGGGTACCCGTGCACGGCGGGGTGCCCGTGCACGGCGGGGTGCGGGTCCTTGAGGGGCCTCTGGTTCCGCGGCCTCCTCCTCTGCTTCCGGGGGCCTCTTCATCTGCTTCCGTGCCCTCTTCGTCATGGGTGGCCACTTCCCTCCGAGGTGGAAATTCCTCCCCACCACTCTCATCCCGGGGAGAAGGAGGAGGCTGTATTTGTTGTGCTGCCTCCTCCCCAGACTCTGTATATTTGAACAATAAAAATATGTATATATTAGCATATTTCCAAATCAAGCTTTCAATGACTTAGCTTACGATACAATTACAAATGCAAAATCATTAATCCACTTTGAAATCTAACAATCAATACGATTTCCGCATTTTCTAAACCGTGTTTGTGATATGTCTGTTCAATCTGAATGTTTTAGCATTTGTTTTCAGTCTGTTTAAATGCACACCTAACCTATAGCCTAGATACTGATGTAACTGCAAAGTAATTGTGAATGTGTGTAAACAGCGTAATAGCATTAATCTGATCCTTAAAGGGACATGAAACCCAATGTTTTATCTTTCATGATTTAGAAGCATACATTTATAATCAACTTTCTAATGTACTTTTCTTATCTAATTAGCTTCATTTTCTGGATATTCTTTGCTGAAAAGCATATCTAAATATGCTTAGAAGATGCTGATTGTTAGCTGAATATAGCTGCCTCCTGTGATTGGTTCACCGTGTGCATGGCTATTTCTTCATTAAAGTATATCTAAAGAATGAATCAAATTAGGTAATATAAGTACATTTGAATGTTTTGTCAAATTGTATTCTCTACCTCAATGATGAAAGTAAAGGTTTGCGTATAGTGTCCCTTGAAATACATTCGTATGTGAATTTATTCTTAAATGAGCTTACCGTCAGATGAGAGTGGCAGGTTCCCGGTATCAATTCCTCCGATACCGACTACATCCACCTCGGAGATGCTGGGACGCAACATTTCCTCCCATTGGCAGTACTCGATTTCCAGTGCAGGGCCGCCACCGGTTCCTGCGGCATGTCGGGCCTCTAGGCTTAACTTTTTCTTGAGATCCATCTTGCAGTCCCTGTATCGATGTTTTATAGAGTCCATATCTCTATTCCGTCCACCCACTGCATTTACTGCATTCCTTATCTCATGCCAGAGCTTCCTCTTCTCAGTCGGGGTGGTCTTCTGGTGCTGCAGCCTCCTATACCTGGCCATATAGGCCTCTACGAGGGCCTCCTTCTCCTCCATCGAAAACCTCGCCTCCCTAGTCGCCTTGGCCTTCCCCTGTGACGATGCCCTCTGTTTCCCGGACTGTGAAGCCCTACTCTGTCCGCCACTGGGCCCAGCCACTTGTTCATCTTGAACCAAGTGGCTGGGTCCACCCACCACTTCCACCCCCGCTTCCTGCCCCCCTTCCTGCCCTGTTCCTCTCCCCCTCCCTCTCCTCCCCCCTCTACCTCTCCCCTGCCTGCCCTCCATCTGTTCCCTAAACTAAACCCCAAATAATCAAACAAAAAGTGAATGTGATGAAATGAAAGGGGGTCAAAATAAAGAACTAAAAAGACAAAATAAGTGCTGAAAGTGTGAGAGGGATCTAAAAAAAACAAAGAGGGTAAGGAGTATTTAAATAAACCAAAAGAAGAAGAAGACTAAAAGGAGGATATGTAAACTAAATGTAACTAGGGGATGGGTATGGGATGGGGATGGGGTATGGGATAAGAGTAAATGGGATGAAAGGGAATGGGACTACAGGGAATGGGGTATGAAGTGTAGTATGAGAGGGTATGGGGTATGGAGTGTATGTAGTGTTATTGATAAGTGTATGTATGTATTGAATGTGTTTGCATGTAAATGTGTTAAGTGTACAGAAAAATCACTCGCTCGCTAACTCACACTACTACTAATTCTCACTAACTCACACTACTACAAATTCTCAATAACTCACACTCCCATTAACTCTCAATAACTCCCACTAACTCAATAACTCACACTACCACTAACTCACGCTCCCACTAACTGACTCTCTCACACTACCACTAACTCTCACTAACAACTCCCACTACCACTAACTCACTCACGCTCCCACTAACTGACTCTCTCCCACTACCACTAACTCCCACTCCCACTAACTCACTCACGATAACACTAACAACTGACTCTCTCACACTAACACTAACTCACTCACAATAATGCACAAACTCTCTAATCTTACACCTCCAATCTCCAAAGACCCACCAGCAACACAGTCAAAGAAGCCATGCTTGTGTGGTGCTTATATACCCTGTGTAAATGTTTAATGATGTACCAATTTCTGTTGTAAATTGTGTTCAGGTGTGCTTTATTAGCAATTAATATTAGTGCAATGTGTATTAGTTGTGTGAATTTGCGCATGCTCATTTTGAGTTAGTATTTGTGGAATGTGTAGAATGCGATGATGTCATAGTGCTCGTTTTCTATAACATTGTCCAATAGTATTATGTTTAAATGTGAATTTGCGATGGTGTGGTATTAGTGAAGTGTTGTATATGTATGTTTGTCCTAATATATAGTGATATTGAATGCGATTATTTTGCTAGTGTATGTATATATATTTTTTTCCTTGTTGTTATTTTGCGTATTTCCGCATCTTAAAGTATATGCGTATTCCCTGTATTAACTTTTATTAAAAATCCCCCCGCTTGTGAATGTGTAATGCTTCTGTGCTTTGTTGAGTGATTGTTGTTGTGACATTTGCAGCGTGTTATTGTTGTGCATGATGTGTTATGCGTCATATGACCAAGCTGTGCGTATTTCTCGCAAGATCGAGTGTTAGTTGAAAAAAGCGTGTTTATTTGTTTTTCCATTGATCTCTATGGGAGACTGTCTAACGCAGGCAGGATTCCGCGTGTGAAATACACGCATTAGGAGTATCTTTAGAAGGTTTTGTTAGAACCGGAGTCAAACAATGCCGTGCGTTAGACATAAACCACGCGTAGCGTTAGCAGCCCATCTACCGCCAAACTCCAAATCTAGCCGACAGTTTTCTGTGTCCAATTTAATGGATATTTAACTTTCCTTATGAGCTTTATGGGCAACAACCCAGCACAGACTGGATAATAGTACGTATTGTGAAAATACAAATATCCCCTACTTTAATTCTTATCAATCACACTTTATATTCTTATTTTTAAATGTACCTAATAAAAGTTAATTTTTAATTTATCACTTCCTAAGTGCCTTTTTTGATGTAACAATTTGAGAAAAGAAGCTCTCTACTTAAGTGTGCCACAAGATACCTTTTTCTCCCTCTATATTTTTATGATATACATCCAGGTATCAGGCACTGCCTTCCAGGGATTCATAGGCTTACCCTGGTGGGATTTTGTCTAAGAGCTTTGATCCGTTCCCATACGTAAATCCCACTTTGCCTAAGGGGGATTACTATCTCTTAATAGATTGAAGATGGACCCGCTCCGGATGGATGAAGATAGAAGATGCCATCTGGATGAAGACTTCTTCTGCTTGGAGGACCTCTTCTGCCAGGATCAGATGAAGACTTCTGCCCCTCTGGAGGTCCACTTGTGCCCGGCTGGGTGAAGACAGCTCAAGGTAGGGTGATCTTCAAGGGGTTAGTGCTAGGTTTTTTTAAGGGGGGATTGGGTGGGTTTTAGAGTAGGGTTGAGTGTGTGTGTGGTGGGTTGTAATGTTGGGGGGGGTATTGTCTTTTTTTCAGGTAAAAGGCCCTTTCAAGGGCTATTTGTAATTTAGTATAGGGTAGGGAATTTTATTATTTTGGCGCTTTTTATTTTATTAGGGGTATTAGAGTAGGTGTAATTAGTTTAAAAAAATTGTAATTATTTTTTTATTTTCTGTAATTTAGTGTTTGGTTTTTTCGTACTTTAGTTTATTTAATTTAATTGTAATTAATTGAAGGTAGTTTAGGTAATTTATTTAATGATAGTGTAGTGTTAGGTGTAATTGTAACTTAGGTTAGGATTTATTTTACAGGTATATTTGTCTTTATTTTAACTATGAAGGTATTAAATAGTTAATAACTATTTAATAACTATTGTAGCTAGTTAAAATAAATACAAAGTTGCCTGTAAAATAAATGTAAACCCTAAGCTAGCTACAATGTAACTATTAGTTATATTGTAGCTAGCTTAGGGTTTATTTTACAGGTAAGTATTTAGTTTTAAATATGATTAATGTATTTAATTGTAGTAATTTTATTTAGATTATTTTAAATTATATTTAAGTTAGGGGGGGGTTAGGGTTAGGCTTAGACTTAGGTTTAGGGGTGGCAGATTAGGGGTTAATAAATGTAGGTAGGTGTCGGCGATGTTAGGGACGGCAGATTAGAGGTTAATAAAATTTAACTAGTGTTTGCAAGGTGGGAGTGCGGCGGTTTAGGGGTTTATATAGTTATTAAAATGGTAGCGATGTCCGGTCGGCAGATTAGGGATTAATACATTTATTAAAGTGTTTCTGATGTGGGGGGGGGCTCGGTTTAGGGGTTAATAGGTAGTTTATGGGTGTTAATGTACTTTTTAGCACTTTATTTAAGATTTTCATGTTACGGCGTTAGCCTATAAAACTCTTAACTACAGACTTTTAAATGCGGTAGAAGTCTTGACAGGAGAGGGTGTACCGCTCACTTCTTCCAAGACTCGTAATACCAGCGTTAGGCAAATCCCATTAAAAAGATAGGATACGCAATTGACGTAAGGGGATTTGCGGTATGCTCGAGTCACGGAAGAAAAGTGAGCGGTACACCGTACCTGCCAGACTTGTAATACCAGCGGGCGTTAAAAAGCAGCGTTGGGACCCCTCAACGCTGCTTTTTAAGGCTAACGCAAGACTCGTAATCTAGCCGTTAGAATATTACGTGCATGTTCACGTATTCCCCATTGAAGTAGATGGAGCAAAAAAGTGGAAAAAAACATCCTTGCACGCAAACAGGATCGCATTTTCTCAAGTGCGCTAACCTTACATGAAAATAGTAATATGTCACATTCCAATTTTCTTCACATAAAATAATATATTCTATTTATTCATAAATAACATTTTCTACATATATCGGATGTTTTTTTGGTACAATATACAGTATATCTTATACCTATATATACATGATTATATATAGGCATAAATATTTACAGATACGTATAGGAATGTCTATTTAGCAATACATAGAACATATTCTGCTATGTGCAGAACATTGGACTGTGAAATATTTACAGTAAATACATAGATAAAACCTTTATTAAATATAAATATTGCATAAATATGTTTTCATGTTTTTATCCACTTGAAAGAAAATGGCTCCTATGCACTTATTTATATACAGTTGTGATCACAAGTTTGCATACCCTTAGAGAATTGGTAATTTATGTACATTTAAAAAAAAAAAACATGAATGAGCAGGCAAAACACATTTATTCTATTTCTTATGGGATTTATCTTCAACTGTAGGTCATAACAGAATGGCACAATCATAAAACAAAACATGGCAACAATTAACAAAATGAAATGACCCCTGTTCAAAAGTCTGCATACTCTTAGTTCTTAATACTGTGTATTGCCCCCTTTAGCATCAATGACAGCATGCATTCTTTTGTAATAGTTGTCTTGCAGGTGGTATAGCTGCCCGTTCGTCTTGGCAAAATGCCTCTAAGTCATTTAAAGTCTTTGGTCGTCTTGCATGAACTGCACATTTGGGATCTCCCCAGAGTGGCTTGATGATATTAAGGTTAGGAAACTGTGATGGTCACTCCAGAACTTTCACCTTTCTCTGCTGTAACCCCTGGAGGGTCAACTTGGCCTTGTGCTTAGGGTCATTTTCATGCTGGAAAGTCCAAGAGAGTCCCATGCACAGCTTTCGTGCAGAAGAATGCAAATTGTTACATCCCCCAAAACATCAGTGAGCACCACCATGCTTCACAGTTGGGATGGTATTCGTTTTGCTATAGGCATTGTTAACCCCTTTCCAGCAAAGCACTTATGTTTGTGGTTGTGACCATAAAGTTTTATTTTGGTCTTGTCACGCCAAATTACAGTGTGCCAGAAGCTGTAAGGCATGTCAAGGTGTTGTCAGCATATTGTAACCAGGCTTTTTTGTGACATTGGCACAGTAAAGGCTTCTTTCTGGTATCGTTGTATTGTGCTCCTTGAAACAACCACATCATCTTTTTCCAGAGAAGCCTTACCTGTGGTTTTTTTCTTTGTATCCCAAACAATTCTTCTGGCATTTGTGGATGAAATCTTTCTTGGTCTAACTGACCTTGTCTTGGTATCATGAGATCCCTAAATATTTTACTTTGTAACCCTTTGAATGCTAACAACAGCTCTGAGCTGTTGCAAATTGTCCCTGTCAGGTGCTGATGACGGCTCAGAGCCGTCGCTAGCACTCATCCACCTTGAGGGCAATCTGGGGGCTCCCACCTACTCCCACCCCAGCGATCTGGCCTGTATAGTGACAGACATCGCCGGGGATTAAGGTTTTGTATGGTGACGTCATGCACAATGACGTGATGACATCACCGCACAACTTTATTTTACGTTTACAATGACAAGTATAGGGAGATGGGGACATGCTGCTTAGAAGCCTGTATCTCAGGCATCTAAGAAGCTATAGACCCCCAAGACCCACCGTTGGGAAGGTAATTGCCTAACCTTAGTCGACAATATAGTGTATTGGGATCTTTAATTTTTTTTTTTAAAGTTACAAATAAATATATAAAAAAAAGGTTTAAAAAAGTTAAAAACCAGCTTAGCACCCAAGTGGGAAATGGCTTAGCAGCCAAAGGGTTAATAAGTGATTGAACAGTACTGATTGGCATTTTCAATGCTTTGGATATCTTTTTATATCCTTTTCCGTCTTTTTAAAGTTCCATAACTTTGTTACGCAGGTCTTTTGACAGTTCTTTTCTGCTCCCCATGGTCAGTATCTAGCCTGCTCAGTGCATCCACGTGAGAGCTAAAAAACTGATTGACTATTTATACACAGACACTAATTGCAATTTAAAAAGCCACAGATATGGGACATCAACCTTCAATTGCCATTTTAACCTGTGTGTGTCACTTTGTGTGTCTGTAACAAGGACACACATTCAAGGGTATGTAAACTTTTGAGCAAGGCCATTTGGGTGATTTCTGCTATCATTATGATTTAAAAAGGAGCCAACAACAATAAATGGCTTTATATAATCACTATCGTTAAATTAAAAAAAGCTTTTAGCATGATCAGTCATATTTTCAAAATCAATGCCAAAATGTCACGATTTCTGCTAGGGTATGCCAACTTTTGAACACAACTGCATATATATATATATATATATATATATATATATATATATATATATATATATATTTATATTTATATTAATATATAGAAATATTAATATATACAAGTACCTGGGATGTACACTCTCACTTATTTACTTGCTGCCAGGGCGCTAGTGCAATAAGTAGAAAAATGAAAGACCAGTGAGTGCAAGTTTTTCATTTTTCTTTATATATATATATATATATATATATATATATATATATATATGTGTGTGTATATATATATATATATATATATATATATATGTGTATGTATATATAAAAATATATGTGAACAATATATATGCATTTATTTATTTACACACAAATATACACATATAAACACATAAATACATATATTCACACATTAGACACACACACACATACAGGGAGTGCAGAATTATTAGGCAAATGAGTATTTTGACCACATCATCCTCTTTATGCATGTTGTCTTACTCCAAGCTGTATAGGCTCGAAAGCCTACTACCAATTAAGCATATTAGGTGATGTGCATCTCTGTAATGAGAAGGGGTGTGGTCTAATGACATCAACACCCTATATCAGGTGTGCATAATTATTAGGCAACTTCCTTTCCTTTGGCAAAATGGGTCAAAAGAAGGACTTGACAGGCTCAGAAAAGTCAAAAATAGTGAGATATCTTGCAGAGGGATGCAGCACTCTTAAAATTGCAAAGCTTCTGAAGCATGATCATCGAACAATCAAGCGTTTCATTCAAAATAGTCAACAGGGTCGCAAGAAGCGTGTGGAAAAACCAAGGCGCAAAATAACTGCCCATGAACTGAGAAAAGTCAAGCGTGCAGCTGCCAAGATGCCACTTGCCACCAGTTTGGCCATATTTCAGAGCTGCAACATCACTGGAGTGCCCAAAAGCACAAGGTGTGCAATACTCAGAGACATGGCCAAGGTAAGAAAGGCTGAAAGACGACCACCACTTAACAAGACACACAAGCTGAAACGTCAAGACTGGGCCAAGAAATATCTCAAGACTGATTTTTCTAAGGTTTTATGGACTGATGAAATGAGAGTAAGTCTTGATGGGCCAGATGGATGGGCCCGTGGCTGGATTGGTAAAGGGCAGAGAGCTCCAGTCCGACTCAGATGCCAGCAAGGTGGAGGTGGAGTACTGGTTTGGGCTGGTATCATCAAAGATGAGCTTGTGGGGCCTTTTTGGGTTGAGGATGGAGTCAAGCTCAACTCCCAGTCCTACTGCCAGTTTCTGGAAGACACCTTCTTCAAGCAGTGGTACAGGAAGAAGTCTGCATCCTTCAAGAAAAACATGATTTTCATGCAGGACAATGCTCCATCACACACGTCCAAGTACTCCACAGCGTGGCTGGCAAGAAAGGGTATAAAAGAAGAAAATCTAATGACATGGCCTCCTTGTTCACCTGATCTGAACCCCATTGAGAACCTGTGGTCCATCATCAAATGTGAGATTTACAAGGAGGGAAAACAGTACACCTCTCTGAACAGTGTCTGGGAGGCTGTGGTTGCTGCTGCACGCAATGTTGATGGTGAACAGATCAAAAAACTGACAGAATCCATGGATGGCAGGCTTTTGAGTGTCCTTGCAAAGAAAGGTGGCTATATTGGTCACTAATTTGTTTTTGTTTTGTTTTTGAATGTCAGAAATGTATATTTGTGAATGTTGAGATGTTATATTGGTTTCAATGGTAAAAATAAATAATTGAAATGGGTATATATATGTTTTTTGTTAAGTTGCCTAATAATTATGCACAGTAATAGTCACCTGCACACACAGATATCCCTCTAAAATAGCTATAACTAAAAACAAACTAAAAACTACTTCCAAAACTATTCAGCTTTGATATTAATGAGTTTTTTGGGTTCATTGAGAACATGCTTGTTGTTCAATAATAAAATTAATCCTCAAAAATACAACTTGCCTAATAATTCTGCACTCCCTGTATATATATATGTATATATATATATATGTGTGTGTGTGTGTGTGTAATGTGTGAATATATGTATTTATGTGTTTATATGTGTATATTTGTGTGTAAATAAATAAATACATATATATTGTTCACATATATTTTTATATATACATACATATATATATATATATATATATATATATACATACATATATATATATATATACACATATATATATATATATATATATATATATATATATACATACACATATATATATATACATATATATACATACACACATTATATATATATATATATATATATATATATATATATATATATATATATATATATATATATATATATATATATGAGACAGAAGGCGCATCAGATCAATTCCTTGTTATCACCTAAAAATGCCAGGTGACGCTACATCACAGCATATGTAAAAAGCTGTGGGTAAAATAATATACTTATAAAAATATGTAATAATATACTATAATATTATATTTATAATAGGTAGTGTAATAAATGATAATAAAAATCAAATATAAGATAAAATAGACTGCATATAATAAGTAGTATGTAAGACTACTATATCCTAAAATTGGAAAGTCATAAGTAATAAATAAAAAATAATAATAATAAAAAATAGGATTCAATATGGTCTAGAAAAAAAAGCACATATAAATATTCACAACAGAAGATGAACAGAACTAAAAATTAAAGTCTGCATCTGTAAAAAATACTATATGGGTATTTGATGAAAAAGACAAATTAAAGTCTGTAATCCGAAGAGTTAACATCAATATTGGGATGCATCAGGAGATCAAACAGTGTGTAAAATCAAGTGTGCAGATTTTTCTTTCTATCCGTGTCTGGTAAAAGATGGGTACTCACCAGATTTCACCTCAATCTAATGAGGTAAGTATATCGCCAACAAATGTACTCATCCGTTTTGCCTGTACAGTCTGGTCAGGAACTGTTTATCCTTTCCTCTGTTTCTCCCAAGATGATAAGAAAGTGCTGTGCAATGCTCTGGTGTGAATTAAAGCATGGAACAAAGAGGAACACTAATAGTGTAATACAGCATTTATTAGTGAATAACATACACACATATACGATTCCGTTGTAATTGTGCTTACTAGACAAAACCTTAACAAATGAGGTATGTGACAGATGAGAATGTGCAGATTCACATAGAAGATTAATCGAGTTTGCAATATATTTCAAGCTTAAAACTACCAGGACGGGTATCCCGTGTAAAAACGCCTTACGCGTTTCGAAGTGTGTCTCAGAGGGAGTACTTCTTCATCAGAGGCGTAATAAGGGAAAACGCCGGTCCTGTATGTTATTTAAAAAGAGTTAGAAAGTGGGCGTGTGGTCCTGGTAGTTACTGATTGGCTGATACAGGGGTGTGAGCTTTTAGTTATGGGCCAATGGCAGGCTTACCACCTTACAAGCACGGTACGAGTAAACTTTAAAGTGCCAATTTTCTTGTATACATTTGTCTCACACTTGTCTATAGGGAAAAATATATATGCCCAAAAAATAGATTTGATTGTAGCCGCTTAAAGAATAAAAAGTTTAAGTAGCATAAAACTAAACTTTTTTTTCTCATTTTGTCTTTGAAAGTTTCAGTTGCGGTTAAAATTCAAGGGATATATTTTGCGGATACATTATTCTATTTGGGGTGACTTATTTTATAAAGTATTAAAGCAATAGAATATACATTATTTCAACCATATATGAAACATTGTGATCGTAACAGTTTTGTTATGCATAAAGAGAAATAAAAACAGGGATATAGCAATAATTGGGTTAAGATAAAAACGAAAAAATTGCTGAGACCATCTATAATAAAATAATTTTTTGTGTGTTTGTCTCAAACATTAATCTATATGCATAAACAAGTACATATATTTAGAGATTGCAAAAAAGTCGCATTTTAAAAACATACCTTCATATGTGTATATATCATATTAGGGATAAAAATAAATTATGTGGAAAATTAGTAATTATAATAATAATAATCCTAGGGTCCTAAAGAAAGCTAGAAAAAATAATAATAATAATAATAATAATAATAAGGAAAGGGAGGATGAATAAATATTTGTGTACATCATTTATGATGCTTTATCTTATATAGTATATTCCGGTTGAACAGGTAATTATAGATTTGAAATCATGATGATTTGTTTGTGGTGGAATATTTTATACCTCAGGAATTCCTGTTGTAATATTTTCTCATATAAAATAATAATTATATTCCACATGTATTGATCATATAATAAAAGCTGACAAATCGATGTCTTTATTTAGACCTTGAGGGTATAGTGTATCTAGGAAGTGAATCCAATAGGTTTCTCTCTTTCTGAGGTTCAGAAACCTATCTCCTCCCCTTTCACTAGTTTTTACATGTTCTAAAATGGTCCCTTTGAGGCATTGAGGATTTTTGTCATACTTCTTCTTATAATGTTTGGATAGGCTGTGGCCCTCAAAGACCATTTCGATATTATCGATATGTTCAAATAGGCGTTTTTTTTATAGGGCCTCTTAGTGCGTCCTATGTATTGTAGGCCACAGTCACATTCCAAAAGGTATACCAAGTAAGTGGTCTTACAATTAGTCAGTGTATTGATGTTACAGATTTTTTTGGGGTTCTGATTAGATTTAACAGTTCTAGTTGGCTTTTTTCCATTATAGGCGTGAGAACATCCTAAACAATTTGCTCTTTGACATTTAAAAAAGCCTTTTGACCCTTCTGACAGGCAATTGGAATTAGCTATTTTAATTTAGTTTAGAAAGTGCAAGAATATTTTTCAAATTGTTTTTTTCCTATATATAATGTTAGGATTTTTTCCAATTATTGGTTCCAACAATGGGTCTTGTTGTAATATAGTCCAATGTTTCTAAAAAATGATCTTAATGTCTGGGGCAGCTTCATTAAATGTAGTGATAAACCTTATTTCCCCTCTATTGTTCTCTTTAGACTTGAGAGGGGCATTTTTTGTGGAATTTTTATTTTGGTTCTTATTTTGTAAGAGGGTTTTTCTGTTAAAATTTCTGGCTTTTTTAAGCTTTTTCTATAAGTTTTGAAGGATATTTTTTAGCCAAAAACGTTTTCTTTAGGGTTGTGGACTCAATGTCGAAATATTCAATCAATTTTGTCTCACCTTTTGGAATTGTCCATACGGGACATTTTTTATCCACGGGGGATAATGGGCACTATCTGCTTTGATATAGCCATTTCAATCCGTTTCTTTTCTAAATAATTTCGAAATAATTTAGTGAGAATCTTTTCCCCCTCATTGAAAAAAGTTACGTCTAGAAAATCAATATGACTTTCTGATACTTCTAAACTAAATTAAAATAGCTAATTCCAATTGGCTATCAGAAAGGTCAAAAGGCTTTTTTAGATGTCAAAGAGCAAATTGTTTAGAATGTTCTCACACCTATAATGGAAAAAAGCCAACTAGAACAGCTAAATCTAATCAGAACCCCCAAAAAATCTGTAACACCAATACACTTACTAATTGTAAGACCACTTACGTGGTATACCTTTTGGAATGTGCCTGTGGCCTACAATACATAGGACGCACTAAGAGGCCCTATAAAAAAATGCCTATTTGAACATATTGATAATATCGAAATGGTCTTTGAGGGCCACAGCCTATCCAAACATTATAAGAAGAAGCATGACAAAAATCCTCAATGCCTCAAAGGGACCATTTTAGAACATGTAAAAACTAGTGAAAGGGGAGGAGGTTTCTGAACATCAGAAAGAGAGAAACCTATTGGATTCATTTCCTAGATACACTATACCCTCAAGATCTAAATAAAGACATCGATTTGTCAGCTTTTCTATTATGATCAATACATGTGGAATATAATTATTATTTTATATGAGAAAATATCACAACAGGAATTCCTGAGGTATAAAATATTCCACCACAAACAAATCATTATGTATGATTTCAAATCTATAATTACCTGTTCAACCTGTATAAACTATATAAGATAAAGCATCATAAATGATGTACGCAAATATTTATTCATCCTCCCTTTCCTTATTATTATTATTATTATTATAATTATTTTTTCTAGCTTTCTTTAGGACCGTAGGATTATTATTATTATTATTACTAATTTTCCACATAATTTATTTTTATCCCTAATATGATATATACACATATGAAGGAATGTTTTTAAAATGCGACTTTTTTGCAATCTCTAAATACATGTACGTGTTTATGCATATAGATTAATGTTTGAGATAAACACACAAAAAATGATTTTATTATAGATGGTCTCAGAAATTTTTTAGTTTTTATCTTAACCCAATTATTGCTATATCCCTGTTTTTATTTCTCTTTATGCATAACAAAACTGTTACGATCATAATGTTTCATGTATGGTTGAAATAATGTATATTCTATTGCTTTAATACTTTATAAAATAAGTCACCCCAAATAGAATAATGTATCTGCAAAATACATCCCTTGAATTTTAACCGAAACTGAAACTTTCAAAGACAAAATGAGAAAAAAAGTTTACTTTTATGCTACTTAAACTTTTTATTCTTTAAGCGGCTACAATCAAATCTATTTTTTGGGCATATATATATTTTCCCTATAGACAAGTGTGAGACAAATGTATACAAGAAAATCGGCACTTAAAGTTTACTCGTGACGTGCTTGTAAGGCGGTAAGCCTGCCATTGGCCCATAACTAAAAGCTCACACCCCTGTATCAGCCAATCAGTAACTACCAGGACCACACGCCCACTTTCTAACTATTTTTAAATAACATACAGGACCGGTGTTTTTCCTTATTACGCCTCTGATGAAGAAGTACTCCCTCTGAGACACACTTCGAAGCGCGTAAGGCGTTTTTACACGGGCTACCCGGTCCTGGTAGTTTTAAGCTTGAAATATATTGCAAACTCGATTAATCTTCTATGTGAATCTGCACATTCTCATCTGTCACATACCTCATTTGTTAAGGTTTTGTCTAGTAAGCACAATTACAACGGAATCGTATATGTGTGTATGTTATTCACTAATAAATGCTGTATTACACTATTAGTGTTCCTCTTTGTTCCATGCTTTAATTCACACTCGAGCATTGCACAGCACTTTCTTATCATCTTGGGAGAAACAGAGGAAAGGATAAAAAGTTCCTGACCAGACTGTACAGGCAAAACGGATGAGTACATTTGTTGGCGATATACTTACCTCATTAGATTGAGGCGAAATCTGGTGAGTACACATCTTTTACCAGACACGGATAGAAAGAAAAATCTGCACACTTGATTTTACAGACTGTTTGATCTCCTGATGCATCCCAATATTGATGTTAACTCTTCGGATTACAGACTTTAATTTGTCTTTTTCATCAAATACCCATATAGTATTTTTTACAGACGCAGACTTTCATTTTTAGTTCTGTTCATCTTCTATTGTGAATATTTATATTTGCTTTTTTTCTAAACCATATTGAATCCAATTTTTTATTATTATTTTTTATTTATTACTTATTATGAGTTTCCAATTTTAGGATATAGTAGTCTTACATACTGCTTATTATATGCGGTCTATTTTATCTTATATTTGATTTTTATTATCATTTATTACACTACCTATTATAAATATAATATTATAGTATATTATTTTATATTTTTATAAGTATATTATTTTACCCACAGCTTTTTACATATGCTGTGATGTAGCGTCACCTGGCATTTTTAGGTGATAACAAGCAATTGATCTGATGTGCCTGAATCACAAGTCCTTGCCTTCTGTCTCACTGTTATTTGGGAAGTTAAATAGGGATACTACTTCCTCCTTTGTGATATAGCAGCTCTGATCTTTTCTATAGCTACTGTGTATACCATGTGTCTGTTAATACAGACATTTGTAGCCTCTGAGTTTGTCATTTCGCAAGGACCCATTGTAATCTCTTATTTCAGGCTAGTCCAAAGCGCAGTCCCTGAGTGTTCTGTTCTTTTTGTTCTTTTCACTCTGACTCTCTTGTTTAATCACATATATATATATATATATATATATATATATATATATATATATATATATACACACTTATATATACTGTACATCTTTAGACATGTATATGTATGTATCTCAATATTAAAGCGATTTCCCTGCCTTTTTTTTCCTCTAACACTTGAAACCTCATATGTTTGAGCCCTTATAACTTTTGTGTGAAAATATTTTTTTTCAATAGTTTTTTATTAGATAGTGTTATTATGAGTGTACTTTTTAATGTATTTTTAACTAGAGCTCTGAGGACACGGTAATCATTCTAGCGTAAATCACTATTGCACTCAAGTGATCAAGTTTCCTTTCAACTCATTATACCAGCGGTAAACCTGACAAGTGCAACCACCCACGATAAACCTCTTATCGCTTGCGAGCAAATGTTAGCGCTCCATTCATAATCTGACACATAATTATTTTATAGTTTTAAGTATTTCACCAGAAATCTTAATTTTGTGATGAATCCTTTTTTGAATAAAACACCACATTGTGATTGTTTCAATCATCAGGGCCAAATTGATGACTAAAAGCTCTCTAACCAGTCTAAATCTGAAGTAGACAAAACCACAAACTCTTTAACTGAAATTACTCGGAATCAGAATCACTCCTCCTATTAACCCTATTTTTTAACCCACCTCACATCAATTAACCCAAATAACATAAAAAATCCAAATATGATAAAGCTTGATGACTTGTCTTCCACCACAAAACAACCCATATACACAATACCCAATCACAATATATCTCCCTCTACATCTAACTACATATAATTAAGACATTCCCTCTTAAATGTCTTTATATTTCTTCATATCATATATAAGAGCTAAGCACTGCTTTGGAAAAGATCTACACGAAATGAATGGGTTAAATTCATATGAAATTGCTCTTAACTGTGGCCAATTACTGGCAGATTTAAATGAGCCTCTATATTGGTCAAGTAATCTTATAATTGTGCTGTTCCAAAAACGTTTAGAATAGAATATACAAATTCAAGAACTAATATGCATATTAGGAGTGACTAGACTTAATTGATATCCTAGAATTAGATGCCAGGAGAATTTGTATCAAGTAAAAGAACTGAATAGAAGAAAGAATATAGGCTGCCTAGCTAACAGCAGTCATTAACACATGCCCAAGAAAAAAAAATGAATGATACTGATAATGCTATTTAATAATCTGTTAAAACTTAATTGCTGCCTTTCACTCATTCTTGCATGCACAAATTGTCTGTTTGCATGAGCATGAATATATTGAACTAATCTGTATAAATCTTACATTATCACTTTTTCTTTTAAAGTATATAAAAAACTCAGTTGAATTCATAAGCAATGTAGTTATGCTAATTAGAATTTTAGTTAAAGTTGCCATTAGTTTAGAGGGGACATCACCAGATTTATAAGTATATATAACAGACAAAAGTTAAATGGAAAGGTAAAAGTTCATTGCATTGTATATCTCAAATAAAACATAGTCACAGAAGCAGTTACAAAGGCCAAGGTACAAAGAAGAAAGCCTAAAACTCTTGGAAGTTGCATGGGTTAGTAAGCTTTGAAAAAGTCCATCAGAGAACTGCAGTTTTTGAGTGAGACAAGTAAAAGGTTCTTTTAACTTGGAAAAGAAAGAAGACAGAAAGCTGTGTTATTTAAAGAATTTATATTTTAGAAACCAAGAACTGAATTTCACATTTTTTTAAGTAAAGTGTTTTTGTGCCATCTCTGACCCTTCTACAAAAGAAATTCTGACTTTGTTTTGCCTGAAATGTTGACATTATTCTGTGCCAGATACACTATTTTATTTATTTGCCCTGTATTCATTGTTTTTAAAATATTGTAAAATCAATAGTGAATTGCAGTTCCATAAACAGTGATTGATAATATAAACAGTAATTGTAGTTGTTGATTTTATTCCTTGAAAATAGTAATTTTTAAATGATACTCTTATATTGATGCTACTCTAATAACCTTTTTAAGACACAAAAGTATAGACATTATGGTGTAATATTTTGAGTGATATATGACTGTAATAATATTAAGATTTACATAATATTTAATTACTTATTGCATGTTTAATCATAATGAATAAAACAGCAAATGTCTAATTAATTAATTTC
The DNA here is from genome assembly GCF_027579735.1 of Bombina bombina. Classification (NCBI taxonomy): domain Eukaryota; kingdom Metazoa; phylum Chordata; class Amphibia; order Anura; family Bombinatoridae; genus Bombina; species Bombina bombina. The sequence goes on from NC_069500.1 coordinate 1,126,510,059, forward strand.
CATTACCGATATTTAAATTTCATGTTTCTTTATCACACAAGAATAGAAAATAATATTTTTTTAACTTTTTGGTATAACTACAAAATATACTTAAAGGTACAGTAACTAAGCAGGCAGCCAGGACACAACCAGTCCAGCAGCCGCTAGCAGAAATTCAACAAAAGGTAAGAAGATTTTTTTCAACTTTCAAGTGATATAACTGAGAGCTTGTTTTTTTTAACTATTAAATTAGTATTGAAAACAAAAATGTCCATTTAAGAGACACAACCATTCCACTAGCAGCCACTAGCTGCAATGCAACAAAAGGAAAGATCTTTTTCAACTTACAAATAAGTAAATAAAATAACTTAAAAACAAAAAATAAAATGAGAACTTGTTTTTTTAACTATTTATTAGCTTAGTATATATTACAGTATATTCTTCTAATCTTGCTTTGGCTGTGGCACAAGCATTAGTATATTATGTATTATTAGCAAAAAATAGCAAATGTCTCTCAGTGAGGGGCACAGCAGACACGGGCACTGCTAGCAGACACGGGCACTGCTAGCATACTGATACACACTGGTCTGAGGCTGAAAACGTAAGGCAGTAACTTAAAATTCCCTCTTTTACTTCAATCCCTTCCCCTGAGAATGCTGAATGGCCAGAAAATGTCACGTTTCCACTGACAGCCTGATAGAACCTGGCAATCTATTCACTGCTTATTCCTGATTTTCATTCATTGGCTAAAGCCTGCCTACCTGCATTATAAAAGCAGCATCCGGGGGGGGCGGAGTTAACCACCAAACTGTGTGGACGCACATTTGCAGAGCTCTCTGCTACATGAGCACAAATATAGAAATTAAATATACTATCCCTGCCTGATACACCTAAAAAGTGATTGTCGAGGATACTCTTGGACACAGCAGCAATATTCACTTTTGAAAAGTGGGTAAATTCATATATTAGAAGGCTACAGCAGGACAAGCGGACTGGTCGAGAGGCCCACGCTACATACGCGGACAGAGAGAAGCTATCCTCCGGAAGGTCGGGGCTCCGCTCCGGAGGTAATACCCATACACTAGCTGCTTCCACTTCACCAAGGGGCAGAGTACGGACAAGTACCGACTTTCCAACCAAGGAGGTGGATTTGCTTACTGCAGGTGCGACCGCACGGAAAAAAAAAAAGGGACATCCACGTGTCAGGGCCCTATAACACAACTAAATACCGGGGCCTGCAAAGTGCTGTGCAGATCGAGACAGAACAGATAAATAACCCTGGGCCACCTCAAGAAATTAAGGCTACTCCCGCCATAGCATCGGTGGGTGAATCAACCAGCTGAAAATACCCGGAGGCCCAAAAAAAAATAAAGGCGCAAGTCTCCACCATCTTTAACTTCAAAGCGGGACTTTGACAGACAGCCAAGCGGAGACTGTCATTATTGCGGCCAGCATCAGAGGCAACTGAAGATCCTACATATTCTGGTAAGACCTCCTCTCCTCTATATGATAGGCACTGACATTGCAATACTCTAGCCACACAGGTCGGCTGCCCCATTTGACCTCAGATAACACACAGCGGCAGCATAATAAAACTGTCCTATATTTCCCCATACTTCTTGGGCCCCATATATGTCGCAACTGGCTGTCCTCATAGAAGTTAAAGAGACTCACACTGCCGCTTCAGCAACTATATAGGAGATTTCTCCCTTTTGATTAAAGGAAAAGCAGTCCATACCATAGACTCTCTGAAACTGAAACTCAAAACACTGTGGCCAAACTAAAATCTAAACTGCTACACAACTGTGCTCAAATATTGCAGGCCTCAGACATATACACTGAAAGTGGACACTAGATAACCCTGCTAGATTTATATATCTGGAGACTTCCATAATCTCTGTAATATTAATCTCCGATCAGACCCCAAAGGTACAACTGGCAGCATTGGGAAACTGTCACAGCAGCTGTTAACACGCTCTTAATATCAGCTATCAAGGTGTCTTTATTCTACAGAGGACTGTTGATCCACTGTGACTGAAATATTTTGCATAACTCAAGCTGCTGCGCCAGCTCAGGTGTCTCTGTGACTCCTTACCACAGAGTGTAGTGTTTATTTTCTATGCTTTAACATCCTTTTCTCTTTATTTAGATTATTTGCCTCCTCACTTGGTAAGATAAAGATATAGGTGGCTCATTGAATCTGCTAATAATGAGGTCATAGCAGCCCTGATACTTTGATCCCAAATACTTAATTCTATTTCTCCCAGGAAAGGAATTGCTGACGTAGCTTTATCTCACCCCCTATCCACTCTCTCCACTCCTTTCCTGTTGTAGATAATTGCAACAGGTCATACCCACTTTCCTTTTACCGTCATGGCCCAGTGAGGGCAAGGTTCCTTGGAGAGAGTGCATAGTAAAGCTCCTGTTCCACCTATCTCTGCAGAGTGACATATAAGTCATTATAGTGACACTTTCACAGTTGACACACCTTTTCCCATCAGCAAGTCAACTGTTAAACATGGCTACTTAAATATAGATTGACATCTGGGGGACTATGTTTCAACCATCCTCAAATTGCTCTCTTTAACGGTTATATTATATCTGAGTACAACCTTTTCCTAGTTTCTCTGTGACCATACTCAGCTACTTGAAGATCAGATACAGAATATGTCTCAAAACACTAAAAGAAAGCCGAAACTGTCACAACCACCCAGGAAAACAGTGGTGGACCACTTTAAAGGACGCATGGCTGATAAAACCCAGGTATACCGAGATTCCACTCCTATGTTAGACGAAAGTGACTCTGACAATAGCATGGATCCTCAATCCCCCACTTCTGATGCGGTGTCAGCTTCGATTGTTGATGTACTCACTAAAAGAATGAACCTCCTGCAGGACACGTTAACCAAAGAAATTAAAGGTTCCACAGCTGAACTCCGCAGAGAGATCGCATCATTAGGGGAACGGACAGATACCCTGGAGCGTAAGCAAGAAGATCTAACAGTGGACCATGCCCACCTATTAGCCTACTCTCAGAGTCTAGCAACACAGATCTCTGACCTAGAGATAAAATTGGCCGATATGGAAGACAGATCGAGACGGAACAATCTGAGGTTCCGGGGGATATCTGAAGAAATTGGAGCACAAGACTTGGAGTCTTATATTCTGGAATTCTGTAAAATCGTACTACCCTCTTCAGACCCGACAGACTTCATACTAGACAGAGTCCACAGAGTGGCAAGACCACGATCGGTATCACAAGATAAGCCGAGAGATTTTCTTGCTAGGATACATTTCTTCACCCATAAAGGAAAGATAATGAGGGCATTGGCCAACAAACCCCAACTACCAGACAAATTCCAACACATTTCGGTTTTCCCAGATATCTCGAGCTACACTCTGCAAAGGAGAAGAACTTTTAGGAATATAACCCAAATCTTGAGAACAGAGAATATAAGATATAGATGGGGCTACCCGACAAAATTAGTTGTTGCTAAAGATGGAGAAACACACACCATTATCACCCTCCAGGAAGGCTTCGACCTACTAAAAGAGTGGGGCCTAGTTGCACCAGATCCTCGTGCCAGAAATGAACTCGCAACCTCCAAAACTGGGTCTGACCCACCTGTTCTGACCTCACAGCCTAAAATTCGAGCTGGAGCCCCAGATTTTACTCCCAGGCCTCAAAGGCCTACTGCTTGACTGTGGTTCTCTCTGGTTAATGTTTGTTTACAATATCGAAACTGATATGATAACGTTTATTTTATTAAGTGTATTTGTGTTTAATTCTGTTTGCTTGTACCCTGCCTGGGTGCCTGTTCCACGCAGGGGATGAGAGAGCTTGGGAACTTTTTGAGAGACAGTAACTCTGTTCCTAACCACCCCACCTCCATCTTCTCAACACCCCGATCTTTACCCCAAAAGTGAGGGGTTGTGGGCATCTCCCCTCCCATGCGTGGTGCAGGTGACAGGTGATCTAACTAATAATTGATAAAATGTGTTCTAAAAATTTGAATTTGGACATACCTATACTTGAATGTGTGAACAGGATATGGGTCAGTCCAATCACACTGAATGTTAAGATATGCTTATAATCTAAACCGTTTGAGTTAATTTTGTTTTTCCTGTAGTTCATACTCCCCCATAGATAGTCAATCTACTTATACCAGTTGGTATATTTATAACCCCCCCCCATATACGCTAAGTATATTAGTGACATCCCCTCTTAAGGGGACTGGAGAAGTCAGTCTATCTCCTCGGCTACACTTCTCCTTTTGGTGATCCGTTGGATCATCAGATTTGTTTAGATACTTTCTAGTTGTACACAGTTAAAAATTGAACATATTTGTTACAAACTTATTTCTACAGGTTATCTTCTCCCGCCTTTCTCCTCCTTGTCTCCTAATTTGACACCTGTTTCTAAATACGTATACCTTCACCTAACCTTATTCCTACTCTAAGTGATAGGTACAGATCCTTTGGGGACAGACTTCTTGCATTTCCCTTCAACATTGCCCTGCTCATGCTGATCTGAAAGTTTGGTGGCCGTCTCTTGGTGTGCAGATCCAGGTGGGGTGAGTTTTCTACCTAATCATTACTTTTCCCTCAACTCTGGTTTCCCCTCCCACCCTCCCTGACCATTAGATCCGCCATGTCGACAATTTCCAACAACATCTCTTTTGCAACACTAAATGCTAAGGGTCTTAATTCCCAAGACAAAAGAAGTATGCTTACAAACACCATGAAAAATCTTAAAATACAAGTTATTTTTTTACAAGAAACCCATTGGCTAGCATCTTCTCAAGCCCCATACAGGACCTCAGAGTATCCCACAGTGATTCTGGCCTCACATACTGAAAAATCTAGAGGTGTAGCGATTGCTATACATAGAACTATTCACTATGAGACTATCTCTGTAGAGGCAGATAACCAAGGGAGATATTTACTACTTACCTGCAAGCTCAATGGTATTTTGTTCACCTTGGTAAACATATATGCTCCTAACCAAACACAACCCAAATTTCTGAAAGGAATTTTATCCAAAATTGAGAAATATAAAGTTGGAACCCTAGTCCTGGGTGGAGATTTCAACATGGTGTGGAATCCCCAAATGGACAAAAAGCTTCAGAGGGGGAAAAGCATTGATACATATACTATAACTACAGCCAACAAATTCTGCCAACACATAAGCCAACATAATCTATATGATATCTGGAGGGCACTTCACCACAGTGACAGAGATTATACCTACTTTTCTAGACCTCATCACTCCTACTCGAGACTAGACCACTTTTTCTCTGACTCCTGGACTCTGAACAGAGTACTAGAGTCACATATTAGGGTTTGTGCATGGCCCGATCATGATATCCTCACTTTCACCCTATCTACTGACCTAGCCAACACAACCAGGCCTAGTTGGAAATTCCCGAAACAAGCACTCCATGATAAAATCTTTAAGGAGTCCCTCAGGAACTCCATTGTTGAGTTCTTGAGACTTAATGAGACCCCAGGTATGCCGTCTCAAACCATTTGGGCTGCCTTGAAAGCATATGTGAGAGGGATTTGCATTAGGAGGCAGGCGACATTGCGGCGGCAGACAGGCGCACCCTTAGGCCTTCTTCTGTCTGAACTACGTCAGACGGAGCCGGACAATAAAAACTCCCCATCAGCCTCCCTATCTGATAAAATTAAGCAGCTTAGAGCGAAATTGGCAGACAGAGAGCTGGAGAGAGTGAAAGAATCTTACATTCGATTCAAGAAATTACTATATTGTCAGGGCAACAAAGCCTCAACGTTACTAGCTCACAAACTGAAGGGTAGGACCGCTGCAGCCAGAATCTTGGCACTCCAACGGGGGGCCACACTGGTCACATCCCCTAAGGATATCGGAGAAACCTTCGCGACCTACTACTCAGACCTATACAATCTCCAACCTTCAATGGTTGAAAAGGAGTCCTCTATTCAGAAGGTGGTTGACTTTCTGCAAGGCCTCAACCTACCTAGTCTATCGGAAGAGGATAAAGAAACACTCAAGGCCCCTTTTTCTATATCGGAAATTAGCCTTGCCATCAAACATACCCAAAACAATAAAGCCCCGGGCCCTGACGGATACCCGGCATCTTTCTATAAACTCTTCAAGGTGGAATTGAGCAAAACCCTCCTTGGAGTCTTCTCAGAAGCTCGAGAGTCGGGGTTGTTCACTAAGGAATATTTGCAAGCAACGATACTACCGATTCCCAAACCTAATAAGGATCCCTCACAATGCAGCAGCTATAGACCAATATCATTGATTAATGGAGATGTAAAGCTCTATGCTAAACTCTGGGCTAATCGTCTGAACACCCTACTCCCGAGGGTGATACACAACGATCAAGTTGGGTTCACCTTTGGCAGAGAGGGACCGGACAACACCAGAAAGACACTGGATATCCTCATGGAGGCATCCCGACTAAAGCTACCCATGCTGGCCCTGTCTTTAGACGCAGAAAAAGCGTTTGACAGGGTCAGATGGGACTACCTATGGTGCACGCTTGCCCAATTCGGTATACCAGACGAAGTTATAACGGCAATTCAAGCCCTGTACTCCTGCCCAACTGTGGTGGTTAAGGGCCTGGGATTTGCTTCCCCAGAAATACATATTACCAATGGCACCAGACAGGGTTGTCCCCTGTCACCCCTAATTTTTACATTAGCCATTGAACCCTTGGCCCAAGCCATTAGGAACTCAAGTCCAATTCATGGGGTAAAAATTGGGAGAGTAACTGCAAAGATAGCGTTATTTGCAGATGACGTTACTCTATTCCTCACAAATCCATTGGGCTCCTTGCCGATGCTGCTAGACCTCCTTTCCAAATTTGGGACATATAGCTATTACAAGATTAACGTCTCTAAGACGGAGGCCTTACCGCTGGGTATCCCTGCATTTGAGTTAGATGTATTACAAGCCTCATACTCTTTTCAATGGTCACGCACTTCCATCCGGCATCTTGGGGTGCAACTGGGCCCTGACCCGAAAACAGTACTTACCATAAACTATTCGGCTATGATTAAAGAGGTCACTGAACTCACCACTTCCTGGAGCCTCAAGGAATTGTCGTGGCTGGGACGCATCGCCTCTTTTAAAATGACCATTTTACCTAAAATTCTCTATTATTTCCGGTGTATCCCACTTAATGTACCCAGTGCCCTGATAGATACACTCCAATCTATTGGCCAAAAATACATATGGGGAAAGTCTAGACCTCGAATTGCTGCGAAAATACTCCAGAAAAAATACGAACGGGGAGGAGTAGCTATGCTTAGCATACGCGGATATTATGAGGCAGCCAGATTATCACACATTACGGCGTGGGCAGACAAAGGGGAACCTCAGGGATGGAAGAGCATAGAAAGTTTTGATCTACCCAGGGGGTTGAACTTGGCAGATTTGCCCTGGATCCCTGATTATCAACTAGACATGCTGAGAATTAAAAATGTTATTGTCAGAGATAACCTAAAAGTGTGGCGTACTCTTAAAAACCTGCCTGAGGTTGCTCCCCATCCATCCCCTACACACTCACTACCTGCTTTGCTTGCAGCCTTACCAGATACGCATGTTCAACAATGGAGACATTGGGACCTCAATCTGGTCTCCCAGCTGTACCCCTCAGGTACTTTGGTCACTCCAGACAATATCAAATCAGTCATACAGGACCTCCCAGTATGGGCCATATTTGAATACTCCAGGCTATATGCCTTTCTGATATCCTGGGGATTTTCTAGGGTTCGCCTTAGACCCCTGACCAACTGGGAGAAATTGTGGCAGCTACAGGTTAAGACCCCTAGAATCATATCATTCCACTATAACCTACTACAGTCATCCACAAACAAAGAAAGATCCTGGCAACTTAGAGCCTGGGAAGGAGACTTCTCCAGACCAATCTCTGACAAACACCTTCATCTTGCTATGACCCTAACTAAAAAGACTCTACACTGTGCGAACACTCTTGAGTCATATATGAAACTATTTTTGAGATGGTACTACACTCCCTCTAGACTATCGCAGATGTTCCCTACAGCTTCTTCTCTATGCTGGAGAGGTTGTGGAATGAGAGGCTCAGAATTGCATATATGGTGGGAGTGTCCCAGCCTGACACCTATATGGCTCCAGGTATCTACCCTTTGCCTCAATCTCAGAATGAAAGTGCCACTAACCTCTGCAATGGCCCTACTACACATATTCCCGCGGAATATCCCTACCCCTTTGACTAAACTAATAGTTTTCATACTCGCGGCCACTAAATTAGCAATAGCTAGAGCCTGGAAACAGACCCAACCCCCAGACATGGTAGCTATCACATCTATAATGCAAGTCTATGCTAAGATGGAACAGAGCTATTATTGTAATGCTGATAGAGAAGAACTTTACTGGCAAATTTGGGAACCCTGGTTCCACTATCAGGAAGATTGTAGACAGATGACTTTAAGAGATAGGGCCCCCAACCATGAAAGACCCCTGGCCCTGGAGTGAGGACCCACTTCTGCCTCCAATGATCTCTATCTGTTGACCACCATTCCTTCCCCCCCCACCCTACCTCTTCTGCTCCTTTCCTACTTACCTTCTCCCCCCCCCCTCCCATAACATGAGACCCCTGACCCCTCCTCGTTCCCCCCCTCCCCCCCCCTCCAGCCTCTTTTCCTTGGGATGGCCTGCCCCGCCTGGAGATGCACACCACGGGTGGCCAGCTGAAATGTGGAGGCGCACATGATAATAATCTTTACCTAAGGTTGTTGATTGAAACTCCTCTACAGCTGAGTCCTTATCTAAAATCATTGTACTGCATCAATTATTGTGAATGGGCCCAACTTATACATACCTATTGTGACCCCCGATAAGTGGCCTAAGTTTGCTCCCCCTGGTCTGTGCTAGATAACTTGAGTTCTCTTCTCTTCTCCTTGTACCTTAACCTACCCTTCTGCATTCATTTCCCCCCCCTCCCCCTCCTCATCTCTCTCCTTCCTACCTTTTAACACCCCCCTCCATTTCTAGTTTCTTTCTCTTAGGAGTTCTCTCCCTCACTTGGAGATAAGTGTCACAAATGGCCCCTTGGGTAGTTCAGATAAACATGGTGAAGGCTCTCATTACGTTGACTGGTCGATCTTAATATGCTACCGTGTTCACATTTGAAATATGTTGTTGCACCAATCATAACAGTCAGGTGTGGTCAAAACTGTTAGCTCATTCTGTATCCTTTAGTGCCCTGGAGAACTATGTTATATACCTGATATTACCTATGATTGTTCATGGAGATACCTTTATCATGACTTCTGTTATATCTGTATGTACGCAGTGAGTTGATTACTTTGTACTTGTCATTGTCAAGTTTACTTTATAATGAAAATAAAATAAAAATTATTTTAAAAAAATAAAAGCAGCATCCGAAAACAAAAAAACAAAAATGCAAAATAAAATAATGTACAATTATTTTGTTTTTTTATTTCAGCTTTGTTTTAGAATGTTTTCATTTTTGGTATGCAAAGAAAACAATGGAAATGCCATTTTTGTTATTTTCTTTCACTCTTCCAAAAATAAATGCATATCCCTACTTTTTAATCATTTTTATTAATAATTTTTAATAGTCTATCTTTAATATATTTAATATTTCAACAACTCGCATTTAAGATAGCAATTCTTCATGTGTGCTAACCAACTGAGTTAGTCCTAATTTGCGAACCCAGATCCAAATAACGCATATTTTACATTCCTATATAATTTGTAATTATTTATTTAGGGCTAGATTTCAAGTGGAGCATTATTTATTGCTTCTGCTTGAATGCTAACTTTGTTAGACAGAGGCATTTTGCAAACTTCAGGGTATAATCTTATCACAAGTTGAAAAAATTAAAAGTTTGTGGGCAAGCGGACCCTGACACACGCAAAAAGCCTCTGCCTAGTGAACCCCCACATCACAAATTACCCATTAACTTTACATTAAAAAAAACTACCATTACCAAAAAAAAAACAAATCTATCATTACCGAAAATACCTTGAAGAGAAGCATCACAATTGGTGATCACGTTGGAGCCGGATTCAACTTGAGTAAGTACCATCTTGTGGTTTAGTGGTAGGCTTTTCTTGGGTGAGTAATTTTTTTTTGTAGAATTGGGTTTTTTCACATAAGAGATGTAATTGCATTAGGCCAATGCCTTACCAAATGCAATTATCAGGGCAATTTTCTAGTTTTTTTGGGGGGTACGGATTACTTTTATTGTAGAATAGGGTTGTATTTTTTTGAGAAAAAGAGCTAAATCCCTTTAGGACAATGCCCTACAAGAAGCCCTTCTAAGGGTTATTGCTATAGTAAATTTTAGTGTTACTGTGGGTTTTTTATTTTGGGGTGTTTTTTAAGGGGGGTTTTAGTTTTAGAATAGGCATAACAGTGGGATTTTATTTTCTGTAATGTTAGTTTTTTTTATTTTATGTAAAGTTAGGTTATTTATTTTCTGTAATGTTAGTTTTTTTATTTTCATTATTGGTAGTTTTCTTTATACCTGTAATGGTATTGTTTTTTATTTTATTTTTGTTAGTTAGGGGGTTTTAGGTTAGGGATGTTAGCTGTTAGGAAGTATGGGGGTAGTTTTTTATGTGGATGTGTGGCAGTTTAGGGGTTAATAGTGCAGTGTGGCAGTTTACAATGTAGGGGTGTTTTGGTTTAGGGGTTAATAGTGTAGCTGAGTCGTTTATGATTGGTGGGGTGGCGGTTTAGGGGTTGATAGTGTAGCTGGTTAGTTTTTGATGTGGAGTCGTACCGGTTTATGGGTTAATAGTGTAGCAGAGTAGTTTGCACTGTGTGGGTGTGGCGGTTTAGGGGTTAATAGCAATAGTTCAGTGCAACTTTTTCCTACAGCCAAAATCTCAAATAAAAATTTTGGGCATAAATTGCGATTGTGTTTGAGCGATCACATTTACTTTCAACTTGTAATACAAACACACACTGCAGCTTAAAGCTGGCTATAAAAAAATGGGGAGCATAAATTACTGTGAGTTAATTTAAAATGTAAACACTGTGCCACTTGTAATACGGATTTGAGCTAAAAAAACACCTTGATCTCACAATCGCATTTGAGTAAACTCGCGCTAATGATAGCATGCCACTCGTAATCTAGCCCTTAATGTTTAATCATTGTCTTACTAATTGATTTCCATTATCAATATTTACATTTCATATGTTTCTTTCTCACAACATTAAGAATAGAAAATAAAAATAGCTCATGGTACTATGTATTGAGCCCTTGAGCTCAATTCAGTTTTGAGATTGTTTGTTTTAAATTGTTATGGGAATCTAATGATTTGACAGATTATTGTATTGCAGAGAATGCTGAGTGTGTGTGGTCTATAGAGATAAATTGTTTTTCACTGTAATGTGAATATAATGATTTGACAGAATATAATGATTTGACAGATCTTTGAGTTGTGGAGCAAGCATAGTATTCGTCATCTGCATTTCAACATTGATTTCAGATATCAGGTTTTTTATATTTAATATGCAATGTCTTGTGTAGGCAAGCACAGTAAATATATTCTACTTAGTTTGTTGTATTGGAAGAAAATGACTGATAAAAAAGAATCCTACTGTTTTATCCCTCCAGGCACAGTAAGCAAGGGGTCCATGTCTGGTTGTCCCCATTACCCTTAGGAAGGTTAAAAACACAATAGATATGAGCTTAACTGAGAACAGAAGGTTCTCAAAAGCCCACCCTTATTGGATGGTCCCCACCAAGGGTGCAGAGTCTGCAGACTTTTTCTGCTCAGTCTGTGTTTTTCACAGAAGAAAACTTTCCAGTAGTATACCAGTCTGAGCCCATCCAGCCCTGAAATATCAGGCAATTCTCATCTGAACAAATCTGTGGTGCTTTGGTAGGGCGGCTATATGTAAAAGTTAGCATAAAGTTTCTGTTTATATTTCTATTTTTTAAACTGCATAACTTTGGGGGGGAAGGAGACTGAAATGTGGCATTTGTCACTGTTACCAATGTCTTAAAAATTGGTAAAGCCATTTTAAAGTAATTTGAAGGACCATTAAGTACAGTAGAATTGCATAATCAACAAATACATCATAAAAAAAGACAATGTAATTGCACTTACATTACATTTTAAAAAAGGAGTATATTTTTTTCTAACAAATTTCAAAGTTAACAACCCCTGTAACATGAAACAGCTATGAGCCAATCACAAAATGCATAAATGTATATAGGGCTAGATTACAAGTGGGACGCTATATTGCGTTGTCGCTCACTCACAAACACCAAGAGAAGTAAAAAAGTGCATGGTTTAGTGCATATTACAAGTTGAAAGTAAAATGCTTGCAAAAGCCAATGCGCACCTACTTCAGGACTTCAGATATTGTGACCACGCTAACTTATTCTCTCCCTAGACTTCAATAGAGAGTTCTAACTACAGGGAGTGCAGAATTATTAGGCAAGTTGTATTTTTGAGGATTAATTTTATTATTGAACAACAACCATGTTCTCAATGAACCCAAAAAACTCATTAATATCAAAGCTGAATAGTTTTGGAAGTAGTTTTTAGCTTGTTTTTAGTTATAGCTATTTTAGGGGGATATCTGTGTGTGCAGGTGACTATTACTGTGCATAATTATTAGGCAACTTAACAAAAAACAAATATATACCTATTTCAATTATTTATTTTTACCAGTGAAACCAATATAACATCTCAACATTCACAAATATACATTTCTGACATTCAAAAACAAAACAAAAACAAATCAGTGACCAATATAGCCACCTTTCTTTGCAAGGACACTCAAAAGCCTGCCATCCATGGATTCTGTCAGTGTTTTGATCTGTTCACCATCAACATTGCGTGCAGCAGCAACCACAGCCTCCCAGACACTGTTCAGAGAGGTGTACTGTTTTCCCTCCTTGTAAATCTCACATTTGATGATGGACCACAGGTTCTCAATGGTGTTCAGATCAGGTGAACAAGGAGGCCATGTCATTAGATTTTCTTCTTTTATACCCTTTCTTGCCAGCCACGCTGTGGAGTACTTGGACGCATGTGATGGAGCATTGTCCTGCATGAAAATCATGTTTTTCTTGAAGGATGCAGACTTCTTCCTGTACCACTGCTTGAAGAAGGTGTCTTCCAGAAACTGGCAGTAGGACTGGGAGTTGAGCTTGACTCCATCCTCAACCCGAAAAGGCCCCACAAGCTCATCTTTGATGATACCAGCCCAAACCAGTACTCCACCTCCACCTTGCTGGCGTCTGAGTCGGACTGGAGCTCTCTGCCCTTTACTAATCCAGCCACGGGCCCATCCATCTGGCCCATCAAGACTCACTCTCATTTCATTAGTCCATAAAACCTTAGAAAAATCAGTCTTGAGATATTTCTTGGCCCAGTCTTGACGTTTCAGCTTGTGTATCTTGTTCAGTGGTGGTCGTCTTTCAGCCTTTCTTACCTTGGCCATGTCTCTGAGTATTGCACACCTTGTGCTTTTGGGCACTCCAGTGATGTTGCAGCTCTGAAATATGGCCAAACTGGTGGCAAGTGGCATCTTGGCAGCTGCATGCTTGACTTTTCTCAGTTCATGGGCAGTTATTTTGCGCCTTGGTTTTTCCACACGTTTCTTGCGACCCTGTTGACTATTTTGAATGAAACGCTTGATTGTTCGATGATCACGCTTCAGAAGCTTTGCAATTTTAAGAGTGCTGCATCCCTCTGCAAGATATCTCACTATTTTTGACTTTTCTGAGCCTGTCAAGTCCTTCTTTTGACCCATTTTGCCAAAGGAAAGGAAGTTGCCTAATAATTATGCACACCTGATATAGGGTGTTGATGTCATTAGACCACACCCCTTCTCATTACAGAGATGCACATCACCTAATATGCTTAATTGGTAGTAGGCTTTCGAGCCTATACAGCTTGGAGTAAGACAACATGCATAAAGAGGATGATGTGGTCAAAATACTAATTTGCCTAATAATTCTGCACTCCCTGTAAACCTACAGGTGTTAAACCTTCAGCGATAGACCAAAGGTAATTATGAATATTTTACATTCAAATGTTCCTAAAAATAGATTATAATATTTATTTAAAATTAAATAGAAAATTTCTCCTATGTGAAGAACATTTGAATGTAAAATATGTACAGTGCATGCACAGTAAAACATATTATTAAATATTAAAAGGGAATTAAAATGAATTTTCATACACATGTACACATGTGTATCTATGTGTTTATATTATTTGTATATATGTATGTATATACATTCAATTACCTTGTCATATACCATAAACCTTTGAACTTTTTAATTTTAATATTTCTATGAATAATTATTATCAGACAGTGTATATATGACACTTTGTTTTAATGTATTTATGTTGTGTTTGGAGAAACTTTTTATTTAGCCCTAACCTTTTATGTGTCGACTTCAGTCATGCTAACTCAACAAGTGCAAATTTAATTTGTCCTTGTGTGGTCATGTTTACTTTATTTTGTAATATAAGTGCAAGTGAGCATGGTTATGAGAACCTGGCACTGTTATAAAGGGCCTCACTTATCAAGCTGCAAAATCAGCTTCGGGTCCTTGCATCTCAGGCTCGCCTGAAACAATAGTTACGTTTTTGTGTTCTTAAGACCGCTGCTGTTTAAACTATTCGCCACCTAAAATGTGAGCGATTGAAATCATCCTGATCTGATTGGAATGATTGACAGCCACTGCTAGCAGCGATTGGCCATCAGAGAGCAGGCTGAGGCATTGCTCAAGCAGTAAAATAGAGCCCACGAGTTTGCATTAGGGTTAAAAAGCAGCGTTGAGAGGTCCCAACGCTGCTTTTTAACGCCCGCTGGTATTACGAGTCTTGAAATGATAGGCTCACCACTCACTTTTTTGGCCAGACTTGGAAATACCGCAAATCCACTTACGTAAATTGCGTATCCTATATTTTCAATGGGACTTGCATAGCGCCGGTATTACGAGTCTGACCAAAAATGAGTGGTAGACCCTCTCCTGTCAAGACTAATACCGCATTTAAAAGTCAGTAGTTAAGAGTTTTACACTACAATGCCGTAGCATAAAACTCATAACTAAAGTGCTAAAAAGTACACTAACACCCATAAACTACCTATTAACCCCTAAACCGAGCCCCCACCCCCCCCCACATACATCGCAAACAATAAAATAAATATTTTAACCCCTAATCTGCTGAATCGGACATCGCCACCACTATAATAAACATATTAACACAAACATAGCAAGAAAGTGGATTCCCCAAAATGAGGGGTTTCCAAAAGTCTAGGCTAAATCAGCACAAATGTTAATAATAAAAACTAAAGAAACATAAGTGTCAAAAAATAAAAATATCCTTTAAAAAATCACACAATTCACAAACATACCACATTCATGCATGGGATCCCAGTAATAAAAAAGTCAATGGGCTGAGAACAAACTTCTGGTGCACCAGGGCGAACTGGATATATATATGTTAACCAGTGGTATTAAATATTTGTAATCCACAAAGGAGATAGTTCCATATCTTTAAAGTCCCCAAAGTGCCGCTCAGCCGAACTAGCCAGACCAAACCCTCGACCCAGAACAGTGATCAAATCACCTTCAAAGCATACCTTTAAAAGCTGTGCATGTATATGTTATTCACAGGTGCAGGAGCTGTCATATCCTTCTTAACCACATTTGGTGAACAGTACTACCTGTGTTCATAGTGCCAACGGCAGAATCTAAAAATGCTTACATGGAGCGCGGTCTTACAAAGCAGGTCGGGGCTAGCCGGGATCCAATGCTGCGGTAACAGTTTGCAGCCTCTTTCTGTTACCGCAGCATTGGATCCCGGCTAGCCCCGACCTGCCCTGAAAGACCGCGCTCCATGTAAGCATTGAAGATTCTGCCGTTGGCACTACGAACACAGGTAGTACTGTTCACCAAATGTGGTTAAGAAGGATATGACAGCTCCTGCACCTGTGAATAACATATACATGCATGGCTTTTAAAGGTATGCTTTGAAGGTGATTTGATCACTGTTCTGGGTCGAGGGTTTGGTCTGGCTAGTTCGGCTGAGCGCCACTTTGGGGACTTTAAAGATTTGGAACTATCTCCTTTGTGGATTACAAATATTTAATACCACTGGTTAACATATATATATCCAGTTCGCCCTGGTGCACCAGAAGTTTGTTCTCAGCCCATTTACTTTTTTATTACTGGGATCCCATGCATGAATGTGGTATGTTTGTGAATTGTGTGATTTATTAAAGGATATTTTTATTTTTTGACACTTATGTTTCTTGAGTTTTTATTATTAACGGTTGTGCTGATTTAGCCTAGACTTTTGGAAACCCTTCATTTTGGGGAATCCACTTTCTTGCTATGTTTGTGAAAATATCATTCTCTAGGTAGCACCTGTTTCTTTTACAATAAGTATCTGAGTGCAGCTGTCCTATTTTGTTTAATAAACATATTAACCCCTAAACCGCCGCACTCCCGCATCGCAAACACTAGTTAAATATTATTAACCCATAATCTGCCTGCCCTTACATCGCTGAAACCTACCTACATTTATTTACCCCTAATCTGCCGCCCCCAATGTCACCGCCCCTATATTAAATGTATTAACCCATAATCATAAGTCTAACCCTAAACTCCCCTAACTGAAATATAATCTTAATAAATCTAAATAAAATTACTACAATTACCTAAATAATTCCTATTTAAAACTAAATACGTACCTGTAAAATAAACCCTAAGGCCTAGATTTAGAGTTTGGCGGTAGCCGTCAAAACCAGCGTTAGAGGCTCCTAACGCTGGTTTTAGGCTACCACCGGTATTTGGAGTCAGTCAGGAAAGGGTCTAACGCTCACTTTTCAGCCGCGACTTTTCCATACCGCAGATCCCCTTACGTCAATTGTGTATCCTATCTTTTCAATGGGATCTTTCTAACTCCGGTATTTAGAGTTGTGGCTGAAGTGAGCGTTAGAATTCTAACGACAAAACTCCAGCCGCAGAAAAAAGTCAGTAGTTAAGAGCTTTCTGGGCTAACGCCGGTTTATAAAGCTTTTAACTACTGTGCTCTAAAGTACACTAACACCCATAAACTACCTATGTACCCCTAAACCGAGGTCCCCCCACATCGCCGCCACTCGATTAATTTTTTTAACCCCTAATCTGCCGACCGCCACCTACGTTATACTTATGTACCCCTAATCTGCTGCCCCTAACACCGCCGACCCCTATATTATATTTATTAACCCCTAATCTGCCCCCCTCAACATCGCCTCCACCTGCCTACACTTATTAACCCCTATTCTGCCGAGCGGACCGCACCGCTATTATAATAAAGTTATTAACCCCTAATCCGCCTCACTAACCCTATAATAAATAGTATTAATCCCTAATCTGCCCTCCCTAACATCGCCGACACCTAACTTCAAACATTAACCTCTAATCTGCCGACTGGAGATCACCGCTATTCTAATAAATGTATTAACCCCTAAAGCTAAGTCTAACCCTAACACTAACACCCCCTAAGTTAAATATAATTTAAATCTAACTAAATTAATTAACTCTTATTAAATAAATTATTCCTATTTAAAGCTAAATACTTACCTGTAAATACACTATCAATAAATAAATTAAATAAAATACCTACAATTACCTACAATTAAACCTAACACTACACTATCAATAAATTAATTAAATACAAACATTAGAAAAATATTACAACAATTTTAAACTAATTACACCTACTCTAAGCCCCCTAATAAAATAACAAAGCCCCCCAAAATAAAAAAAATGCCCTACCCTATTTTAAATTACAAAAGTTCAAAGCTCTTTTACCTTACCAGCCCTGAACAGGGCCCTTTGCGGGGCATGCCCCAAGAAATTCAGCTCTTTTGCCTGTAAAAAAACACATACAATACCCCCCCCCAACATTACAACCCACCACCCACATACCCCTAATCTAACCCAAACCCCCCTTAAATAAACCTAACACTAAGCCCCTGAAGATCTTCCTACCTTGTCTTCACCTTACCGGGTATCACACCGATCCGTCCTGGCTCCGATATCTTCATCCAACCCAAGCGGGGGCAAGACATCCATCATCCGACGGCTGAAGAAGTCCAGAAGAGGGTCCAAAGTCTTCATCCTATCCGGGAAGAAGAGTAGATCCGGACCGGCAACCATCTTCTTCCAAGCGGCATCTTCTATCTTCATCCGATGAGGACCGGCTCCATCGTGAAGACCTCCACCGCGGACCCATCTTCTTCCGACGACGACTTGCCGACGAATGACGGTTCCTTTAAGGGACGTCATCCAAGATGGCGTCCCTCGAATTCCGATTGGCTGATAGGATTCTATCAGCCAATCGGAATTAAGGTAGGAAAATTCTGATTGGCTGATGGAATCAGCCAATCAGAATCAAGTTCAATCCGATTGGCTGATCCGATCAGCCAATCAGATTGAGCTTGCATTCTATTGGCTGATCGGAACAGCCAATAGAATGCGAGCTCAATCTGATTGGCTGATTGAATCAGCCAATCGGATTGAACTTGATTCTGATTGGCTGATTCCATCAACCAATCAGAATTTTCCTACCTTAATTCCAGTCGGCAGATTAGGGGTTAATGTTTGAAGTTAGGTGTCGGCGATGTTAGGGAGGGCAGATTAGGGGTTAATACTATTTATTATAGGGTTAGTGAGGCGGATTAGGGGTTAATAACTTTATTATAATAGCGGTGCGGTCCGGTCGGCAGATTAGGGGTTAATAAGTGTAGGCAGGTGGAGGCGACGTTGTGGGGGGCAGATTAGGGGTTAATAAATATAATATAGGGGTCGGCGGTGTTAGGGGCAGCAGATTAGGGGTACATAGGGATAATGTAAGTAGCGGCGGTTTACGGAGCGGCAGATTAGGGGTTAATAATAATATGCAGGGGTCAGCGATAGCGGGGGCGACAGATTAGGGGTTAATAAGTGTAAGGTTAGGGGTGTTTAGACTTGGGGTACATGTTAGAGTGTTAGGTGCAGACATAGGAAGTGTTTCCCCATAGCAATCAATGGGGCTGCATTAGGAGCTGAACGCGGCTTTTTTGCAGGTGTTAGTTTTTTTTTCAGCTCAAGCAGCCCTATTGTTTCCTATGGGGGAATCGTGCACAAGCACGTTTTTGAAGCTGGCCGCTTCCGTAAGCAACTCTGGTATCGAGAGTTGAAGTTGCGTTAAATATTCTCTACGCTCCTTTTTTGGAGCCTAACGCAGCCATTCTGTGGACTCTCAATACCAGAGTTATTTAAAAGGTGCGGCCAGAAAAAAGCCAGCGTTAGCTACGCGGGTCGTTACCGACACAACTCTAAATCTAACCGTAAGATAGCTACAATATAACTAATAGTTACATTGTAGCTAGCTTAGGGTTTATTTTTATTTTACAGGCAACTTTGTATTTATTTTAACTAGGTACAATAGTTATTAAATAGTTATTAACTATTTAATAACTACCTAGTTAAAATAAATACAATTTTACCTGAAAAATGAAACCTAACCTATGTTACAATTACACCTAACACTACACTATAGTTAAATTAATTACCTAAACTAATTACAATTAATTACAATTTAAAAAAATTATCTACAGTACAAAAATAAACCACCAATAAATGACAGAAAATAATAAAATAATTACAAGAATTTTAAATTAATTACACCTACTCTAATCCCCCTAACAAAATAAAAAAGCCCCCCAAAATAAAAAAAAGCCCTACCCTACACTAAATTACAAATAGCCCTTAAAAGGTTCTTTTGAGGGGCATTGCCCCAAAGTAATCATCTCTTTTACCTGTAAAAAAAAAGTACAAATACCACCCCAACATTAAAACCCACCACCCACACAACCAACCCTGCTCTAAAACCCACCCAATCCCCCCTTAAAAAAACCTAACACTAACCCCTTGAAGATCACCCTACTGTGAGACGTCTTCACCCAACAGAGCAGAAGTCCTCCACGAAACCGGGCGAAGTGGTCCTCCAGACGGGCAAAAGTGGTCCTCCAGACGGGCAGAAGTGGTCCTCCAGACAGACAGAAGTCTTCATCCAGGTGGCATCTTCTATCTTCATCCATCCGGCACGGAGCAGCTCCATCTTCAAGACATCCGACGCAGAGCATCCTCTTCAAATGACGTCCAACTGAAGATTGAAGGTTCCTTTAAATGACGTCATCCAAGATGGCGTCCCTTCAAATCCGATTGGCTGATTCTTGTAATTATTTTATTATTTTCTGTAATTTAGTGTTGTTGTTTTTTTCGTACTTTAGATAATTTATTTAAATTGTAATTAATTTTATTTAGTTTAGGTAATTAATTTAATTATATTGTAGTGTTAGGTGTAATTGTAACATAGGTTAGGTTTTATTTTACAGGTAAATTTGTATTTATTTTAAATAGGTAGTTATTAAATAGTTAATAACTATTTAATAACTATTGTACCTAGTTAAAATAAATACAAAGTTGCCTGTAAAATAAAAATAAACCCTAAGATAAATACAATGTAACCATAAGTTATATTGTAGCTAGCTTAGGGTTTATTTTACAGGTAAGTATTTAGTTTTAAAAAGGAATAATTTAGTTAATGATAGTAATTTTATTTCGATTTATTAAAATTAAATTTAAGTTAGGGGGGTTAGGGTTAGGGTTAGACTTAGGTTTAGGGGTTAATACATTTAATATAGTGGAGGCGACGTTGTGGGCGGCAGATTAGGGGCTAATAAATGTAATTAGGTTTTGGCGACATTGGGGCGGCAGATTAGGGGTTAATAAATATAATGTAGGGTTCGGTGATGTTGGGGGCATCAGATTAGGGGTTCATAAGTATAATGTAGGTGGCGGCGGTGTCCGGAGCGGCAGATTAGGGGTTAATAATATAATGCAGGTGTCGGCGATGTCGGAGCGGCAGATTAGGGGTTAATAAGTGTAATATTAGGGGTGTTTAGACTCGGGGTTCATGTTAGGGTGTTAGGTGTACACATAAAATGTATTTCCCCATAGGAATCAATGGGGCTGCGTTAGGAGCTGAACGCTGCTTTTTTGCAGCCGGCTCTCCCCCATTGATTCCTATGTGGAAATCATGCATGAGCACGTTTAGTCAGCTCACCGCTGACTTAAGCAGCGCTGGTATTGAGGTGAGATGTGGAGCTAAATTTTGCTCTACGCTCACTTTTTTGTGGCTAACTCCGGGTTTGTAAAAACCTGTAATACCAGCGCTGTCTGTAAGTTAGCGGTGAGGGAAAACTGCTCGTTAGCACCGCACCCCTATTAACGCAAAACTCGTAATCTAGGTGTTAGTTTGCAACAAATACAAATTAAAATAAAATGTTTTCTTTACAGTTTAACTGTATCTATCTCTAGTTTAGAAACACTACTTTTCTGTCAGGTAAATAAGTCTATTGCAAACTTTAAATAAACTTCACCTGCATACAGCTTCTTGTAAGAGAGCTCCAGACACATCCAGTGAACTCCCCGTCCCTTCCAGTTTTGTTGGTTCCTATATGAGTTGTGGTACTGTAGTGAAGCAGCTTAGGTCTGCATTTTGCTTAAAATGCCAGTTTTAATATAATATAATATAATATAATATATAATAATATAATATATTAATGTCCCTTTTTGCTAAATAAAAATTTGTTATTAATTAAAATTTTAGAAGGAAATTTAAAAAATGGAAACGACATATATGTTTTTTTGTTTTTTTTCTTAAAGTCTTTTATTTTTTTTACAAAATGTGAATGTGGATTTTATATATATATATATAAAACAATTAAATTCATTGTCAAAAAAACTTATGTTAAAGTCATTAACATAATCAAGAGATTAACGGCTAGATTTAGAGTTGGGCGATAGCCGTCAAAACCAGCGTTAGAGGCTCCTAACGCTGGTTTTTACAACCCTCTGGTATTTGGAGTCAGTCAGGAAAGGGTCTAACGCTCACTTTGCAGCCGCGACTTTTCCATACCGCAGATCCCCCTACGCCATTTGCGTATCCTATCTTTTCAATGGGATCTTTCTAACGCCGATATTTAGAGTCGTGGCTGAAGTGAGCGTTAGAAATCTAACGACAAAACTCCAGCCGCAGGAAAAAAAACAGTAGTTAAGAGCTTTCTGGGCTAACGCCGGTTCATAAAGCTCTTAACTACTGTGCTCTAAAGTACACTAACACCCATAAACTACCTATGTACCCCTAAACCGAGGTCCCCCCACATCGCCGCCACAATTTTTTTAACCCCTAATCTGCCGCTCCGTACACCGCCGCCAGCTACATTATCCCTATGTACCCCTAATCTGCTGCCCCTAACATCGCCGACACCTACATAATATTTATTAACCCCTAATCTGCCCCCCAACGTCGCCGCTACCTTACCTACACTTATTAACCCCTAATCTGCCGACCGAACCGCACTGCTACTATAATAAATGTATTAACCCCAAATCGGCCTCACTCCCGCCTCAATAACCCAATAATAAATAGTATTAACCCCTAATCTGCCCTCCCTAACATCGCCGACACCTAACTTCAAACATTAACCCCTAATCTGCCGACCGGAGCTCACCGCTATTCTAATATATTTTTTAACCCCTAAAGCTAAGTCTAACCCTAACACTAACACCCCCCTAAGTTAAATATAATTTAAATCTAACGAAATAAATTAACTCTTATTAAATAAATTATTCCTATTTAAAGTTAAATACTTACCTGTAAAATAAACCCTAATATAGCTACAATATAAATTATAATTATATTGTAGCTATTTTAGGATTAATATTTATTTTACAGGCAACTTTGTATTTATTTTAACCAGGTACAATAGCTATTAAATAGTTCATAACTATTTAATAGTTACCTAGTTAAAATAATTACAAAATTACCTGTAAAATAAATCCTAACCTAAGTTACAATTAAACCTAACACTACACTATCAATAAATTAATTAAATAAAATACCTACAATTATCTACAATTAAACCTAAAACTACACTATCAATAAATTAATTAAATACAATACCTACAAATAAATACAATTAAATAAACTAACTAAAGTACAAAAAATAAAAAAGAACTAAATATTTACAAACATTCGAAAAATATTACAACAATTTTAAACTAATTACACCTACTCTAAGCCCACTAATAAAATAACAAAGCCCCCCAAAATAAAAAAATGCCCTACCCTATTCTAAATTAAAAAAGTTCAAAGCTCTTTTACCTTACCAGCCCTGAAAAGGGCCCTTTGTGGGGCATGCCCAAAAGAATTCAGCTCTTGTGCCTGTAAAAAAAAAACATACAAGCCCCCCCCCCCAACATTACAACCCACCACCCACATACCCCTAATCTAACCCAAACCCCCCTTAAATAAACCTAACACTAAGCCCCTGATGGAATCAGCCAATCAGATTCAAGTTCAATCCGATTGGCTGATCCGATCAGCCAATCAGATTGAGCTTGCATTCTATTGGCTGTTCGGATCAGCCAATAGAATGCGAGCTCAATCTGATTGGCTGATTCCATCAGCCAATCAGAATTTTCCTACCTTAATTCCGATTGGCTGATAGAATCCTATCAGCCAATCGGAATTCGACGGACGCCATCTTGGATGACGTCATTTAAAGGAACCGTCATTCGGCGAGTAGGCGTCGGTAGAAGAGGATGTTCCGCGTCGGCTGGAAGATGATGGCTCTGGAAGAAAGAAGATTGAAGATGCTGCTTCATAGAAGACTTCATCCCGATTCTGGACTTCTTCAGCGCCCGCTTGGATCAAGACTTCAGCCCGATGATGGATTTCTTCAGCCGCCGCTTGGATCCAGACTTCAGCCCGAGGATGGACGTCACTCTTCAGCCCCCCACTTGGGCTTGGATCAAGACATCGGAGGCTCTTCTGGACAGATCGGGAACCGGTGTGGTGAAGACAAGGTAGGGAGATCTTCAGTGGCTTAGTGTTAATTTTATTTAAGGGGGGTTTGGGTTAGATTAGGGGTATGTGGGTGGTGGGTTGTAATGTTGGGGGGGTATTGTATGTTTTTTTTTTACAGGCAAAAGAGCTGAATTCTTTGGGGCATGCCCCACAAAGGGCCCTTTTCAGGGCTGGTAAGGTAAAAGAGCTTTTCTATTTTAATTTTAGAATAGGGTAGGGCATTTTTTTATTTTGGGGGTCTTTGTTATTTTATTAGGGGGCTTAGAGTAGGTGTAATTAGTTTAAAATTGTAATATTTTTCTAATGTTTGTAAATATTTTTTTATTTTTTGTAACTTAGTTCTTTTTTATTTTTTGTACTTTAGTTAGTTTATTTAATTGTATTTATTTGTAGGTATTGTATTTAATTAATTTATTGATAGTGTAGTGTTAGGTTTAATTGTAGATAATTGTAGGTAGTTTATTTAATTTATTTATTGATAGTGTAGTGTTAGGTTTAATTGTAACTTAGGTTAGGATTTATTTTACAGGTAATTTTGTAATTATTTTAACTAGGTAACTATTAAATAGTTCTTAACTATTTAATAGTTATTGTACCTGGTTAAAATAAATACAAAGTTGCCTGTAAAATAAATATTAATCCTAAAATAGCTAGAATATAATTATAATTTATATTGTAGCTATATTAGGGTTTATTTTACAGGTAAATATTTAGATTTAAATAGGAATAATTTATTTAATAAGAGTTAATTTATTTTGTTAGATAAAAATTATATTTAACTTAGGGGGGTATTAGGGTTAGGGTTAGAATTAGCTTTAGGGGTTAAAAAATGTATTAGAGTAGCGGTGAGCTCCGATCAGCAGATTAGGGGTTAATACTTGAAGTTAGGTGTCGGCGATGTTAGGGAGGGCAGATTAGGGGTTAATACTATTTATTATAGGGTTATTGAGGCGGGAGTGAGGTGGATTAGGGGTTAATAACTTTATTATAGTAGCGGTGCGGTCCGCTCGGCAGATTAGGGGTTAATAAGTGTAGGCAGGTGGAGGCGACATTGAGGGGGGCAGATTAGGGGTTAATAAATATAATATAGGGGTCGGCGGTGTTAGGGGCAGCAGATTAGGGGTACATAGCTATAATGTAGCTTGCCGTGGTGTACGGAGCGGCAGATTAGGGGTTAATAATAATATGCAGGGGTCAGCGATAGCAGGGGTGGCAGATTAGGGGTTAATAAGCGTAAGGTTAGGGGTGTTTGGACTCGGGGTACATGTTAGGGTGCTAGGTGTAGACTTAGGAAGTGTTTCCGCATAGCAAACAATGGGGCTGCGTTAGGAGCTGAACGCTGCTTTTTTGCAGGTGTTAGGTTTTTTTTCAGCTCAAACAGCCCCATTGTTTTCTATGGGGGAATCGTGCACGAGCACGTTTTTGAAGCTGGCCGCGTCCGTAAGCACCGCTGGTATCGAGAGTTGCAGTGGCGTTAATTTATGCTCTACACTCCTTTTTTGGAGCCTAACGCAGCCATTCTGTGAACTCTAAATACCAGCGGTATTTAAAAGGTGCGGGGGAAAAAAAGTAGCTAACGCACCCCTTTGGCCGCAGAACTCTAAATCTAGCCGTTAGTTATCAAAAAACTAAAGGCAAGCAAATTCCTAGCCTAAACTGCCCCAATCTCCCATTGAGAGCTTTGCATGACATATGCCATCACACATGACATCTCTGATAAAATCATCATTGAAATCAGTAGTAATTTAAACATTCTATACATAAATATGTATATACAGTAAGTGCAGAAATATATAGTAAAGAAAAAAAAAGAGATAACTTTTGTAATAGTAAAGGGAATGTCACTAAAAAATAGTTTAATGTTGTGTAGAAGGGTGAGCATGAGCTATTCAAAGGAGAGGGATAAAAAAGAAGAGGAGAATGTGTGCAAGGGAGAGAGGGACTGAGAGGGTGATCTAGGGCTGGTATGTGAGGGACAGGAAGTTAAAAGGATAAGCAGAGCTAAATGTAATTAAGGGGCAAGGGTATATGGAGGAGGCTTTGTAGAACAGATAGGGGGCGAGGAAGGTGCTGTGTGTGAGGGAGTGATACATAAGAGTGTGTGAATCAGACTGTGAAGAGACGGGGTGAATAGTTGTATCTGACTTGAAATTGCAGTAAAGAGCAGTTTTTATTTCACAAACAAATAAATGTCACACCTGGCTTTAAATTATATTCACAGGTGATTTCAACAACTTGACTAAAAATGAAAATCTTAGCTATTTTAGAGCACTATTTAAACATACTGCAAATCTAACTATCCCAGTTAGAGTAACCTAATAGACAAAAATACCTGTTTGTTTCACCAACCTTTCCCTTCAACTGTTTTCTCTGTTAAGTTTGTACTGCTCTCTGCTGCCCTGCCCTCAGCAGGTAAAAAATACATTTTCAGGGGCGTAGCTAGGAAGCGGCCATGTCTAGTCACAATTAATGAAGCTACCTAAATATTCATACTAATATATTGAAAATATACTCAGATATATACAATTTTGCTTTATATTAGGGATACTTGAATTCCTCACATTGTGGTGATTCCAGCATACAAAATTTACCTGATTTATCCTGGTGGGAGCTTACGTAGAGGCCTTCACTGGAGCTCTCATCACCCCCCCCCCAGTCACCCAGGTTAGAGCGGCTATCGATCCACTGGAAAACTGAAGTCCACCCTCACTAGACTTTTAAAACTAAACATGGAGGAGATACAAGCATTCATTTTAAAACTAGATCTCCAGATGCAAAATAATTTTATTATTAGAGACCCATGTGCTCAAGGAGACCGCAGTGCATCTAATATGGCGGAGAGAGGGGAAGTTCTCTTGCAACATACAAAGCCACAAACCGCTGCAAACATCCCTCATCACACAGCAGCTAAATATCAGTACTACTCAACGCAAACTAGACAGAGTGGAATGGAACTGAGTACTACCTTTCCTAATTGTGAACCAGAGATTTTCTGCAATGCAACTGGATATGGTGATGCCATACAACTGCAAAGCTCCTTCATAGAATCGTCTCTTGCTGTAATGCAGGATGGGACAGCCGACCTCCTGTTACACAGTAACTCTATTGCAAATACAAGAAATGCGGGCAGTCAGCTAAGAGCAGCACAGAGAATGCAAGGAGGTTTCCGGCATAGTTCCACACAATATGGGTCACAATGGAATATAGGTCATGGGACAATCGTTTCATGGAGTCCATTGCAATGTGGAGATACCAACTGATTGTTTGTACTTATCCAGTGGCGGTTTTACTACTATTCAACCCAGACCCTATTCCATTATTACTACTCACAAGCTATGACCCTGTTTGTTGCATCAGTAGTAGGATGAACAAAATCCACCGCCGGACCCTCCTCAGCTTCATAGTTAAACTAGTATATACTATATTAATACGGTTAAAATAAATTAGTTCCAGTTTATGTTTTTATTATTAAGTGTATATACCTGTTTTTAGTTACGGGACTATAGGTTCATAATCTGTCGCACTATTATATACAGAGTTATTGTGTTATGTATTAGACAGGAGTCAAGCTTTAGTATTCAAGAGTACATCAGTAGTGGTTTCAATTAGCTTGCTTTATCATTGTTCTGATATAACTTTGAATGTCCATATACCCTCTCTCTACATCGGATCTACATGATGGTAATATTTCTTTTTATAGATAGATACCCCCCAAACCATTATATAAGCAGTCTCTGCTATCTTTTTATATAATATATAATTGCTAATGTTCTGGTAATAAGAGTATGTATAGTAGAACCTGATATATTTCACTAGCTTCTTATATCATAGGTTGCTAACTTTAAAATAAACTATTTAGTTGAGATCTACTGAACTGTCACAGAAGCTTTTCTTAACCATCACTTATCAAATAATGTCTACACTCAAAGTTCCGTAGGTTTTTTTTTTTTATATAGTAAGAGTGAGTATATATAATAAGACACTCAAAAGTTTAATCTCACTCTATCTGCATGTTAGCCTCCGTAATACAATTGTATTTTAACTAGTCCAAGTTACTTACAATATATAAGCCTATTCAAAACCTCCTAGATTCTCATGGGTGGTTCTACATTATATTAATATGTGTCGCTGTTTCAGACTAAACCACGATACATAGTAATTATTGTACTGTTAGTAGAGAGCATTATACCAGTTATTTGAGAGTCTAAGAGTGGCTCTATGTTGTCATTTATTCTCATGTTATTTTTCATGTATATTTGTTAGGAAAGTCCAAGTGTGGCTAATGTAAAGGGATGCTTACTATGTTGCTATGTACTCAATATTTTCTTATTCTCATCTTAATATCAAAAATTATATGTGCTAGTTACAACCTTTATATCGTAGTTTGATTTCAACCTTGTTACACAGTTTATTTATTTTAAATTCTCAATCTCTTTTTTACCAATTAGCATACATAAATTATTTCAGTTGCGACAAGTTGATTTATTGCTTTATATCAGAAACCAACAATATACTTATATTCTTTATGTAAATGTAACATGCCCAAAAGTGGCTCTATATCATCCTAGTTTACCTCCAGAGCATTAAACTATTATACATAGGTCCAAGAATGGCCTATTGACAATTTGGGAGGTCTATAAAATAAAAAATAAAAAGAGGTTTCATTATTATATGATATGATTGCATTGTCGATGAATATGTCATCCTTACTTTTGTATATAGTGATTATTCATCTCTTGGAACACCAAATGTTTATATCCATGACTGTATTGATATGGTTGCTGCCATTGTAAAAGGACATATACAACTTTCTGTTATGCTGTTTTTTATATAAAAACCTCAATAAAATATTATGATTTAAAAAAAAATGCATTTTCTGGCTAGGAATTAGCAGTCTGAGATTTTAGTTGCTGCTAATTTATTAATTATGGAGAGGTGGGTAGATTGAGACTATGATGGATTCTGTGTCCTAAATACCTTCCCGCTATTTCCGAACACTCTGGAACATTTACTTACCCCCAGCTAAGACTTATAGGAATGAACAGCCTTCATCAATAAGCAGTGCACATGGAAAAGACCATTGGCATTACCCTGAGCCATATCAGTCCTTTGCTCCATAGTAAAATTAAACGGCTGAAGGCTAAGGGGTAGATTTATCATAGTGCGAGTGGACATGATACTATGTAACGTATCATGTCTGCCGCACATCGATAAATGCCAACAGCATACGCTGTTGGCATTTATCATTGTACCAGCAGTTCTTGTGAACTGCTGGTGCAACGCCGACCCCTGCAAATTCGCGGCCAAGAGGGTGTCAATCAATCCCGGTTGATTTATATCCACTGCCTCAGAGCAGGCGGACAAGTTATGGAGCAGCGGTGCTTCAAGGTTCCACTTTACCATC